>NC_062544.1:131648734-132248734 GCF_016906955.1 Phacochoerus africanus
ACTCACAACTCAAGATGACTTCTGCTCAGAAAAAATCCTGTTGGCCAAGGTTATCCCAATTCATATGCTTTATGGTTTTATACATTTTAATGATATATTTGTATTGTTGTAAATGATTTTTTTGAGTAGTCGATTTGGTAGACTCACAGGTGTCTTTTCATATGAATTTTCTCCTAAAATTATGGTTGCATTTAGAATTTTTCTTCCCCCGCCCTTGTGCAGTATTAGAGCTTTTGCTACATTTTAGCACTTAAAACTGGAACTTCAGTTCTGGTTGTTTTTTCCATTTGCTTTTAAGCGAATAATGTCAGCCATAATAAATCTTACGTTACTGTGCACAAAGGACATGAGATATCTTTGCAGATCTTACCTACATAACCCAACAATTAAAAGAAGGACTTAGATTTGAAAGACCACCTTCTATAGGGATGCTCTCGAATGGTAGAGATTGTGGACATGTGTAAGCAAAGTCTAATTTTAACACTGCCCTACTAAAATAAGTGGGTGGGATCTGTGTTGTTTAAAAATATGTAAATCAGTACAGCAGCTTTGCACAAGGTTAGAGTTGCAATCAGTACTGAAATATTGGCTCATGCCCCGAATATGTCTCTGGTTATTGACTTCTTTGAGCATCAGCCTAAACTTTAAGGAAAACTTAGCTCTGAACAATACACCAGTCTCTCAGACCTTGTGTATGAAGTTAGATGTTTTTGCCTATTAATTTATAGCTTTGCAAAAATGAGATGAATAAAAATTGGAGCATAGGAAGCAGATAAAATAGGAGGCTTAAAATAGAGAACAGTCCTAGAAAAACAATTGTTGTAATAACTGTTTTAAAAATTGGAGAATTTTCTAGAAAAGGGTCTAGCTGAATCAATACCAAACTGTTCTTATTCGTTACCTCTGGAATGTGTTTTAGGATTGGAGATTGTGACAGTCAAAGGCTTTATTTATTTTTTAGCCAGGAGATCAGATGGATACATTCTTAATATAATTAAAGTGAGCATCCCTTTATGCCTTTTATTAGAGGTCTTAGTAAAGTTCTTTGTACCCATTTCTCTTTTGAGCAGCTGAATTCTTCTGTCAGGTGAGTTTATCAGACTTGTACATATTATGTAACTCTAATGATTTTTTTCCTGAAGGAAAGATAGCAAGGTGTAAGCATCCTAAAAATTAAAAGTGAATGAAAGGGTTTTTTTAAAATTCAAATTTATTGTAATTTGAAAAAATAGTTAAGAGGCCCAACATGAAAAGCAAAATTCAGATTTCTAGTATCTTACCACCAGGCATAACTTTGTCATAATCTCCCTTGTTGGCCCTGAGTTTTGTATAATTAAAATTTAGGAGCTAGATATTTTGTTGAGACTTAATTAGAAGTGACAAACCAGAGACATTCCTGCTGGTTAGGGAAGGCTTAAGAAATTCTTACTGGCTAAATTACAAATATGTAACATTTTTTCTGAACACTGCATGGTAGTTCAGACTGCCTAAAGGTGACAAGATTAACTCTGTTTTTCTAGTGAAGTAGTAAAAATTAGATTAATAAGTACCAGGCAAAGAACCTTTTCTTTTTTTTCCCCCAAAAGGAATCTTACCTTGAGTACTTCTGGCTGTGGAGATCGGTGCCTTAATTAGCCACATGTTCTTTTTACCTCCTGGGAAATAAGTACAGGATAAAATTGGGGATCAAGCCTGAGACGCACATTGACTTAGCACACGCCGCTAAGTAATTCATCAAGGAATGTTGGTAATTAGTCCTGCCTCTTTCAACCCTTGGCTTATTTCATAAAACCGGTTGATTTAAAATAATGCCTGCTGATTTATTACCAACACGTTTCAAGACTGAGACTTGGCTCTTAAACAAAAGCAATATTGTGCAGCGATGGAAACACGCTCTCTTGTTTTTGTGTTTTTACAAATTCTGAAGGGCATCTCTAGTCTCCTATTAACTTTGTTGCATTTTCTTTTGCCCCATTCAGCGTTTTCCTGGGCTTGCTTTTGTCTCTTGGTGAAGAGAAAGGGGGAGCAAATTAGGAAAAAAAAAAAAATCCAGCCTCTTGGAGGTTTTGGATGTGAGGTGCTTGTCAGAGTGTATCGACTCAGTGTGATTTGATGGAATTTAATTTGAATCCCTCCTCTGGTAAGACAGGCTGTCGTAATGGTCTTTGGTCCTCCTGCATTGTTAAGTGTTCGGTGATATTTATGACAGCCAGGTTAATCTTAAAAGGTTGAATTTATGAGAAGTACAGAATCTTATGACTTAAGCCTTGTAGCCTTGGTATCCAAACACTGCACTGAATTACTCTTTGGACGCCACATTCCCCTTAATGCCAACTGATGTGCTTCATTATGCTTTGAGATGCGACCATAATCAGCATCCTTGCTGAAAAGTCTGGGATCATACTAGATGGCTCAAAATTGGAGCATATGAAGCAGATAAAATAGTCTCCGGTACTTAACTGGGTCTCCTTAGGCATGTTTCCTGTTCTTTCTGGGTCTCAGTGTCCTCGTCTGTGAAATGAAGGCAGTACCATCTGGTGTGAAGAATTTTTGTGAGGGTTTAATGAGATAATTCACCTAAAGTAGCACACCATCCAATAGAAATGGAATGTGAGCTACATATATAAATTTACATTAAAAAGTTCTAGTAGCTACATAAGAACAACAAAAAGAAACAGGTGAGATCAAATTTAAAAAATTAAAAAATTTTAAAATACTTAGAAAGGAGCCATGTTCTCCTGCCCTCATACTCAATACGGATTTTAAGATGTTGGTATAAATAAACTCATGGAAGTTTGGTCGGCTTCCTCCTCTCCTGTTCCTAAGAAGTTTGAGCTTAGTCTCTGCTTAAAAGTTCTTCAGGATAGTCTCAGAGATGCAGTAACTGATAGGCATAATAATAATTATTATTACTATTATTAGCAAAGCACACAAAGATAAAATAATAAAACAATTAAATAACAGTAAAAGAGGTTTTCCAAACTACCTTTCACCACTCTCAAGGAGAAACTTAAACTACTGTGGCTAAGCATTTTACACTCCGGAGGTTCTTTATAATGACACCCATTCTGTGTATCTAGAATTTGAAACAAGCCTAATGTTTCTTTCAAGGGCTTTTAAAGTCCTTTGTCATCCTCATCTTATCATGAATGAAATTTCAGTGGTCAGTAGGGGTTCATCTCTCCAGAGAAAGGTAGAGACAGGTCACTAAATGTCGGAAGGGATTCTGAGAGCAGCAGGTCAGATGGGGAGACTCAGGTCTAGAAAGGCAACCTCTCCAAGGTCATACGAGAGTACAAGTGTAGGCATGGAAACTCTGTGTGTAGTTTGATTTCAGGGCTATAGTATCCACTCTGAAGTACTGAGATTTGCAAGACAGGCTGAAGGGCCTTTCATGTTATCTCAAGATAGTACATATCATGGAAATAAAATAAATGCTTTAACAGCAAAAATAAAGGTCAGCAAGCAGTTAGTATTGAGTACAGAATATTCAAGGTGACATGTTTCTGAAAGGTAAAAAATGAAAAGATTAAAAAGTCACATAAATTACAAGCAATAGTGTTGGGGCAGTAGGCTCTTAGACTAGAATGAAAAAAAAATATATGGGCAGATCATGTAAAGAAGAAGTCAGGTAGTCCCACAGCATATGAGTAAAAACACTTGCAGACTAAATAAAAATAAGTATTCAATTGGGTTAGAAAGGAAAACTTTCTAAATACAGATGATAATTCCTGTCAGTCGATTAGCTAGCTCTACAAAGTGGGCCCTGGGGCTAGGAGATGAGAGGCTGTGATTAACTGTATTTTGAATCTCTACTTGCCTAGAAATAATAATGCTTCCAAAAATGAACTGTTGGAAAAATCGTGTGTGGTCACTCATATTTAACCAGAATTCCAGATCCAGAACTGGTGACCTCTTAGTCTATAACGTAACGTTGATTTTCAAAATCAGAGCATTCTGCCAGCTTCTGACACCTATTAATGGTTCTTAAAAATTTAGCCCCAGTGCTTACGACTTTCCCCAGAATTTTCTATAAGTGGGGATTTAATCAATCATCAAAATAACTTCTAAGAATTTTTTTTGTTTTCTTTTTAGGGCTCTGCCTGCAGCATACAGAAGTTCCCAGGGCTATGGATTGTATCAGAGCTGCAGCTGAGGTCTACACCATAGCTTGTGGCAATGCTGGTTCTTTAACCCACTGAGAGAGGCCAGGGATCAAACCTGCATCCTCACAGACACTATGTCGGGCTCTTAACCTGCTGAGCCAAGATGGGAACTCTGGAGAATATTAAGTAAAAGTTATTAGTTAAAAGAATCTTTAGATATCCTATATATTTCTAGAGAAATTAATTCCAGATCATATATAAAATCAACTTCTTTCATCTTTTGCTAAAACATTAACCTTTTGATCATTTCTTTGTGGTTCAATCACCATGAACTTGATATGTGTTTCTGGCTGAAATGCTGATGGCAGTGACCAAGACTATTAAGTATTGTGCCAGACACAGTGCTAAGTGCTAAGTTGACACATCATGTCACTTATTTCTCATGGTAACCCTGTGAGCTAGGGACTTTTATTAACTTTGTCATGTAGACAAGGAAATTGAGGCTCAGAAAGGTTTGGGGCATTGCCCATCTGACTCCAGAGCCCACATCTTTAAACACATACTCAGCAACCAGAGGGCAGGCATAGCACATAATCAATGCCTTGGGGCAAGAGTTCTTTGATTTTAATTGAAAAATGGAAACCCTAACAGAAAAGCAGAATAGTTCTAGGAAATAAAGTTCATGATCAGTGCCAAAGTTCACAATAGGCATCTTTGGGTAATTTCTGATTTTCTCCTCTTACTAGGAGGGAAGTAAGGAGATAACCCATGCCTTTTGGTGGAAGAAAGGGGCATTTGGTGACCCCTGTGTGAGTCATGCCTCTGCTAAGGCTGAACTTAGGTTGGCATGCTGGGTGTGCGAATTAAGGACCCCAGCATCAGAAAGAGCTGGTCTTTCCCATAGAGCTTCCAAAAATGAATATTTGCTTTTTGTTTGTTTGTTTTTTAACGGCCATACAGGCAGCATATGGAAGTTCCCAGGCTAGGCATCAAATCAGAGCTACAGCTGAGCCCCACACCACAGCCATGGCAAGACCAGCTCCAACCCACATCTTTGACCTACGCTACAGCTTGTGGCAACTCCAGATTCTTAACCCACTGAGCAAGGCCAGGGATCAGACCCGCACCCTCACAGAGACAATGTCTTGTTCTTAATCACTGAGCCACAAAGTGAATTCCCTGAATAAGCTGACCACAAGCATTGGATATACTGCCTTCTGGCAGAAAATTAATACAGAAAAAGAAAAAAAACCCAAAAAACAAAAAAACCCACTTTCTGTTGATGTCAGTGCTCCAGCGTAAAAAGCCAAGGAAGAGTACGACCATGTCAGTGAAGACCTCTGATGTTAGACACTGTCCATCAGGGGCCGGCTGCCTGTGAAATGATAGATATTAGGATCCCTTGGACTCTGAAAAGGCCATTCTGTGTTACCATGAACTAAATCCAATTTAAACAAAGTAGATTCCAAAAGTAGAATTTACGTAACACTTGATAGTTTACAAAAAAAGTTTCCAAAAAAGAAGTAGCTCTTAACCTTTTTGAAAAGTCAAATACTTCCAGACCCTATTTGATTAGGAGTTATGTTTTTAGTTTTTGTTATTGAGAAAATATGCAAAAATAAGAAATAAAATTAAATATATGGTGTTGATAGAAACTTGATAACAAATACTTTGTTCACTGCAGCAGCACCAACATTTATTTGAAAATGATGGTATGTATTTGAGTGATAAATGTTTGTGGACAAATGGAGTCATTGAGTCTTCAGAGTTCATGCAAAGGCACAATGGTTTCTGTGGCTTTAAGTGGGAACCACTGTATAATTTTAGAGTTTCTTATTATTGTTTCATTCCCAACTCATCTTCCCAGTACTTGGCAGGATTAATCTATTTTTATCAACTTTTGCATAATTATCTGCATATAATGGGATGTACCCATGTACAAAAGACTCTAAAGAGCTATTGGATATTTTGCAACTTCTGTTGATCAATTTTACCTGAGAGCACCACTTCCTATGCTTGTTTCCTCTTCCCTTCTCTCTCAAAGTGCCTACCCATTGGACCACGTTTTAAGGTTTTGGTAACTCTTTATATATTTACTTTAAGTCTAAGAGGTTGACTTTATTTGCACTACTATTTCCAAGGTTTTCTTGTTTCTTACAAATTGACTTCCAGGTTTCTACAACAATAATTCTCAAACACCAGAGTGCATCTTCTAGAGGGCTGGTTTAAAAAGACTAATGGACCTCACCCCCCAGGGTTTGTGGCTGGGCAGATTTGGGGTAGATCCAGGGAATTTGTGTTTCTAATGAGCTCCCAGGTAATGCAGGGGATACAGATGCCAGGCCATATTTTGAGAACCATTGAGCTACAGAAAATTTTCCCAGAAACACCCTGTAGAGTTATGTTCTGTACGCCATTAGCTTCATGTCAGACTGAATGAGAATTTGAAAGCAAAATTAAATGTCCTTCCAGACCATTCTGTTTTTTTCCCCATCTATGCTATGAGATAGAGATCAGTGGTCCTAAGTGTCAGTAAAAATGGGCACAATGTCCTTTACTCTTAACATTAGATTGTGACTTGTAATATATTATGCCAATTAATGAACTGAAAAACTCTTAACTTTAATATAAACTTAGAAAGCGGAGTTCCCGTCATGGCACCATGGAAGCAAATCTGACTAGGACCCATGAGGTGGCGGGTTCAAATCCCTGGCCTCATTCAGTGGGTTAAGGATCTGGCATTGCCGTGAGCTGTGGTCTAGGTTACAGGCATGGCTCATATCTGGGTTGCTGTGGCTGTGGTGTAGGCTGGCAGCTACAGCTCTGATTAGACCTCTAGCCTGGGAACCTCCATATACCATGGGTGCAGGCCCTAAGAAGACAAAAGAAAAATAAATAAATAAGTAATTAAATAAATAACCCAACAATATAATAAAAAATTTTTAAAAAATTAGAAAGTTCCTGGGAAAATTTAAATCAACTTTATGATTATATGTATCTTTATTAACTTATTATTTTTAAGATTATAGTAAAATGAGTAATAAACATTGAGAAAATATGTAGCTCCAAACTCAGGAAGTCTCTGGCAATAGATTTTTCTTTCTGGAACTTATGGCATAGTTAATATTTTTGCTCCCTTGGTTTTCTTGCTTCTTGTAATTGAATAAAAATGGAGCTTTATAGGCTCTTAGTATTTATATGAAGAACATATTAAATCTCTCCAATATTATTTGATAATTCCAGTATAATCAATTCCTTGTTTGCATTAGGAATGACAAAGTACCTAATAAAATATGTGATCATTTTAGGTGTGTGATTTCTAGTTTAGTAAATGGTCAAAAACAAGTATCAAAACAGAAAACTTGGGTGCCTAGTGAATAAAAAAAGGAAAAACAATTGTTTTATCTGCTATGTTGAAAATTCCTAAAAATATACTGCAAGTTAACTGAGAAAAGAAACTGCCTTAGCAATATTAGCATGAATAAAAATCACATATAAAACTCTTTGGGGGAAGGAAGGAAGAAAAGAGAAGAGAAGAAAGGAAAGAAAGAGAGAAAGAAAGAAAAAGAAAGAAAGAAAAAGAAAGAAAAGAAAAAAAAAAGCAAGCAAGCAAAAAAATTTTTTGAATTTTTTTCTAGGTGTTTTTGGTTAATTTTCCTCTAGCCTATATATTAATATGCATTTTCATTCTCTTGAGAGGGGAAGAGAGGAAGGGAATTGAGTAGTTTCCTCTCAAAGGCTCCCCCGCCACCCCCGCCAGGACACCTTTGTAGATGTGAACCTCCCTCTGAGTCCTTTCTTGCTCAGCTTTCCGCTTCCCAATCTCCCTCTCTTCCTCCCAATCTGTCTCCCTCCTTCCTTCATTCCTGCTGTTCTTTCTCCCTTCCTTCCTCCTTCCCTTCCTTCTTTCCTTCCCTCTCTCTTTCCCTAAATGCACACACCTAGAATTATACAGCTTGCCTTTGAATCCCAGCTCTGTCATTAGGTCATTTCAGGCAGGTAATTGAGCCTCTAGTCTTAACCTTAGTTGTTTCATCTATAAAATGTGTGTACTCTCAGTACATCCTATTTTGTGGCAATGTGCTTCTTTTCTTTTCTTTTCTTTGCCGGAGGCGGTCTAAGCTGAACCCGCCACGTACGCCCAGGGAGGGAGGGATTGGGGGACGGCTGGCAACTTACAATAAAGCGTAGCGGAAGGAGGCGGAGGTGAGGTGATGGGGGGGAGGGAAGGAAGGGACGGGAAGGTCATGGCAGGAAAGGAAGGGAAGGAAGGAAAGGACTGGAGTGAGGGGCATGGTAAGGGAGGGAAGGGGAGGGAGGGGTACGGAGAGGGAGGGTGGAGGCGAGGGAGGGGAGGGAGGAGGAGGGAGGAGGAAGGAAGAAGGAAGGAAGGAAGGAGAAGGAAGGACGCGGGGAGGGGAGGGAGGAGGAAGGGAAGGGAGGGAGGGAGGGCGGAGGGGGGCGGAAGGGAGGGAGGGGGAAGGAAGGAAGGAAGGAAGGGAGGGAGGAAAGGAAAGGAAGGAAGAAGGAAGGAGGAAGAGGAAGGGAGGGAGGAGGGAGGGAGGGCTTCAGAGAAAGTCTAGCTTAAGCTATGATATGAGATTATTCCATTTAACTTCCTTCCTTCCTTTCGGTGATGACAATGTAATGCACTTACTGGAGGAGTTACTTGAGTTCTTTCTTTCTTTCGTTATTTCTTTCTTTCTTTCTTTCTTTCTTTCTTTCTTTCTTCTTCTTTCTTTCTTCTTCTTCCTTCCTTCCTTTTCCTTCCTTCCTTCCTTCTTTCTTTCTTTCTTTCTTCTTTTTTGACTGCCCCAGGGCACATGGAGCTCCCAGGCCCAGGGGTCGGACTCTAGCCACAGTTGTGACCCACGCCACAACCATGGCAGCATCAGATCCTTTAACTCATTGTGCTGGACCGGGGATCAAACCTGCATCCTGGTGCTGTAGAGGTGCGGCCGACCCCGTTGCTCCACCGGGGAACTCCACAATGTGCTTCTTGAATGTGAACACCTCCAATGTTATTGGTAAATAAAAACTCATGCTGCCATCAGGTGGAATTACTTCTATTCCTTTCCCACAGCCTGTAAATGTTTGAAGCAGTCAAAGGCAAGACGTTATGATATTCAAAGAGAAAGCCTTAGCCATAGATGAAGACTTCACAGTAAGCCATATAGGCTACAAAGTCTCTTCCCCTTCTGCTGGTCTAGTAGAGTCTAGGGTCTAGGAACTGCTTGCCTCTCCATGGTGCTCTGCTCTCTGCAGAAGATTTGAGTGCAGAGGAAGAGCTGTTGAGACGTTTCTCTCAGTGTTAGCATAGTGTACTCACAGCAGACAAATGCTGTATCCAGGATCAGATTTAAAATTTTTTTGGGGGGTGTGCTTTTTAGGGCTGCACCCCCCGCATATGGAAATTCCCAGGCTAGGGGTTGAAGCAGAGCTGCAACTGCCAGCCTACACCACAGCCACAGCAACGCAGGATCCAAGCCGTGTCCCCGACCTACTTAGGCAGCAACAGATAGGGCAGCGACAGATCCTTAACCCACTGAGCTTAGGGCAGCAATAGATCCTTAACCCACTGAGCAAGGCCAGGGATTGAACCCGTGTCCTCATGGATACTAGTTGGGTTTATTACCATTGAGCCATAATAGGAACTCCCAGATTTTAATTTTTAAAGAAATGATCTACATTGGAAGCGCTTACCATTCAAGATCTACCTTTAGAAGAGAGGAAGCAGGAAGCCCAGGGTTTAAAACTGTCCATGAAGCTGCTGGCCAATGCCAGTAGAAATTTAACCAGCTGGTGTTGAGTTAGGGTTTACTGATTGTTGTTATTCATGCTCTGTTTACAAAAGTCCAGAGGTTTTGAGGGGTTTCCCCTCACCTTCTCTCTTCCTCTCTGCCCTGTTGTTCATAGTGTGTGACTTTGCAGAATGTGACATTTTTTCAGGACTGTATAGATGGAGGTAGAGCAGAAACATGTGAATCAACCTCAAAGCTGTAATAATTTAGTGAATTAACGTATGTGAAGTCTGCAGCCTGGCTCCTGAAGTGGCTGCCTTTGCTCAGAGTCTTGAAGGACAAATAACAAAGACGGCGCATATATTAGCTGGTACTCTTAATGCCTTCAAGTGTGGCACCGTTTTTTTCTCCAGTGATGAAGGGGTCCGTCTACCTTTGGGGAGGTGCTGTAGGCACAGAGAGGGACTGCTCTGTCTCAGAAGGTGAGGAAGGTGTCTCCAGAGTGGTTCATGATAAGTAGAAGCTTGAAGAATAAGTAGTGTCCTTTCAGAAGGACTAGGATAAGGGAGTCCAGCATGAGGAGAGGAATAAATATACTCTAGATTCTAGTGCAAAGCAGTGAAATACAAGAGAGCAGAAGGTGACATTGAGAGAACCTTGGGAGGAAAGCTGGACAGATGAGCAGAGGCCAGGGGATAAAGGGCCTGTACATGACCCTGAGGAGCCTGGGTCCAATGTAGGGGGTCTGGAGTAGCCCCTAATGACATATGTTTGCATTTGTTTCCATGTGTTCATTTATTTTCATTTTGGGCAAGGAGAGGGCTGGTCATGTGGATGCCTCTGGAGCTGTTGGAGATCACTTTTAGAGGAATATGATTGAAGGTGGGATGGAGACCTCACTTATGAAGCATTGACTCTAGAAGCCTTAGGAGACAGAAGAAGAAAACATTAGTTTAAAAAAAAAAGAAAGAAAGAAAGGGTCAAGTGAATGGAAACTTTACTAAATAAAAAGGAGAAGGAAGAAAGCATAATACTGTATACACTTTACATAGAAAAAAACTGAGCAAAGGGATGAAGAGCTCGGTCTAAACCAGGGGTTTTAGCAAACAGTGCCCATGGGTCAGGTCCTGCTTGCTGCCTGTTTTATAAAGTTTTCTTAGAATACAGCCATGTATTGCAGCAGAACTGATGGCCCATAAAGTTGAAAATACTTACTTTGGATCTTTATAGAAAAGGTTTGCCGATTGGTTGTCTTTGCACTTGGTTAGTAAGTGGTAGAACTATGATTCAAAGCTTTGAGAGTTGAGATTGCATCTCTTTTGTTCACCTCTTATCTTAAACATTTTCCATTGTGTCCAATATGTAGTAGTAAGCTTTCATAAATAAACTTACTGAATGAGTGAATGAATGAACGAGTGAATGAATAAACAAACTAGCAAAGTCAAATCTAATTGATTTACAGTCTGTGCTAGTCACCATTTATTCTTATTAATTCTTATAAGGATACCAGGCAAGATTTCACATATAAAATAAATATTTATTGAGTGCCAACAATGTAAAGGCATTGTTTTTGGTGTTTACATTGTTTTATCTGCCCTTGTGAAGCTCAGTGGTAATGGAGGAGGCAAATGCTAATCAGATCATCACAGAAATGGTGTACATTTGTAATGTGGACAGATACCAGACAAGAGAAGGACTCAGTGCTCTGGGAGTTGGTAATGGGACAATTTGAAATGTAAAGTCTCAGAGAAGGCTTTCCTGTATTCACCTGTCCCGTGGTCTGAATATTGAATAGACTTGAATTCGGCAAAAGTGTGTGAGAAGTGTATTTCCAACAGAGGGAACTGCCTGGGCAAAGGCCCTGTGGCAGCAGAAAGCTGACAAAGAACAAAGAGAAAGCTGGCCATGCCACGGGTGGGATTGGAGAGATGGATAGAGGTCTTGTGATCAGGATAGGGGAATCCATCTGCTTCTAGAGCCAAGTCTGAACCTGAGCCTCATATCTGGAACTCGATAGTTTTTTAATCCAGAGGGAGTATGAGGTCATCAGAGAGTGTCGTGAGAGAAAACGTATGCTTGGGGAACTCTGGAACACAGCCCTAGAGAAGGACGAAGTATGGAGAACCTATGAAGAGATGCAAAAGCAAGGAATAGAACTTGCAAAATCTAATGTGTTTTGAGGAGAATGAATAGCCGATGAATTGTAGACATGGCATGTGTGTCCAGGAAATGAAAGGTTGAAAAGTGTCCATTGGATTAGGAGGTCACTGTGACCATTGCAAGAAGAGATTCAGGAAAGTGAATGGGGAAAGATGGAGCTGCTGGTTTATAAAATGAATGAACAGAGAGGAAAGCAAAATGAGTGTACATTCATTCATTTATTGAACAAATAGTTCCTAAGCTTCCATGATTAGGGATCCAGGGTTGAGCAAAACCAGATACAATCCTTATTTTCCTCTCCAGGATCCTCCTCTCCAAACTCATTGCTCTTTGCTTCCATGCTTGGCTGACCCCTCTCCTGACACACCCACTCCTTCTTTGTGTTAAGAGACTTCGGTAGCTAGATCTAGCCTGCTTGGCCAGGGGCCATTGTGGCTCTTCAAGGCAACTTGGGGAGAGTTAGTGTAAAGTGGGGGGGAGATGGACACTGGGTTACAAAGCTTTCCCAGTGCCATCTGAGAAGGCAGATGGACAATTTAAAACTCAAATGTGTACTGTGAGGGAAAGAAAGAAGGTTCTGTGGGAATATACAGCAAAAGGGAGGGGGAAGTTTGTACAGGGAAGAATTCTCTGACTAAGCAATCCTGGAGCTGGAGGAAATGTAGGTGTTAACTCTGTGAAGTCTGTGGGTGCTTGCATTTCAGAGGGTAAGGCAAAACTTGTGGCCAGGACCTGGGGTGCCACAGGGCTTGGCAGCTCCTGGAAATAGGAAACTAAGTCTGGGTGGATGTGGGCAGAGAGTGAGGGTGAGAATTGTATTTTTTGAGGGCCAAAACAGGGGCATGAGCCAGAGCCCCCAGGGTTGCGCCAACCATTTTTAGGATTCCTGTCCTTGTCCCAGGAGCATTGGGAAGCCATGGCAGGGTGTTGGCCAGGGTCACCAGATCTAAGTTTTAGGAAGCGTTGTCTACAGATTGTAGAGAGCCTTGTATCCTTCCAGATGTCACAGGTGGGGGATCTTGGCGAGTCAGCCCATCCTCTGGGAGTGTGTGCACCGAAGCTCTTCAGGCAAACACTGGCCCCTGTGCTGCCTCTGCTGCCTTGGAACGGCAACATGGAAATTTCTCCTGAAATCACTTGGAGATAATTCACCTAAGGAGAATCATGTCCTTGTTGACTCTGTAAATTTAGGAGACCCAAATTTCTGGATCAACCAATCTCAGGCAAAAAGGAAAAAACAGTGCAGGTGACTACAGACAGAAATGATTTTAAGGGCCACTGTCTTTATTTAGGCTTGAGTTACCTCTGGGTAGTGTCTCTGCCTGGGGTCTGCTTGGGGACATGCCTGCCAGGCAGGCACATGTTCTCAGATCTGCCCTCTTCTACACTCTGTTCTTAGATCTGATCATCAAGAAAGTCTTGCTGGAATTCCCATTGTGGCTCAGAGGTAGCAAACCCGACTAGTATTCATGAAGACACGGGTTCGATCCCTGGCCTTGCTTAGTGGGTCAGGGATCCAGCGTTGCCCTGAGCTGTGGTGTAGGTCTCAGTCATGGATGGGATCTGGCATTGCTGTGGTGTAGGACAGCTACTGCAGCTCCTGTCTGACCCCTAGCCTGGGAACTTCCATGTGCCGAGGTGCAGCCCTAAAAAGAAAAAAGAAAAAGAAAACCTTGCTAAGAGTCACTTCCTTGCTTGATTTCCCCCCAAGAAGTCTGTGAGTGTTAAAAGAACTTGACTTTCACCAGCCTAGAGAGGGAGAGGAAAATAATGGATTTTCAGAGAAGATAATTGCTAAAGTTGGTGGGGTTTCTCTGCCGTGCTTACGATCTCAGTGGGGGGAGGTGGCCCCTTGCTCTGCTCCTACTTAAGGCTCAGCTCAGCCAGTTCCATTGCAACTGGCTTACTTGTGCATGAATGATACCTTTCACTGCAAATTAAAAAATGGTGATGGTTTCCTGTCTTGTTCTGCCCTATTTTCTCTATTTCTAGACCCTTTCCTTCTCTTTTTCCAAGGGTTCCTCTTAATTAGTTTTGCATAATATGTGTGGTACCATTACTTGCATTTCTGCTCATCCTTCCCCATGCCATTTAAACAAACACCTACCACGGCTTTGTTCCCTGTGCTTATCTTGATTGACTCATGAGGTTACATTGGTTGATGCTCGGTAAACCAGTGACCTTTTTTTAGGGCTAGAGTTGACAGAAGCTTATAGAAGAGGTAGAAAAAGGAGAATGGAACCACACGCCCAGCTCTTCTTCATGAAGGAGTAAGCAGCTTAGGTGAATTTAACAAGAGAAAGTTATGTTATGAATGTTTGGGAATGAATATTTGACTAAGTAATTTGTTCAAGAACAAAAGTAACATCATCAAGGCAAATAAAGGATGAGAGACAATGCTTCCTAAGGGAAAATACAGCAGCTGGATAGAGTAAAATGTGATTATACAGTGTCTACTTTAGAGATGTTCCTTTGTGAAAACCTGTATTTGTTACCTAATAAGATTAGAAGGATTTACCTGGGAAGGTAATGCTGACATAGGAAAAGTGGGTGAAAATATGTTACACAGTAGAAGTCCCCCTTTGCACATCTCCCTGGAATAGCTGTTTCAATTAAGAAGAAAAGAAAAATACCTGTGAGGATGGAATGAGATAGGTGTGAAATACATTGAGCTCTTCTGATGAAGTTGCCACAGTGTAACTCTTGTCTCTGACTTGGGTTTTGATTGTAATTTCAAGGATTGTACTCCCAGATCAGCTAGATATAGATAGAAGGATTTGCTCTTTAAGCCATGTTAGCAATGATAGGAACCAAAGTGATTTGTCAGTTAATCTTTTTCTTTTTAATAAAAATGTTAAAGGTTACTTTCTGTTTACTGTAATTATAAAACATTAGTTGTATCCCCCATGTTGTACAGTAAATACATCTATCCCTGAGGCCTATTTTATATCCAGTAGTGTGTACTTCCCAGTCTCCCACCCCTATACTGCCCCTCCCTTCCTTCACTAGTAGCCACTAGTTTGTTTTTTATATCTGTGAGTCTGCTTCTTTTTTGCTATATTCACTAGTTTTGTTATTATTTTTTTATTCCACATATAAGTGATATCAAACAGTATTTGCTTTTCTCTGACTTATTTTCACTTAGCGTAATGCCTTCCAAGTCCATCCATATAATAATCTGCTTGATTATTATTACTGCAGATGGCAAAAGTTTGTTCTTTTTTATGGCTGAGTAGTATTTCAGCGTGTGTATATGTATATACACACGCAGCATCTTTATCCCTTCATTTATTGACAAACACTTGGGTTGCTTCCATATCTTTGCAGTTATAAATAAGGATGCTATGAGAATCAAAGTAATTTTGAAAATTCAGTATCTCTTTAGTAAGATATTGCCTCGGTGTTAAATTTAGTAATATTTAGTTTTAATTAAAGCCTTTTTTTCTAAATATAAATGGTGTGTTATTAATAACACAAGTGTTCTGGCTCTTTTTAAAAAATTGTATCTTTTATAACAGTTTTTACAATTTCCATTTTAACAAGGTTAGATCAACTTCATGGGTTTGAGCTCAGTTTTTAAAATTTACAAATCCAAGTTTTTAGCCATTATGCTATTGACTCCACTCTTTCATTCATCTTCCATCCCTCCCTATTCTCCGTCACTCTTCTCTTCACCCTCCAACCCCCATGGTTCACATTTCTTTACGAATGCCTTTTTTGGAGTACCCTTAAGGTGAATAGTGAATAAGCAAGTGAAGGTTAGCTATTGCTTGATTATTTTTCTTACAGATGCTTATGGTCTAAACATGTGTTTGACATAGGCCACCTGGTCCTATCCTGTGAGTAACCCCAAACACCTTTATAGGTTGTAAGCAGATGAAGGAACTAATAAATATTATGGTAAATTCTGAAAACAGACATTTAACATGTCACCACCTAATTCAGAAAGCTGCAGAAAAAGGTAGGCAGTGCTTTATGTTTCCAAGATATATAGTGTATTCTGAGTACAGCTTCCCTTTCTATGTCACTTAAGAACTTGAGTGGTGTAGGCAGGTAACTGACCTGTTTATTCCAGGATGTGTCAACCTTGAGGATACAGGTGTTACAAACATCGAACTGGCCCCTCTGTGCCTGCGGTGGAAGAGTGGGGGGAGGAGTAGAAGGAAATGGAGCCCTGGCCCGGTCTGGCAAGGTGGGGAGAGGTGGTACAGTGATGCCATTTGCTTTTGGAACTGTTTGCTTTGCAGTGAAATTGAAATGTGGCTCAAATCCAACTGGCAGTGGGGAGGGGGCCTAACTTCCTGGTTGGTGAAAATAAAAACCGGCTGGTGTCCATCAGTGAAACGGAGATGTTTTTACAGTAGAGTCATAGTATCCACTGGGAAGAAGCACATTCATGTTGTTCCTTTTTGCTAGTTTTTCTTTTGTTCTCCAGTGATGGATCATTTCTTGTGCTTTCTTATCTTTCCATTTATATGAATTCATGAGCATTTTATACTTAATGTGTTTATTCTTCAAGTTCAGTTTTAACTCATGAGGACATGGATCTTGGCTTACTACTGGGGTCTCCACACCCAGAGATGTACTGGGACGTATCATGGGCTCAGTAAATATTTATTGAAAGGAATTGCAGTTTCATTCATGACTTAGTCTTTACTGCTTGATTTTTATGGAGTGACCTAGCTGTCCAGAGGGCTTGTGAGGATGATTTATATTTTCCTCCAAATGAAGGGTGAAACAAATAGCTCCTAGGTTATTCTGGCATAGAATAGACCCTTTTGAAAACCAGCCTGAGGCTTTTTTTCTTTTTTTAAAAAAAGGACACACTGGTTTGATCTTCTGACAAAAATACTACTTTTAATTACTGTGCAGCCTTTGTTAACACTTATAACCTCTGGAACACTGAAATGGCAACACATTAAAGTCTTTGTCTTGATCTTGCCTTTTGACTTGGATATTGGTGGTTCATCATATTTAGCTAGAATTGCATCTGTAACCATTTTATATATACTTCATATTTTAAGGTAAAACAACAACAACAAAAAATGCCAATCCAGATAGATCTGTTTTTGAATTTTAAAATCACTTTGTTTTATTCTTGTTTTACTAAAGTATAGGATAAAATAATGCAGTAATGGTATTTTCCCTAACATTTAATGGTTTCTAATTTTGTTTGTAGAGATTATAAGCTATGATTTCGAGTCTTCAAAGAGTTTTGGATTTTCCTTTTAAGTTGACCACATTTTATGCTTTTTAGTTGCAATTATTATGAAGCCACAGGGCTGAAAATTCATTGTGTATCATAAGAACAGTCTTTCCCTAGGAAGTTGACCTAGTTTGTGGTTGAGAGTAGTGATTTCCAAACTAGCTAAATTGCTGGGGTACCCTGATGAGCTTTTAAAAATAATCATAGTTAGACCCAGGCGTAGACAGTGGAAGTGCCCTTCCAATCTTTATTTAAAAAACAAAAACAAACAAAAAAAACCTCATAGTTTTCTGATGATAGGCCAAATCTGGTTTAGAACACTAGATCAGTGAGGTCAAGGTCATGAGTGGTTTTGTCTCTTGGTCCCCATTAATTTTACTCTCTTGTGACCTGAGACCTGCTTCTGACACTGATCAACTCTTGGATGATGAGACTGCTAGGATGCTCTTCTTTGAAGGCAGCTCACTTCATTAACTACATCAGGCAACAGCCTTGTCTCTGGGGGTTTCTCTCATTTTTTTTTTTTTAAATTTATGGTCATTGGAGAGATGTTGTTGAATTGCCACTAATTGAGACTCATTGGTCCTTTGCAGAATTAACTGGAGATGGAACTCAGAAACCCATTTCCTTTCTAGAAGTCATTGCTGCTTCTTTTTTATTTATTTATTTATTTTTTATTTTTTTTGCAAGTTTAGTACTGCCAAAATTTTATTTATTTATTTATTTATTTATTTATTTTAATTTTATTTTCCCACTGTACAGCAAGGGGGTCAGGTTATCCTTACATGTATACATTACAATTACATTTTTCCCCCACCCTTTCTTCTGTTGCAACATGAGTATCTAGACAAAGTTCTCAATGCTATTCAGCAGGATCTTTTTTTTTTTTAATTCCTCCCTTCTTCCCTCCTTTCCATCCTTTCTTTCTTTCCTTCCTGCACTTGAGGCATATGGAAGTTCTCAAGCTAGGGTCTGAATCAGAGCTGCAGCTGCCAGCCACAGCCACAGCAACACCAGATCTGAGCCAGGTCTGCAATCTGTGCCATTGCTTGTGGCAACTCTGGGTCCTTAAACCACCGAGCAAGGCCAGGGAACGAACCCACATCCTAGAGGATACTATCAGGTTCTTAACCCTCTAAGCCACAATGGGAACTCCTAGAAGTCAGAGCTTCTAATTCTGCCGTGGTGTAGTAGGTGTTTTAGGAGAGGGTGAACCAAAGGCACTGGAATCACCTGGGGTTCTGCCTCTCCCATGTCCTAGGTGTTTTTTCTTGGCATAAAATTACTCCACTTCTGACAGCATCTGTTTTCCCTTTGGCAAAATGGGCTCTGTGTGATGGTAGTCTTTAGAGTGGTAAAACTGAAACTTTGCTTTATCATTCTGCTTAATAAGTGCCATAAAGCAATAATAATAATAAGGTTGTTGGAGACAGGAGATAATGCCTATGCATGCAGAAAAAGTTAAGTACTTGATAAACATTAACGGTTGGTATTACACTATTAATGTTACCACATGTTTTGAATAAGTAAATAGAAGACAACTAGCTATGATTGGTTTAAAGCAGAATTGCTCACAATTGTTCTTTAATTATTGTCTCCTATTGTCCTCTCTGGAATTTTTATTTGTTTCACAAATACTGACTTACTTCTGACTATGGGCCAAGCAGGGCACTAGGCACTGGAAGTAATGTAGAGAATAAAAGAGATGATACATAGCTGATCATTTAAAAATCCACATTTCATTGCCATTGAACAACGCCACCATTTCATCATACTGGAGACTGAGAGAAAAGCTGAGATGCTTAATTATTTTTAGATTTTGTATATCCACACCAGGCACTGACCAGCATGAAAAATAGCAGCAGAAATGGTAATCATTTGCTCATAACATCTTCTCCTGATCTGCCCTTCTGTCTCCATCCATCCTGGCCAAATCCTGTCCAACAAATAAGGCCCAGCTCAAACACTGCCTTCTATGTGAAATATTCCTTGACTTTGCCTTCTCTCCTCACTTACCTCCTTCATGGAAGTTTGCTTGTACTCTGCTTACAGCATATTCCCCTTTATCTTTTCTACTCCCCTTAGTTATTTTCACTATAGTGGGCTTTAAGTACCATCACAGCAGGACTGTGGCTTCGGCTTAGGCTTCCACATCTCTGCATAACACTCACTGGCTCTTAGACAGTTCTCAGTATGTAGTAAGTAGTCAGTATGATGCAGAATGAATTGTGAGGGAAAAAGAAATCTCAATCTACATCTCACCACTCTGCTGTAAAATGGGAATAAATAACACCTACTTCAGAGGGTGGTAAGAATATGTGACTTTACACACACACACACACACAAATATGAGTATTGGTACAGCACATTCATAGTATTGCTTTGATAACTACTTGTTATTTTTGTTTTTTGTTTTTTAAATGTTTTGGTTATATGCACAGATGAAGTTTTCTTTTACATTATAAATCAGAAAAATTTGTATGATGAAATATAGGACTTGTGGGGAGAAAATACATTTTTAAAAGCATGTAGACATTCTACAGAAAAACCTAAAGACAAAAACTGATTTCAAGCAGATTCCATGATGTTTAAATATTTATAATATTAAAATGTTTGTCTATACATGGAAATGAAGTTGGGGGCAAAGAAAAATTATGATCTAGTTTAGGACTTTCTTGAAATAATACATAAAAATAAAATTTAGTATTTGTACAAGAGATGCTTAAATATCTCAACTGTACTGAAGAAATTAAGTAAAAAATAAAAACTCTCCATGTCATTTCTGCTTCCCAAAGGTACTATTTTTTTTTTTTTTTGTCTTTTTAGGGCTGCACCTATGGCATATGCAAGTTCCCAGGCTAGGGGTCAAATGAGAGCTGTAGTGCCAGCCTACGCCACAGCCATAGTAACACCAGATCCGAGCCGTGTCTGCGACCTACACCACAGCTCAAGGCAATGCTGGATCCTTAACCCACTGAATGAGGCCAGGGATTGAACCTGTGTCCTCATGGGTGTTAGTCAGATTCGTTTCCTCTGAGCCGTGACAGGAACTCCCCAAAGGTGCTATTACTAACAGGTTTTTCTCTGTTCATATATTCACATACATACTTCTTAAAATATTCCAGATTGTATTATGGTATGTAATTGCAACATATACTGTTCTTAATTTGCTTCTTAACACTAAATAATATCATCTGGATATTTACAATTTTAACACATATTGTTGCTTAGTATATTGTTATTTTGAAAGAAAAATCTTTATTGAGGCATAATTGGCATATGATAACCTCCCCGTATTTCAAAGGCATATATTTTGCTAAACATTAATATATTATACACGTGTGAAATGATGACCTCAGTCAAGACATTGAATATGTCCTTTACCCCCAAAAGTTTCTTTGTGCCTCTTTCCCATCCCTCCTTCCTACCCAGCTTAGCCCTTGTCCCTTCTTCTGCAGGCAACCACTGATATGATTTGTCATTATAGATTTTATAAATTAGTTTGCATTTTCTAGAGCATAATAAATAAAGATTTATACAGTAGGTACTCTTTTCATTGGGAGGGGGGTCTGGCTTTTTTCACTCAACCAAAATGAATTTGAGATTTAGCAGGTTACTGGTATGTATGAGTAGCTTGTTCCTTTATATTGCTAAATAGTATTCCTTTGAATGGACTTACCTCAGTTTGCTTATCCATTTGACCATTGATGAACATTGGGGGTTGTTTCCAGTCTTGGAATATTACGAATAAAACTGCTGGAAACATTTGTGTACAGGTCTTCATGTAAACACATCCTCTCTTTTCTCTTTTGTGAATATCTAAGACAAGCTAAATCATACAGTGGGTGTGTATTTAACTTTTTTAAGAAACTGTCAACTTTTTCCCCTAAAGTGGTTGTACCACTTAATAGTGTCCCCAGCAGTGTATGAGAACTCCATTTTTTTTGCATTCTCTCTAACCCTTCCTATGACCAGTCTTCTAAATTTTCTGTTAAGAGTGTATAGTGATAGATGTGTAATGTGATCATATTGTGGTTTTAATTTGCATTTCCCTTATGACAATGATGTAGAAAATCTGTGCCTCTACTTATTTGTTATCTATGGACCTTCTTTTGGTGAAATGTCGGTGCAAATCATTAGCTCATTTTAAACTGAATTGCTTGTCTTATTCATTCTGACAGTTATTTGTTCTGAATCTAGAAGTCCTTTATCAGCTATATGCTTTGTACATATTTTCACCCAGTTTGTGTTTTGTCTTTTCATCCTGTTAATGTCTGTTGAAGAGTAAAAGCATTTTTTTTTTTTTTTGGCATAACTCAACTAGTCAGTTTACTCCTCTATTATCGTGCTTTTGGTGTTGTTTCTGAAAACTCTTTGCCTAACCTAAGATCTTAAAGATTTCCTCTCATGTTTTATTCTAGAAGTTTTACAGTTTTAGGCTTTATGATCCACATTGAACAATTTTTGTTTATGTTAGAAGATATGGATTGAAGTTTATTTTCTTATATATGGATGTCTAGCTATTCCCACATCATTTGTTGAAAAGACTATTCTTACTCCACTGCATTGGCTTTGTACCTTTGTCAAAAATTAATTGATCATATTTATGTCATTCTGTTTCTGTACTCTCTGTTCTGTTCCAGTAATCTATCTTGACACCAATACCAAAGTTTCTTGATTACTATGGCTAGTAAGTCTTGAATTCAGGTGGTATCTGCCCTCCAATTTGTTCTTCTCTTGTTACTTTTTTAAAGTAAAATTTAATGGTTAGTCATTGTGTATATGGGGACAGTCTTTAGAGAGGTAAAACTGAAAGCTTGTTTTATCACTCTGGTTAATAAATGAAATCAGAACCCTCCTACATATGCTAACGGGAGCATAGGTTGTTCAGACACCTTGGAAACAATTTCGCAACATTTAATAGAACCTACTATCTGGCACTTCTATGTTAATATTTATATCCTAAAGAAACCAGAAAGGAGATATGCACAGGGATGTTCACTGCAGCATTGCTTCTTATTGTAACAAATTACAGTCAAACTAAATGTCTATCAGTAAGGGAATGGGTTACATCGTAACACCAGGAAAATAGATGAATTAGATGTGTACATATCATTGTGGATAGGTCTGAGCAATGTGATAGTGATGCGAGCAAGTTGGTTTAGACATACATATGGTCAAAGTTTATGTATTTTTTTAAGAAAATCACCAAATAACATAGATATCTTATAGGTGCAATATTGTAAATGCATAACAAAATGGACTGATGTATATACAAATTCTGAGTAATGGTTTCCTTGGGGAGGGAGAAGGGGGAATGGGACAGAGGAACCCAAGGGACTTCTTGTTATCCCTAGTATTTTCTCTAAAGCAAATATGGCAATATCTTAATTTTTTTTTTTCATTCTGGGAATTGGAAGATGGCCATTAGTATATCATTCTACACAAATTTTAAAAATTGAAAACAAAAAAGTAGGAAACACTTTAAGGTAAAAAAAAGTAATGAGTTACATCCAACCAGAGACTGCCAAAGTGTTTATCATGGAGGCTTATCATCATTCTCTTTGCTTAGTTAGCTTCCTTGGGTGCTGTCTTGGGTGTTATTATTATTATTATTATTATTATTTTGTTGTTGTTGTCTTCCTTGTTTCAGTTTTCCCTTACTCTGTAATTATCTTTAGGGCAGGAATTTTACTTGTGATTCATTTGAAGTCAATCTCCGTAAAATTTCCTACTGAAAATGTGAAATTTCACATTAAGCTTCTTTAAAGCTGCTTGCAAAAATTGTTAGAAAACTTGTCAAACCTGTTGGAGTCGGTATTGGGGAAGGTGTGGGTAAGTGGCCACTTGGATCCTCTTCTGTTGGAAGTATAAGTGGAACAACTCTTTTGCAGAGAATTTGAGCAGCATCTATGAAAATATCAGTCATTGTCTTTTCCCAACTGTCTTCCACTCTAAGGACTCCAGTCCCTTGAAGATCATATAATAGTATAATATGTTTCTGAATGCAAGATGATCCAATTCTGTATTCCTTTTTCTAATGAAAACTGAAAACCACCTAAATGCCCTTCAATCTGAAAATGATTAAAAAATATATTAATGAAATACTTTTAAAAAGAGAGGTAAATCTTGTCTATATTTTATTCCTACATATTTTTAAAATAGAAAACTACAGAAACTTATGTATCACACATTCAAATGTTGGCTCTAATATGATATATGTGTGGTTATATTTTAACTTAATTCTATTTGAGATAGTCTGGAAATATAAAAAAATACATGTCACCTCTAAAATTGATTACTTCTAAAGAGTTTCAATCAAAGAGAGGAATGAGATGGGGCATTTTGTTCTAGATTTTTGTTTGTTGTTTTAAGATTTTTTTTTTTTTAATGAGCTCATTTTATCATTGTTTAAGGAGCAACATAATGTGTTACTAGTGTTTGACTGACATTTCTGTCCAAATATGGGAAGGAAGCATGTCGTGTGTTGCATTTCATGTTTTATGCCATTACTTTTCTTTGGGAGATAAATTCTTCCTTGAGATCTCTCATTTGCCCTGCATTCGTAATGTAAGGTTTATTTTTTTTTTTTAAGGTTCCAAAGAAAAAGCCGTGGTAATGGAGCATCGACATAGTTGAGTCTGCATGAAGGTGACTCAGTTTTCAGCCCTTGAGATACTTGGTCATACGTAGTGATGAACTGCATCTCATTTATGATAACGACTCTTTTTAGTTATAAATAATAGCACAGCTCATTGGACAGGAGGGTACAGCTCGGCAGTTCACGGGTGTCATCAGCGTGTAAACTAAGCCAGTGATTTTATGTCGTCCTAACAAACGTGTTAATGGCATGATAAAACGAAGGCCCTTGAAGTGTTTTGGTAACTGTGACACGATGGATTAAAGCACTTTTTGAATTCTCCTTCTTTTTGAAATGTGAATTTACAAAATGCTTATTCTTGGAAGAAGTTGTTTTTGTGGCTTTCCCCATTTATTTCCATTGTAGTTCCCGCCCCTCCTTTATTAGACAGAGGCACATGCATAATTCATCATCATTGGTACATGCTATCAGAATGGAACAGGTTTTTTTTTGTTTGTTTTTTTTTTCTTCCCTATCTTAGGGCTGCACCCGAGGCATATGGAAGTTCCCAGGCTAGGGGTCGAATTGGAGGTGTGGTTGCTGGCCTACGCCACAAACACAGCAACGTGGGATCCGAGCCACATCTGTGACCTACACCACAGCTCATGGCAACACCAGATCCTTAACCCACTGAGCGAGGCCAGGGATCGAACCCACATCCTCATGGATGCTAGTTGGATTCGCTAACTGCTGAGCCATGAAGGGAACTCCAGAATGAAACAGTTTTGTTTTCAAGGAACAATTTTACATTTCAGAAGAAGATATTTAAATTGGGCCACACAGTGAACGCCCTCCAGCGGATGAAGTTGACACCCTGCTCTGTATTTATTGTTTGTGCAGAAATGGTTACTTCCCCTGACTTTAGGGATGGATTGTCCACGCTGAAGGTTGGCAGTAGTGACATTCACCTTCCTCAGGGGAGCACTAGATTGATGCCATCATTGCTCAGTGTCAGATGAGTGGGGTGATTTCTAATGGCTAGGTCATTCTGCAGGGGTGGGTTTTGATAGTTGACTGTTGTTTCTGTAAGACACTAGGAAGAAACTAGGGGGCCATAACCTGTAAAGGTAATGAGCAGTTGAGGCTGGTTCATCATCTGTTCAGTATTAGGCTATTTATCAGATACCTGCTATGAGCGCTATGTTGTGTCTAGCATAGGAGGAGATGGAAAGCCTAGTTCAGTAGGTTGTAATGACATGACATCATAAAAATGTCCTCCTTTATATATCAAACAACTCTTGTGTTCTGTGGGTCAGTTGCCATGCCGTATAAAAATCCACACATAGAGTTAAACCTTGTCATTTGCTCTTTTCTCCAGAGGTGAATAGAGATACTTACTACCTGCTTCCACAGATTACACTTAACTTTTTTTTTTTTTGTCTTTTTGCCATTTCTTGGGCCACTCCCATGGCATATGGGAGGTTCCAAGGCTAGGGGTCCAATTGGAGCACTGTAGATGCCGGCCTATGCCAGAGCCACAGCAGCGCAGGATCTGAGCTGCGTCTGTGACCTACACCACAGCTCATGGCAACACTGGATCCTTAACCCACTGAGCAAGGGCAGGGATCAAACCTGCAACCTCATGGTTCCTAGTTGGATTCCTTAACCACTGAGCCACGACAGGAACTCCCTAATTTTAAGGTGTAGCTCAGAGCAAAATGCTGGCAGCTCGTTTCACTTGCTTACGAGGGGAAGAAGTCACAAGAGAACCTATTATTCACTTGTGGTTTTTCCAGACGGTAGAATTCTTTTCTAAACCAGACCTTGTATTCCTTTATTTTATTTTTATTCTGTAGTGTATTGTTTATTTAATGTTTAAATTTTCTCTTTTGTTTTTCTTTATACAGCCCCATCTGTAGCATATGGAAATTCCTGGGCTAGGGGTCAAATCATATCTGCAGCTCTGGCCTACGCCACAGCCACAGCAACTCCAGATCCAAGCCACATCTGCGACCTATGTTATAGCTTGTGGCAACGCTGGATCCTTAACCCACTGAACAAGGCCAGGGATTGAACCTGCATCCTCAGAGAGACATCATCCAGTTCTTAACCTACTGAGCAACAACGATAACTCCTGTATTCCTTTAAAAGCAAGAAATGTACATTTTCATCAGGAATAGTAAAAATAAATCATACCATATAGTTCTTGCTTGTGTGAAAGTTCCTGATACTTAGAAATTTATGAATGAAAATTCTCTTTCATGTATATGGAGATACATGATTTGGAGATTCAGGTCTGGAAAATTGTTAGGAATTGTTCACCATATCTGTCATGAAAATCCTGGGATATTTGACTTGATGGTGTTTCTGCTTTTTTTTTTTTTTTTTTTTTTTGCCTTTGTTGGTTAGCCCTCAAACAAGTGTGGGTTGTAGTTTTGTTCTTGGCTGAGAGTGGTTTCATTTATGGCATGATATAAACCACATTTGTGTGGCCAAGTTGTTAAGGTTGGGGGAAACGTAAGATCTTTCAGCATGAAGTCCCTTCTTCTATCACATTCCTTGTGTTCTTCTTATTGCTGATTCCATTTCTATTCCCTTGATACCCAGCACAGGGCTTGTTGTAGCTCCAATTGTTTCTTAGAATTGGGACCATACAACACATGGTTAAAGAGTCAGGGGAGTAAAATGTAATTTAAATTAATAATCCAAATTATTTAAGATACTCTTTTTACTCTCAGAGGTTAAGTTGGGTGTGATGTTGCAGGATCTTGGTATGTTTTATGCTTTAGAGATGTGTACAAATCCCCCTTGAAGAAGGATGGAGCCCAGATCCTTCTGAACAAGATAACTTTGATTCCAGTCCTGCTATCTTTGCCTGTGACCACATTCAAATTCGACTTTGATCAGTAAAAAAAAAAAAAAACTATAATGCTGTCAGGATTTCTCTCTCTGTATGAAATTATTTGTGTGGTTTTTTTTTTTCTTTTCCTTTTCTCATCTTTAATCTCTAAATTTTCTCCAACCATATACGTTACTTTTTTTTTTCTTTTAATGGCCACACTTGTGGCACATGGAGGTTTCCAGGCTAGGGGTCCAATTGGAGCTGCAGCTGCTGACCTGCACCACAGCAACAGCAATGCCAGATCCAAGCCACATCTGCAACCTACATCAGAGCTCATGGCAACACAAGATCCTTAACCCACTGAGTCAGGCCAGGGATAGAACCCACAACCTCATGGTTCCTGGTTGGATTCATTTCTACTGCACCACAATGGGAACTCTTGTGTGGGGTTTTTAACACACTGGGCCACAATGGGAACTCTTACATTTTTTCTTTTAAAGAAAAGTCATAAAATGTTTGATCTCTATTTTATTTTTAAATTTTTATTATTATTATTATTTTTTATGGCCATGCCTGTGGCATGTGGAAGTTCCCAGGCCAGGGATCAAACCTACTCTGCAGCAGCGACCCAAGCCACTGCAGTGACAGTGCTGGATCCTTAACTCACTGTGCTGCAGGGGATATCCTTGTTTCCTCTCTAGCCTAAAGGCAGCAATGACTTTAGTAAAATTCCCTCTGTGATTTTTCTCTGGTACATTCCTTTTTATGGTGACAGCTTTGGAGGTCTTTACATAAGCATATTTGCTGTATCAGTTAGTTGTAGCAGAGCATTCATCACTCCTGAGAAGTGAAGTTTCGATCTATCTTCCAGTTTTTGGTTGGTTTAGAATCCAACAGATGTGGGCTTAGATGTCTTCCTACATGAGAGCAGGCAGGTGACATGGGACTAGTTATTAAACCACTGTTGCAGTTTCCTCATCTGTAAACTAGACTAGCTATAGCATATTGTGAGCATCAGCTAGATTTCACCACTACACAGGCCTGAACCTACCTTATAAAGAGGAGATGCTCAGAAGAAGTTAATTTTCTTCCCTAACTTTCTTTTCTTTAAACATAGATGGTAAAAATTGTATAAAACTCAGTCTCCTACCCTCTGGTGACCTTTTTTTTTTTTTTTGAGATTTTTACTTTTTCTACTATTGATTGATTGATTTACAGTATTCTGCCAATTGATGACCCTTTTGAAAATTGAAAAATTACACAGCTTGTTAAGTAAATAATCATGTTCTAGCTAAAGGAAAGCCAAGCAAAAATATTACATTATCTGGCTTTTCACAATGTGCTTTTCCTTAATAATTTCTTTTTTTTTCCAAGAAGGCATTCTTTCTCTCTCTCAACATTTTATATCAAAGGATAACTTTGTAAATGTATTTACTGTAAAGTTATAACTATCATTCCATGTCTCATTGCTGAAGGAAGAGAATCGAATACTCAAATTCAGTCATTGCAATATAAGTATTTTCTGCAGCGCTATGTGGATGAAACAGAATATAAGGAAGCTTCAGTGTGGCAAGGGTAACCACTTAGAATTTTGCTTAAACTGTGAGTCCATTTATGGTCCTTTAGATCTGTACTTACATGTTCCAGGCATCATTTGCAACATAAACTTTTTGAGAAGTTATTGTTTAATTAGTACTTCTATGGGTTTACCTTTTGGTTTGTTTTTCCTTTCTAAGTGTTTTATAGATTTTTTTTTTCTAAATATAGAGGATGGGGAGGCAGATAGGAAAATAAGCTAGATCTGAAATCTTTAAGACCAAAAGAATTTGCCATCGAACACATCAGGATTAAATTATTTTATAGAAACATCTGAAGCAGCATTTACATGTGTGTTTGTATGTCTAAGAACTGATTTCTTTTTTAAAATAACTTTTTATGATAGAACATTTCTAAGATATACAGAAGAAGGAAAACTAGCACATCAAGCTTCCTTCTCCCCGACCGTTCAGCTTTAACAAAGCATTTGCTCCACTTCTATTTATACTTTTGAAAGCAGTTAGAAAATAAAAATCTCTGTCATCTACAAAATTATAAATTAATGACCTTTAAAAGTTAAAATATTTTGAAAAATATAATTCCTTTTTAAGATACAGGAAATGAATGGATGAAAACTGTTTGTTGTTCTCTTATTGTAGTTTGGGAGGCTAAGGATTTTTGTGAAACACTGTAAAGCTAACTCACTTTGTTTGCAAGGGTCATGTTCCTTTAGTATTTACTTATTGGACAGAAAGGACTTGTAAGTGATATTGCAATGTACTCACAGCTGCCAATGCCCTCAGAAACACCAAAGCAAGTTCCCAGTGTGCTTTTTGAATCATTAGAATTGTTTGCTTTCGTTCTATGTAGTTTTAGGGCACGGTTGATCATTATTGTGTTGAACTGGTAATTCCCAATTTAGTTTTCTCTCCCACATCACTGGCCAGGACTCAAGTTGATATGAAGTCTTGGATTTTGAATTAAGCTCTTGATAGTGATGGCGATGTTTCCTCTTCCTTCTATTTAACTAAAACAGTGTCCTTTACATGTCAAGATAAGGCATGAAATAATTGTTGACTCTGAAACTCAGATACAAGAAGGAAGCACATCAGTACTTTAGGAGGTATCTGTGCCATCCCTCTGGCTTGGCTGATTTTGCCACGTTTTTTATTCGAAATCCACCTCAAAGAGGTTTGGAGTGGTGAATTGACCCAGCATCTCTATGTGTGGGGCTTCTCTACTCTTGAGATTGGGGCCAGGTCATTCTTTGTTGTGGGGGCTGTCCTGTGTGCTATGGGATGTTTGATACCTGATCTCTACCCACTAGATGCCAGGAATAGCTACCCCAGATACCCCTAGTGGTGACAAGGGAAAATGTCTCCAGGCATTCCCAAATGTTCCTGGAAGGGCAGAATTGCCTTTGGTTGAGAACCACTGTTTTTTTTTTTTTTTTCCCTCGCAATTTTATTTTATTTTATTTTATTTTATTTTATGTTGTTTATTTTATTTTATTTTATTTTATCTTTTGTCTTTTTTTTAGGGCCACACCTGCAGCATATGGAGGTTCCCAGGCTAGGGGTCTAATGGGAGCTGTAGCTGCTGGCCCACACCAGAGCCACAGCAATGCCGGATCTGAGCCGCATCTGTGATCTATACCACAGCTCACGGAAACACCAGATCCTTAACCCACTGAGCAAGGCCAGGGGTTGAACCTGCAACCTCATGGTTCCTAGTCAGATTCATTTCCGCTGCTCCATGATAGGAGCTCCCCTTGCGATTTATTTTTAAAAAAATTTTTTAATTATAGTTGATTTACAATATTCTGTCAATTTCTGCTGTCCAGCAAAGTGACCCAGTCACATATATATATATATATTCTTTCTCTCATATTACCTTTTATCATGTTCTATCACAGGTAATTGGATATAGTTTCCTGTGCTGTATACTAGGATTTCATTGCTTATCCATTCTAAATGTAATAGTTTGCATCTACTAACCTCAAACTCCCCATCCATCCCACTCCCTCCCCCTCCCCCTTGGCAACCACAAGTCAGTTCTCTGTGTCTGAGAGTTTATTTCTCTTCTGTAAATAGGTCGATTTGTGCCATATTTTAGATTCTACATGTAAGTGATGTCATGTGGTATTTGTCTTTGTCTTTCTGGTTTACTTTACTTAGTATGAGGGGAACCACTGTTCTAAATGGTAGGACTATCTTAAGAGTAACTTTGTGTGTGGTTTCCCTTTCCTTTGTCCCCCATCCTAATCCTCCACTTGTAAGCTCCTCAAGTGGAGGAAAGAGGGGCTTTCTTTCGTATTAGGGTCCCTCTTTCTATCTCCTACACATAAGATACAGACTTTTGAGGACTGATTAAACCACTACCCCCTTTTTGTTTTCCTTCCCCAAACCACATAGTATATTCAGCCATTTGACAAAAGAGTAATCTGGACACTTCTCTTCCCTTTTTTTGGATACTGGTTTGCAATTAGGTATATGGCAACTGGCATTTCAGTAATAACAGTGGCCCATTTTCTTTCTTATAAAAGGCTAACTATTGAGTTCAATGGTTTAACCTTTCCTTTAAAAATCCCATGATACAGATGCTTTTGATTAACAAAAATTCCTTTTCAGTCTTCAAGATCCTGTTTGCCTACCAACCCCCCAACACACCCCCTGCCTCCCTGCCCTCCCAAAAAAAGGAAGAGAGGAAGAAGAAGCATCATTGCTTAAACTACTCCAAGTCCTGAGGCAGTTTTCCCACAACAAATGTTGATGTTCACTTCTCTTTTGTAAAGTTCAGCCTTCTGGCCCACCACTGGCCTGCGGGCTGCTTTATCCTCTTGAGAATCCAGTCTAGCTGAGGTTTAATGCCTGTTCTTCACCCAGGTGAGAACCGTGCATTAAAGAGAGGCATATTTAGAAGTGTGGAAACAAGTACGCAGAAGAAAAAAATATTGCAGAGAGTCTCTGTGTAGTTTCACAATCAGCAATACTGTGTTGAAATAGAAATTCTACAGGTAACTAAGAACAGGGCAGTATTTAGTATAGTGGTTTGGAGTGAGCTTCGGTTTCCTTATTCCTAAAACCGGAATAATAATAGCCCCTACCTCATAGGGTTGTAGTGAAGATAAAGTGAATGAATCCGTTGAAAACTTTTAGAAAAACTACCTGGCATGTAATAGGTGCTCAGTAATTACTTCATTTCCACTCTTTAATTGTTTTCCTTCATTGTGAGAAACCCCAATATATTCCCATATTCTTAACTCCTTCAAAATTCCTATTTCTATTCTCAAAAGAAGTATTTTGTCCCTTTCCTCTTTACACATTTTATCCATTATATTTGTCACACAAAGCAATCCAAATTGGGTTGTCTCAGTACATATATTGGTTTATTTTTAGGTGTGTCCTACTTTTATACATTTTTATAGATTTGCAGCAAATTTTAAATCCCTCTGAGTTTTCTTTGTTGAGTACATAAATCCTTTTTTAAAATATGAACCTTTAAATTTATTTGTTTGTTTATTTATTTATTTATTTATTTATATTTTGATGGCCACACCCATGGCATACAGAAAGCTAGGGATTGAATCTGAGCTGCAGATCTGAGCAGCGATGCCAGGTCATTTGAGCCAGGGATCAGACCACCTCCTCTGCAGCAACCTGAGCCACTGCATTCGGATTCTTAACCCACTATGCCACGGTAGGAACTCCGCAAATGAACTTTTTTAATGAGAAAAACCCAGACTCTTCCTAAGTATCTTTATAAGCTCAAGTTTCAGTTGATTGTATATTTTTCTATGACATAAATGTAGATCATCGGCCACTTCGAAGAGGTAGTCCTGATTTTAATCCGAAAAGGTCTATATGAATTCAGTTTTGTACCCTCTGCACAAGGAAATAAATGTTTTGTTGGTGACTAAAATGTACACTCCTGATTTTATCAAAGTGAGAACATTGCATGGGCCAATCCAACTTGCTTTGTTAATTATATGTTTCTCTGAGAGGTGCTCAGGCTGACAACACTACAGAGGAATGGCATGGATCACACCAAATCCATGATCCATTCATGAACTACAAAGTCAGCTCCTTGAGAGGAAAGCCTCAGGCAAAGATCCCGAATAACAAGCCAAAAAGCAGACATTTACGCTTGTAGTAGGTAAATAAATTGACCAAGTTCTGGCTTAGTAAATATGCTACCCTAGACTTTTCTTTTTGTAGAGAAAGAAGATAGAAAATGAATATGAATGAAGTATCTAGTACGTAAACATCTCTGCTCTGTGTGAATGTGGATAGGCTGTTTCAAACTTAAATAAGAGCAGAGAGAAGAATATACTGAACCCCCTTAGGTACTCCTCACTCAGCATCAACAGTAATCAATTCATGGCTCAATTTGTTTCCTGTATATACCTCCCCCTTACCTGCAGATTCTGCATGTTATTGCATCTTTAAATGTTTCAGTATATGAGACCTCTTCCTAAAAAAATGCATAGTCAAAAATTTGCATATGGAAGTTTCCACTTACCCTAAGGCCCAGTTAAAAAATCTGTAACTGAGCCAGCACCTTTGGAAGTGCGAGAGAAAAAAGATTTCACAAAGCCTTCTGTATGATTCCTCCAGCCATCAAGTGTCCCACACTCTAAGATTCTTGTTTCTCCTCTTTCACCTTTTGCATCCTTTTACCTTTGGCACCCATCTGTGATGTTTGAATCAGCCAAAATATAAAAGGATGCCTAAAAGAGAGCCTGAACTGCCCCCCCGCCTTTTTGTCCTCTCCGCTCCTTCAAGGTGGCCCTCTTTTTTCCCTATTGAGACAGATGAGCTAAATGATCTAACACTGATCTACTTGAATGTGAAAACAAAAAAATCTAAGACTAACAATAATAGAGCACATTATTTATTTATTGAGCATTTACTACATGCTAAGTACTTTTCATGCATTTTATCACTTAAAAGTAATCAACAAAGTGAGCACCTACCAGACAGATAGAATCCATGATCCTGTTTTACAAATAGAAAACTGAGGTTCAAAGCATTAAGCCTAAGGTTTGAGGTTAGATTTCTCTGAGTTTCTAGCTAGAAACTAACATCACCAGGCCACCTCTCTGCATTGCACCCTGACAGTTGGCCATACACTGAGCTTCTGTGCATGGGATATTTTACAACTGTGTGTATCATTTATAATTACTTCTTGGTGGTGGTGTGAGATATTTCAGCGCCTTGTGTAAGAAAGTCCTTTAGGAGTTCCCGTCGTGGCGCAGTGGTTAACGAATCCAACTAGGAACCATGAGGTTGCGGGTTCGATCCCTGCCCTTGCTCAGTGGGTTAACGATCCGGCATTGCCGTGAGCTGTGGTGTAGGTTGCAGACGCGGCTCGGATCCCGCGTTGCTGTGGCTCTGGCGTAGGCCAGTGGCTACAGCTCCGATTCGACCCCTAGCCTGGGAACCTCCATATGCCGCAGGAGCGGCCCAAAGAAATAGCAAAAAAGACAAAAAAAAAAGAAAGTCCTTTAATGTATGTGCTATTAGATTTGCTACAAGCCATGGAGCAGCTATATAGCTAGCGGTATATATCTCATATCCAGCTACGTCTTAATATTTGAGTCCAAAGCATCAGCAGTTCTCATATATGTAGCCACAGGAGCCTCCTAATTCTTCTTCCTGTGTCCACTGTTCCTTCCCATCCACATCGATCCCAGAGTGATGTTTTACAAATGTTCATCAGATCATGTCACTTCTCTGCTTAGAACCTTGGGAGGTCTTCTTATAAGTAGCAGGGGAGAAAGAAAAAAATTCCTTTACAAGGCCTACAAAGCTCCATGACATCTGGCCCTAACCACCTTTTGCAGTTTATGTGCAGACCTGGTCGTACTCTAGCCCTGCTGGATTGGTTGTGGATATTTTTCTTGTTCCTCCAAGATGCCAGGCTGCTACAGCTCAGGGTTTAAGTTCATCTGATTCTCAGCATACTTGGCCTTTTTGCGTATTTGGGTTTCAGCTGGAATGCTCCACCACAGAGTTGCCTTCTTCTCTCCCAGGGGCTTGCTTTCTTTTCTGCATTGCTCTTGTGTCACTGTAGGATGTTTTCCTTTCTTTGTTGATTTGTTGCCTTCGTGTTTATCTCTGCTCCTGCCACTTCAGTATGGCTTTTGCGGGGTCAGGAGCTCAGCTTTAGCAGCTGCTTTATCCTCAGTACCTCCATAAATGCAGGTTGAATGAATGGCTGGTTTGCCCAGTGGTCACAATGTACCTGCACATAAAACACATAGACACAGAGCACTGGTGGGCTGCAACTGTAATTGTCACAGACATTCATTCCAGACTGGAATTTCATCATTGCATAATCTAGACAACATGTCTTATGAATTTCCCAAGACAATGCATTTCCTCAGAAACAGGGGGGACCCCTCAGTCTCATGATCTAGGCCCTGAAGTCTGTGTTATTATGAGGCAGCTGCTTTTTTGCCAGTTTTCAGCTCATGTGGACTTGACCTTCAAACCAGCAGCACTCAGCTCTCATTTTTGACTGACCTTTTGCTTAGGCCCCCGGCAATGTTTTCATCTCTGACAGCTTGACCACCACCAGTTTCTTAAGAGTGTCTGTGCTTATGAAAAGGCGTTTTGCTGTCTGTGCCATAATGATCGCTAATACCCGATAAACTGCAAACAATAGGAGCATTTTGGGGGCGGGGAAGGGGGAAAACGCTGAAACAATAAAGTGTCTGCAATTCTGAGGCAGTGCTAAACTGGGGCACATGAAAAAGTTATAGCACGTGGAAGGCCACAGTCACAACTCCCATCAGGAGGGGCAAGAACTGGACAGTCCTTACAATGAGCCATTATTACAAGGGTATCACTGAACCACGCAATTGCGGCCTCTTCCAAAACCATAAAAATGTGTCAAATACTATACCAGCTCAATCTGTCTGGGCTTGAATGTTAGAACCAAAATTTTGTAAATCTGACCAAGTATTTAAAGAAAAAACTGGAATGAGGCAGATTTTATCATTAAATAACAACTTAACATGTTTGTAGTTTGCAAAATTTTCAGTGGAGGAATTCTGCCTGAATATATTTTTATTTGTCCAGATCCACAGACTTCAGTTTTTGTGGAATTTGTAGATATTTTTAAATGACAAATTTAGTGCCTCATCCATTATAGAAAATATTAAAAGGAACCAGTAAAGTCACAATCACCTGTAATTTCATCACCCTGAGATAGTCCAAGACTTCTGCAGAATGATTTGTAACTGGTTTTTTTGGGTCTATGGATGTGTATAAACAACATTTTTAAGTCAGTTTAGGGTCATTACTGTATGTAGTGATTCTAACCTGTATTGTGTTCCTACTTACATAATGAACTTCCACCCTCATTAAATAGTTATATAAAAGATGAATTTGACTGTATTGTATCCACTTAAATGGGGGCAGTTCTCTCCTCCCTTCAAGGACATTTGGAATGTCTGGAGAATTTTTTTTTTTTCTTTTTATGGCTGTAGCCATGGCATATTAAAAGTTCCCAGGCTAGACGTTGAATTGGAGCTGCAGCTGCCAGCCTACACCACAGCCATAACAGCATGGAATTCCAGCTGCATATGCAACCTATTCTGCAGCTTGTAGCAATGCCAGATTCTTAACCCACTGAGCGAGGCTAGGGATCGAAACCTGCATCCTCATGGATATTGTGTCACGTTCTTGACCTGCTGAACCACAATGGGAACTCCTAGAGATATTTTTGGTTGTCACAACTGGTCTTGAAGTTGGGGGGAAGGTGCTACTGGCATCTACTGGGCAGAGGCCCAGGATGTTGCTAAATATCCTTCAATTCACAGGCAACCCCATAACAAAGAAGTACCTAGCCATTGGGTCAGTAATGTTGGGGTTGGGGAACCCCGAACCTATATAGCTCCCTCATAATTCATTGAATGCATGGCTTTCTATTAAATATTTGTTTCTGATATTTTATTATTAGAGGTTAATGGTCAGTATACTTTCTATAAAGGGCCAAATAGTAAATGTTTTACCTTTTGGAGGTCATACCGTCTGTTCCTCAACTCTGCTCTAGCACTGCAATAGCTTCCATGCAGTCCTATTCTATATGTAAATGAATGGGTTTGGCAGTGTCCCAGTAAAACCTTATTTACAAAAAATGCAGTGGGCCCTAGGATAGTAATTTGCCCATGTATGTTTTAGGTAATGCTCTGATGGACATCTGTGTTCTTAAATTTTTGCCTCATGTCTCTTGATTTCCTTAGAAAAGTTGTTGACAGTGTGAATTGCTATACAAACATGTATGTACCTTTTCAAACTTTACAGCAATGTGTTATATTTTCTCATTCATATCATATGAGATTGTTCTTTTAATGTGGCTTATTCTAAACTCACTTATGCCACCACTATTCCATCAGATTTGGAACTACTTCCTGGGATGTGGAGTGTAACAGGCTAAGGCAGGATTTGCCAATATAAAGGGCTTCAGGAGTCAGGCAGATTAATGAGTATATCAGGCCAATTGTCAGCATCAGAATGTGGAGTGGTAGTAATTTGGCAAAATGGAGAGCAAGTGTCCCATCAAAGTGAGGAGCTGCTTCTCAACTCTGCCCCCTGCTGGCCCACTAGAAGGTGGCTCATTGTTGCTAGACTCTTATCCAGAGAAACCAGTAATTCAACCTTTGCTGTATCAACCACCCATGTTTATTTTATTTTAGTTTTTTTTTTATATTTTTATTTTTTCCATGTTGATTTACAATGTTCTGTCAATTTCTGCTGTACAGCAAAGTGACCCAGTATATATATATTCTTTTCCTCACATTATCCTCCGTCATGTTCCATCACGAGTGACAAGATATAGTTCCCTGTGCTATACAGCAGGATCTCATTGCTTATCTACTCCAGATCCAATAATTTTCATCTATTAACCCCAAATCCCTAGTCCATCCCACTCCCTCCCCCTTGGCAACCACAAGTCTCTTCTCCAAGTCCATGAGTTTCTTTTCTGTAGAAGGGTTCATTTGTGCCATATATTTGATTTCCAGATATAAGTGGTATTTTTCTTTCTCTTTCTGACTTCACCATATGAGAGTCTCTAATTCCATCCATGTTTTGTTCTTTTTTTATGGCTATGTAGTATTCCATTTATGTATATATATCTGCATCTTTTTAATCCATTCATCTATTGATGGACATTTAGGTTGTTTCTATGTACAGCCAAAATTAAAAAAAAAAAATTGAAAAATGGGCAGAAGACCTAAATAGACATTTCTCCCAAGAAGAAATATAGTTGGCCAACAGACACATGAAAAAATGCTCAACATCACTAATAGAGAAGTATCCATTTTTAGTTAAGTATTCTGTAGACCAATAAGCCATACGTGTGGACTGTGCCTGTGGGCCACCAGCTTGGGGACCTCTGCTTTAACTGTGACTTACAAGGGGTCTACAACTTAGAGATGGAGGCGAGTCTCCGGGCTCCTGACTGTGTATGTTAGACCTTCGGGGCCCTAAGCACCATGGATGAGATCTGTTAAGACTTAGGAATCTTTGAGTCTGCCCTCACAGAAAATAAGTCTCTGTAACTCAGAGTAGGGAGGTGCCCTGTAAGTCAACTGCCTGGCCTGGAGACATTGCCTGCGGAGCTTTCTGAGTTAGTCAGAGTGCTAGCCTTCAACCTGTACAAGGTCCTACACAATCTGACCTTTCTGCTTTAGTTTCCAATCTCCCCTTCGTTTATAAGCTTGAGCCACACTGCCTCCATTCATTCATTGGTTCTCCGAGTATTTGCTGAGCTCCTACTATGTGCCAAGCCATGTTCTGGATAAAATAGAGCAGGGTACAAGAGGTAAGATCCCTGGCAGGGTAGGAGTTGAGGAGTCTTAAGTTCTTAAGGTGGTTGTAGGAGGTCAGATCAGGGAGGTCATGACCTCAGATGGAGAAGGAGGTAGGCGCAGTGGGCAGGAGTCTTGAGATTTTGCTGTGGGTAAGAACCTGGAGAGCTTGTTAAAACAGATTTCTGTTCCTCACCCAGAGATTCTGGTTTATTAGCTCTGGGATGGGGCCCAGAAATGTGCATTTCCAACAAGCTCCATGGGTAGCTGTGGTTTTGGGATTTGTAGGCCGTTGTAAGTAGTGTTTTGCTTCTTTACTCTTTTCTCTAAAAAAAAAAAATTAGTTGAAAAATACTTGATTTACAATGTTGTGTTAGTTTCAGGTGTGTAGTGGAGTGATTCAATTATACAGGCATATATATATATATATATATATATATATTATTCTATTTTTTATTTATCCGTTATAGATTATCATAAGATAATGAGTATAGTTCCCTGTGCTATCTAGTGGGTCCTTGTTGGTTATCTATTGTGTATACAGTAATGTGTACATTTAAATCCCAGTCTCCTAATTTGTCCCCTCCTCCTCTCCCTTTGTATCCTTTTTTTCAATGCCATATATAAGTTATATCATATGATATTTGTCTTTCTCTTCAAGTTGTTTGTTTTTTCTCAGAGATAAATAGGGCGCCATTACAGAGGGGCTCCCCCCCTCAGGAGTGACACGATCTGGCATATTTTACAAAGATCACAATGTATTGAACATAGGCTGCAAGAGAGCATAGACAGAAGCAGGTGGAAGTGTCAAGTGAGAAATGATGGTGGCTTGGATCAGGGGGTGACAGTAGAGATGGGGAAAATTAGTTAAATTCTGGATATATTCTGAAAAGGGAGCTCCGACTTCTTCATGGATTGAATGGAGGGTATGAAGGAAAGAAATGAGTCAAAAGTGACCAAGGTTTTAGAAATGAGCCAGCTAGGTTCAACCAGATGAAGATTGTTTTTTGTTTTTTTTTGTTTTTTTGACCTTCCAAAAATATGATAATTTCAGATGTTTCAACCTAATTGAAAAATGGAGCTTCCATCTACTAAGATGGAGAAAAGCCTGGGAGGAGCTGATTTGGAGGCGAGGATGGGCATGTTAAATTAGGGATGTCTGCTATCCTCTCAGTGGAGTAGGTAGATGGACTGGAGAGTGGAGTGCAGGACCTGTGGACTGGGCATTAAAATCCGGGAGCCTGGCTTAGATCACCAGGGCTGTGTGTGCGGCGAGAGGAAGTCAAGCTCTGAGCCTTGAGGTGCTCTGTTATTTAAGAGGGAGAGAAGAGGAGAAAACTAGCAAAGGCCCCTGAGAAGAAATGATGAAAGAGGCAGGAGGAAAACCAGGCGAGTGCAGTAATTAAGATGCCATGGAAAGAATGTGTGAAAGGCCTCATTGCTGTTCGCAGAATGGGGGAGGCTTGCTCACACCTGAGGATTTTTGCACTTTGCACTTACCCCCCATCTGGCTGGCTCATTCTCTTCCCCAACTTTAGCTGTGTACTTAAATGTCCCCTTCTTGATGAAGCCTTCCCAAACAGCCTGTGTAAGATGAGGACAGTTGCTTTAGCTTTGGCTGGTACTTAGAGTATTTGTGAATGAGTGGACAAGTGGTAAAGATACCTCTTTTGATGGAAGCAGAAGTCCAGGTGAAAATGTATTTAACACCTTTTACTCAAGGTGTGGTGTGGTTTGTGACCCAGCAAGGTGGGCATCTCCTGGGATCTTAGAAATGCAGGATCTTGGGCCCCACCCCAGACGGATAGAATCACACAGCACATAACGAGAGATGATTTCCATGCCCATTAAGGCTTGCACCCATTCATGGGAGTTGGCTTGTTTATGTGTATGGCAAAAGGGTGATTGGGTATACCCTCAGGTGGTCACGACTCACAATAAGAGGTTGAAACTGTCAAAATCCAAAGATTCCTTCTATATTCAGTCAGTTGTCATTATGTGCTTTTAAAATTTTTTCCAAAAGGTTTCCAAGAATATTTTATATGGTTATCCACATGATTTCTTAGTTTGGTTTTGAATTGACCCAAGCTAGGAGTGAAGATAAAATGCATAGCATCGGGTCAGTGGTTGGTGAATGCTAATTGTTTTTTAGTTTAAAAAAATTTTGTTTTTAGAATGACATATTCATGCATAATGATTGATTTTATCGTCAGAATGTAGGACCTACAAATGCAGGGTTTTCTCTTAAAGTGAATAATGGGTTAAGTGTATTGAGACTTCTGCTTCTCTCATAGAAATTCAATTCCATAAGTGGCATTTTTACCCTAGGATTATAAATACTTACTCTGCACCCAGATGCCTGCCACCCTTTAATCTCTCATATTTCTATTTGGCTAAGATAAAAACTTGATGTTCTTTTTATGCTCTGACCTTTGGCTTACTTTAGTCTGAGAGAGAAAAAAAATAATACATAGAGTAGAAGTTGTCTTATCATGATACTTTTTTTTTCCCCCTGAGGCTGCTAAATATTATTTGTCCTAAATGCAATGCAAAGTATGCCCACCTTGCAGTTTATAATAAGCACACTGTTTTACAGGTCGTTAGTTAAGGATAAGAAACCTGCAAGGAACTTTTGGTAGGGCCAGTCTACTGTATTCTATTGCAAGACCAAAATTTTGAAAAATTTCCTTTTTTGAAGGTCCACACTCACAATTCATCGCTTTGAGTTAAGAGATTCTAGGAGTTCCCATCGTGGCACAGTGGAAGCGAATCTGACTAGGAACCATGAGGTTGTGGCTTCAATCCCTGGCCTCGCTCAATGGGTTAAGGATCCAGAGTTGCCGTGAGCTGTGGTGTAGGTCGCAAACATGTCTGGGATCTGGTATTGCTGTGGCTGTTGTGTAGGCTGGCAGCAACAGCTCCAATTAGACCCCTAGCCTGGGAACCTCCATATGCTGCAGGTGTGTCCCTAAAAGGACAAAAAGACCAAAAAAAAAAAAAAAGAGAGAGAGAGAGATTCTACACACTGGTATGACAGGAAGCAGTGTGAGAGTGTGTAGACCAAGAACGAAGCCTTATAAATGCATGCATATGGTGTGTACATGTAGGGCAAAGAAGTATATCTCCAGATTTACACATGTTTATCTTTCTCAATTTACTTACTGAAAGCCCTAGATTTAAACTGACCAAAAATGAAGGTGTTCCCATTATTTGCCACTGAAAACAGAATGGTGGGGACCTTAGTTTGATTTCTAACCCTGGTAAGTCTTTTTTCTTTCCAGAGTTGCTGAAAGTTTTTTGGGTTTTGTTTGTTTGTTTGTTTTAGTCTTTAAAATGGAGATAAGTAAGGATATCCTGTGTTCTTATGTGACTGTTTATCCAGTTATGTGGGGAAAAAATCTATAAAATTATACACATACACACTTCTATGAATTCCTCCTCTGGCACAGTGGATGAAGGATCTGGCATTGCTGCATCTGTGGCTTAGGCCACAGCTGCAGCTAGGAGTCAGTCCCTGGCCTGGGAACTTCCATATGCCATGGGAAGAAGAAAATCATAAAATAAAAAATAAAGTTTTATTTACACACACACACACACACACACACACATGCTATTTCTCTTTAGGAAAATCACCTTATTCTTCAAACCTTGCTAAAGCTTCTACATGATAGGAAAATTGGATTCTAGATAGTGAAACTTTCTTACAGAGCAGGGCTTGGCATTTTCTGTAAAAATCCATATAGTAGATATTTTAGGCTCTGGCTGGCCATGTGGGCTCTGCTGCTATAGTGTGAAAGAAGCCACGGACAACACATAAATGAATGAAATGGCTAGGTGCCACATTATTTATGGATATTTTATGTATCATGAAATACCATTCTTCTTTTGATGGTTTTTCAACCATTTAAACATGTAAAATTGTTTCTTACTTTATAGGCCATACAGAAATAGGAAGCAGGCCTGATTGAGCTGGTGGACAGATTCCTGTGATAGAGAAAAAGACTTGGATGTGTCAGCTTCTGCCTTTCCTTTATTTAACTACTCTTTATTTTTGCCTTTAGTTTGAATATTTTTTTGAAGTATAGTTGATTAGACACTGTTGTGTTATTTTCTGGTATACAGCAAAGTGATTCAGTTATATATATATATATATATATATATATATATATATATATATATACATATATGTTTTTCCAGATTATTTTCCATTATAGTTTATTACAACATACTGAATGTAGTTCCCTGCACTATACTATAGGTTCTTGTTGTTGATCTATTTTATATATAGTAGCATCCATCTGTTAGTCCCAAACTCCTAATTTATCCTTCCCCTGCATCCCCCTATTTTCCCTTTGGTAACCATAAGTTTGTTTTCTATGTTTGGGAATCTGTTTCTGTTTTGTAAACAAGTTCACTTGTAACACTTGTTTAGATTCCACATATAAGTGATATCATATGGTATTTGTCTTTCTCTGTTTGCCTTACTTCACTTAGTATGTAATCTCGAGGTTTATCCATGTTGCTGCAAATGGCATTTTCATTCTTTTAACGGCTGAGTAGTATTTCATTGTGTGTGGGTGTGGGTGTACCACATCGCTCTCTATGTATATGTCCATACCACATCTTCGATGGACATTTAGGTTGCTTTCATGTCTTGGCCATTGTAAATAGTGCTGCAGTGGCTATTGAGGTACATATATCATTTTGAATTAGAGTTTTTGTCTTTTCCAGGTACTTGCCCAGGAGTGGGACTGCTGGATCATATGGTAGTTCTTTTTTTAGTTTTCTGAGAAACCTCCATACTCCTAACCTCCATGGTGTCTGGACCAAATTACATTCCTATCAGGAGTGCAGGAGGGTTCCCTTTTCACTACACCCTCTCCAGCATTTATTATTTGCTTGCCTATGATTTTAATTCTTTTCTCTTAGGTCAGGGTTTGTATCCTTGCTGTCCTTCTTTTCTGTCAAGGGTAACATTGTACAGACTGCACAGAAAACCTGACTGAGTGAGGACATGTGTTCTGGGACTTGCGTTTCCTTTCATGGGAATATTATAATTGTGGGACTGAAAAGAATCTTGGCACCTTTCAGATGTAACCCTGAATGAAACTTTGCTTGTGTTATCTCAGAAAGCTGGCTTTTGGTGTTCCCATTGTGGCTCAGCAGGTTGAGAACCCAACTAATCTCTCTAAGGATGTGGGTTCAGTCCCTGGCCTCGCTCAGTGGGTTAAGGATCTGGTGTTGCTGCAGGCTGAGGTGTAGGTCACAAATGTGGCTTAGATCCTGTGTTGCTGTGGCTGTGGTATAGGCCAGCAGCTGCAACTCCAGTTTGACCCCCAGCCTAGGAACTTCCATATGCCACAGGTGTGGCCTTAAAAAGAAAGGGGGTGGTGGAAGAAAGTTGGCTTTCTCTGTTTAATCATTTTCTCAGGGATGATGATTGCATCATTGACCTTCTCTGTACATTGTCTTTTAAAACAGTGTGTACATAATGGTGGTTTGGGAGTGGTAGTGGATAGCAGTTGATGGAATTATAGTCCTTTTAATATTTCTTAAGCTTATTGAGCAAAAGAACACATTCTCTTGGAGTTCCTGTCATGGCGCAGTGGTTAAGGAATCTGACTAGGAACCATGAGGTGGTGGGTTCGATCCCTGCCCTTGCTCAGTGGGTTAAGGATCCAGCATTACCGTGAGCTGTGGTGTAGGTCACAGATGTGGCTCGGATCTAGTGTTGCTGTGGCTGTGGTGTAGGCCAGTGGCTGCAGTTCTGATTAGACCCCTAGCCTGGGAACCTCCATATGCTGCAGGAGCGGCTCTAGAAAAGGCAAAAACAACAACAACAAAAAACACATTCTCTCTCTAAACCACAAAATGAGAAATCTGAACACTTTGTTGACTTGTTAAAAAAGTCAAATCAATTTTGAACTAGAAGTCTATGGGAATTGTCATGCAATTATATTCTGATTCTGGTTTACAGACAGTGGAGGGACTAGGAGGACTGTGGACATCAGATGGGATTTTTTTTTTTCCTCCAGTGAATTCTTTTGTCAGCCAAGATGATAGTATCTAAGACACCATCTTATATGGATGTTCTGCAAGATTTCTTTAGAATGAAACTGATGAGAAATAACCTGTCACTGTCACCTGGAAAGTGGCAAAGCTAAACTGTGACAGAAGGTGATTCATTCCAGTTCTCTTGCTGTCAATTCAGGATCTGAATGAAGAAAGGAAAAAGGGCAAAACGATAGTAGTGGTAAAAAGGAAGAAAAGCTTCAAAACCTTTGAATGTTTGCCCTTGATCCAGATAGCTAACATACTTTATTTATGTGAATATAAGTTATGTTGATAAAATACTGAATTTTGATAGAGTAAGAAGTATTCCAGCTTTTTTTTTTTTTTTTTTGGTGGTCTGTGCTTCAAGGGCTCAACCATACCGAAATTAAGGTATCCAAATTCCTTAGCATAGATAGTTGGTTTAAAGGTCAAAAACATGTAAAAATAATGAGCAAATCATGCAGATGTTTATGCCATGTGAGTTTTCATTGGCATGTTAGGCTTGTTAGGCTACTTAAAAAGGAATGAAAGGAAAATCACTAAAAAGCTATGGTTTAGGATGGTTGAAGGCAGAACATCATATTTACATGGCTTTTAAAATACTCAAAGGAGGGAGTACCCGTTGTGGCTCATCAGGTTAAGGACCGACATAGTCTCTGTGAGAATGGTGGGTTCAATACCTGGCTTCCTTCACTGGGTTAAAGATCTGACGTTGCTGCAAGCTGCAGCATAGGTCACAGATGTGGCTTGAATCTGGTGTTGCTGTGGCTGTGGTGTAAGCCTTAGCTGCAGCTCCAATTGGACCCCTAGCCCAGGAACTCCCATATGTCATGGGTGTGGCTGTAAAAAGAACAAAGTAAATAAATAAAATACTCAAAGGACTGTAGTGTAGAGCTTCATAACAATGCTATGAGGAGTTAGGGCATTTATTGTTTCCCTTCAGCATCTTTCCGGTGTGAGGCAAGGAGGACAACAGGGCGTGTCACACACCACCAACACCCAGTGGGGACGGGCATGGCTAGGATGGGCTGGGAACAATGCTACCGTGATAACTGTGTTCCAACAGCAGTTCTTATAGTGTCATCAGAGAGCGCTGGGGGCCTCCACGACTCCTGCAGTTCTGCCAGGTCAAAATTTCTTTTGTAATAAAATACCAAACTGCTATTTCTTTTTGTCATCTCATCTCTCAAAGACAGTATGATGGCCACTTTATATTAAGGACTTTGAGCATCTGTGGATTTCGCTCTCTGCAGGGAGTCTTGAAACTCATCCCCCGTGGATACCAAGGGGTGACTGATCAGAAGAATTTTACAGAGGCCACATGATGTGTTAAAATGTCACTGTTCTGACAGCCAGTGGGCATATGTGCTGGTGGGTAATCTTGGGTTTTAACACTTTCTTAGTTTTAATTCCTAAGATGATAAATATGGGTAGATATAACCCACATAAACACAATGAATTTACACTTGAAAAGGGGGTAAGGCAAAAAAGAAAGTTTGTAAACTGCCATTTAGATAGTTTGCTAAGCCTGGTAGAAGCGTGGCTTCATTTAATGCCAAAAACACCTCTAAGAGGCAGGTTCTCTGATCATCCCCCTTGAGCACATAAGGTGATGAAGGCTTGAAAAGATTACTGACTTTGCAGAAGATCCCATAAATAAAAGTTGTAACCCAGGTTTCTAATTCCTAACTCATCTGCTGACTGTGCTGTAAAGCATGTTGCCTCTCAGATAAGCACCAGGAAATGCCTGGATTTTGTGTTTTTTCTTTTTTTTTTTTTTTCCTATTTCTTGGGCCGCGCCCGCGGCATATGGAGGTTCCCAGGCTAGGGGTCCAATCGGAGCTGTAGCCACCAGCCTACGCCAGAGCCACAGCAACGCGTGGGATCCGAGCCGTGTCTGCCACCTACACCACAGCTCACGGCAACGCTGGATCGTTAACCCACTGAGCAAGTGCAGGGACCGAACCCGCAACCTCATGGTTCCTAGTCGGATTCGTTAACCACTGAGCCACGACAGGAACTCCCAAGTGCCTGGATTTTGATGCTAACTTCTCAGACCCTGGGCCACCCACTGAGGGCAGGTAACTTCTTAGGTAATTAAGAAGATTCTCCTCATGGGCAGTGGAGAGCAGAGGCCACATTCTCCTGGGTTGTGGGCTGAATCCAGCCTGCCAGTGAGTTTGATTTATCTTGTACAATATGAAAAAAATCAAACAGTTCAGTGTCATTTTTGTAATCTGGGAGATTTTGCTTGAAAAGGAAGTTCAGGTGGCCAGCTAACTGAAAAAATTAGAAAAGCTAGGTGGACTGGAATGGTATTCCCATATGACCACAGTCAGTTGCAGATTATGTCCACTGTTCCTTTCAGATGAGACATGCATCTTCTGGTTTGCCTCAGACCTCACTACTCCCTATTATCATCCCACAGAGCATGACCTCATTTATATTAACTGTTGGAGGTGTTTGGATTGGAAATCACTGGGGATGTTCTGTCTTCTCTAGGTGTTTATAACCAATCTATCCTCAATTATTTAAAAAGGCACTGACAATAAAAGCTTACTCTGATAACCCCAACTTAGTTGTAGTAAAGACCTCACCGACAGTGCCAAATAGAGAATAAGTTGCTTCTTTCCTTGCTAAAGCCTGAAATTCTGATTCATTAAAGAATAAGGATCTGCCAGTGAATTAACATTTATTTTTAAATGTGCAGCCCTTTCTTTTTTAAGTGACATAGTGAAATAAGCACATTACACCCATTGCCCTCATTTGATGTTTATTTTAGTAATGTCTATTGTCCTCATCATTATCGTGTCTGGACCCTTTATGAAACTCACAATGTCTCTGTGAACCTCCGTGTGCATGTTAGATCAGTCATTTGAAACAATTTGAGATTGTCAACTAAAGGACTTCATTATCCCAGGCACTGGGATGGAATTATTGCATTTCAAATTCTTGTGCTTAAAATATCTCACCATTTCAGCAGTGAAAATCGGCCATTATTGTAATTTTGAGATATACGTGTATTTGTTTGCCTTTTTTCTTCCTTTACCCTTTCCCCCCAGATTCTAAGTGTCATAACACTGGCAATCATATATACTTGTTCACAGTGTGTCTGTTTGTTGTGCCTTGTACAGTGTTTATTTAGCACATAATAACAGTAAATAATGGAAGGAATACATGAGTAGATATATGAATGCATCAGGTGTGTATATGATAAGTCTTATTCTTCTCTAGCCCCAAGAATTATATTAAAATACTTTTAAGTGAAATTTTCTTTATGCTTTCTAATTTGGGGATTCAAATGAGAAGATGTGTATTTATTTTCCACCTAAAAATCTATATCCAAAATAGCCTGTGTGTGTTTTTCCTCTGTGATTTAGAATTGCTTCTGCTCTTGCTCATACAAGGTCAGTAGGATATTTGTACATATATCCAGCTGAGAATAAGATGCACATTGAGACCAGGATGCAGGATGAGGCTGTTGCACTTGAAAGTTCAACAGAGACTCCTCCATACTAAAAGACGCTCTTGCTGTAGTCAGAAGTGGCTGTGTTCTTGGGCCCTTAGAAAAGTCTCATGTGTAGCTTTTAGGCAGTGTTCTCCACAGGAGGGGGGGCATTTAGCTCTTAACCTAAGGCTGAAAGAGCAATAGCATTGTCTATTAATACTACTGGAACTAAAGATGAATAGTGAATTGGCCTTGATCTGACAGTGAGTTTGACTTTGATAGCTCATCACTTTAAAAGGTTCTTTTATATTTATGAAAAAAAGCATGACGTCAGACTGGGTGGGGTTGAGAGGGGGTTGATACCAATATTTAAGAGCAAACTCTAGGGCTTCCAAAAAAAAAAAAAAACCCTCTTGTGTGAATTTTTTTTTTTTTACGTGCATAACTAATTAGCTTAGGTTATTATAAGCAGGGCTGCTGTGATAAAGTTTCCGGTGGTGTCTCGGGATCCCTTGTTTATAGTGCCTTCTCTATGCCAGTCTACAAATCGGAATTGCAAAAAGTAGAGGGAGTGAATAGTCCACCATTTCTCATTGGATTGGGGCCGCCTAAAGCGTGGTTATGCTGGAAATGCTAGAATATAATCACTATCAGGTGAGCTTTGTTCTTATTCATATTCGGTCTCTGAAATGTAATTATTAAACTGAATGTTTCACCTTTTCATTGTTGCTTTTGTAGACCCACAGTTGTCAATAAGTACGTGTCTCCAGTTTAATGCTGTTTATTGTTTGGTACCATAAGCAGTAAGTCAATGTAGTTTGAACAAAGTAAATATTAGTTGGATTCCCTCCCCCCACCCCCCGGCCCCCAGTACATGGCTTTGCTCTCTCCATCAGCTCCTTCCTGTTCATAGCTCATCAGATTAAATTGTGTTTATCAAGGCAAAAGTGACTTTAAATTGAGTGTCATTGATTTTTTTAAAAAAGCTTCTTATTCTGCATTAATATTTGTAAAGAAGGGAAAATGATCCTGGTAGCTCAATACTCATGCTTTCAAAAACACATGCATAGAATGTTTGAAAGAAACTACTTAATGTGGAATTGCTTTTTATGTTGAGTTTAAGATCTTAATTAAAATATTAACTAATAATGTCCAAGTGAAAGTGGGAAGAATTAATCCACAGCTATTTGATTTAATCATTGGAATGTTTCTGTTTCTGTTCTTCAACAACTTTACAGTTGTTTCTTAAGGAGGTTTTCTTTTCTTTCTTTCTTTTAAACAGAAAGCTGTTTTGTTTGCCAAAGAATAGTGAAATAAATCAAGTTATGCTCCTTCTTTTAAATTATTGTTTTGGTCTTAATAAGCCCTCTTAGGTGTGTTGGGGGAAATTTTTGCCCTCTACATAGTTGCAAATGTTGAGTTATTAGATCTGAGAAGAAGGCACAAGGTTTTAAAGAGATGGACTGCTAATTAACAGGGAAATGAAACAAGGCAAAGTATTACCCCAAATCCTGAGAGTTAGCCTTTAAACTTCAGTAATATCAAAATCCATTAGCCCAGTGCCTGGTACCTAACAGGGGCTTAAAAATCTCTTCTGTTGGTGGACCTGCCCGTCTCATGTTTGTGCCTGAAAGAAGAGCTGTCCGAAACTCACCAATAACAGCGCTCTCTTCTCTTCCTCCGTGGCTATGTTCAGGTGCAGACCCACCTCGAAAACCCCACCAAGTACCACATACAGCAAGCCCAAAGGCAGCAGGTAAAGCAGTACCTTTCTACCACTTTAGCAAATAAACATGCCAACCAAGTCCTGAGCTTGCCATGTCCAAACCAGCCTGGCGACCATGTCATGCCACCGGTGCCGGGGAGCAGCGCACCCAACAGCCCCATGGCTATGCTTACACTTAACTCCAACTGTGAAAAAGAGGTAATTCATGTCTCCTCCCCTCTCCTCCTTCTTCCACTAAATGACTGTCTGTTGGATCTTCCTTCCGCACTTGACTGTGGACTCTAATCTGTCCGTGCGGCCCGCTTCACCGGCCCTTGTCTCTGATTCCCCATGCCAGCTGTCACCCTCCAGCCTCTTCTCCCCGTCACCGTCACCGGGTTACTGGGTTCTAGCTCCTGGCGGGAGACCTGGCCCCCTCGGAGCAGAAGGTGGAGGCGAGGACACTTTTTCTCCCACCCCGTTTCCGCTTCCTTAGCTGAGTGTTCTCTTCCATGCCTTTCCGTTGACAAAGCAGTGAAAATGCAGGGAGAGAAGGGAAGGTGGAAAAGGGGCAGCAAAAATAGAAAAGGTGTTGGACAGGCGGTTTAGAAGTTCCGCTTGTTGTAAATGTCTGGAATATTATTTTTATTTCTCCCAGAGTTGGGAAGGGGAAAAAAAAAAAAAAAAGCCCAGAATGTGTGTGGCTGGATTGGAAGACTAGAGCACATGAGAATTTAACAGAAAGGCCGAGGTTTCCTTGCTGGGTGAATTTGGTTTCCTAATAAAATTGCCGCTGCTGGTGAAATCTGCTTGTGCAAAGGCTGGATTGGAGACAAGACTCAAACATACCTCAGGCTAATAGTTGCATCAAAATTTGAAGCATCCAAATCCAGAGGAGAGTTTTGAGTTAATGCCTCTTATTTCCAAATTATGAGACGATGAGCTTCATTTTTATGGAGTTTGTCCTCTGAAATATTTATGTGATTTCAGAGGTGACTCATCTGAAGTTTGATTGATTTTAATTTCTAGAGGGACTAAATCTTTTCCCTTTTGCCCAAACCAACCATCTGTTTCTTCTCTGTCCATGTTTGTCATCTCTCAAGCTGATTTGATACAAGTTCTTCCTTCCTTATTTCCTTTCTCGGTCAGATTCCACCTTATTGGGAAGCTTAGTTCATCTTGTTGCTGCACCATCAGCCTCCTGTGAACATGTCCTGGAAAAAGTCACTTGCAAATCCAAGTCATGGGCTGTTTTTGCTTGTGTTTTTGCAGGGATTTTATAAGTTTGAAGAACAAAACAGGGCGGAGAGCGAATGCCCAAGTATGAACACGCATTCACGAGCATCGTGCATGCAGGTATTGAATGACTCGACAGCCCAAGGATGTGACACTTTGTAATGAGGATATATATTAGTGGCTAATCACACCTTCCTGATGACTTCAGGGCTTTTTTTTTTTCCCTCACTGACTTTTTTTTTTTTAATTGAGAAAGCTCTGAACAGGGTTATTTTCTTCATTATGTCTCATGATGAAAAAATTACCAGGGAAATGATCCAACATTTTTTCCTAAGTTGATTTCTGTTATTAAACAGTGCTTAAAATACACAAATTTTCATAAATAAAATGTAAACTGTTGTACTTCGTTTAGATTCCATCAGCAAAGTAAGTTATACAAATTTATGGGTTTGCAACTTTGGTAGGCATATTAGTAAAACCAGGATGTGTGTGTGTATGATCTATACAGTTTTATAAAGTGGAATCTCATGGAAACTATATTCTGAGACTTTATTCATTGAACAGTAATTCATGGATATTTTCCCAAATTATGAAAGTTTGTTCTCTGACATCCTATTTAATGGCTATATAAATCATGCTACATCCATTTATTAATACATATTTTAAATGTGTATATACACATATGAGAGAAAGAATAAGCAGCAAAAAAATGCCCACTTTTTTTGCTTTTCTCTACTGCCTTTTATCAACATGTATTACTCTTTTCATAAGGGAAAAAAAGTTATTTTAAAATTTCTATCACACCAAGCTCACTAATTTCATTTCCCTAAAAATAAAATAAAAAATTCACAAAGAGAGGTTGCTCGTAAGTCTTCTGGCACATTTTCCAGTTCACCAAGTCATTTGGAAAAGCATCTCTTTAAAACAAAACAGATCAAACTGGTGTAAGTAGAAATGGAATTTAATAAACAATGTACTGGCAGTTATTTGAAACTGACCTCGTTATTTTTTGAATGTTTACTATATCCCTGGCACTGTGAGCACTTTATATGGTTTGTCCTAAAATCTCTTAAGAATCCAAGAAAGCAATGAGTATTACTATTATTGTCATGATTATTATTGTTATTGTTAACATTTTGGCTGTGCCTGCAACATGCAGAAGTTCCTGGGCCAGGAGTCTAACTCAAGCCACAGCAGTGACAACTCAGAGTCCTTAACCACTAGGCTACCAGGGAACTCCAGCAATTGAGTTATTAACGCCATTAGCCCACAGGCACACTGAGGTTTTTAAAGATTAGAGGCATTGCCCCAGTCCAGAAAGTTGGAGAACCAGGATTCAGACAAGCCCTATGATGTTGGAGCCTGTCCTTGTTAATTGGAAATGGCAAGAAGACACGAGAGCAGTCTTCAGTTTTGAGATTTCATTGTGTACTTGTGAAGCACTATTAAGACCCAAGCATGTGTGCACACATACACCCGCACACACACATACACACAAGTTTCTCATTTAGAAAGTGTTTATGAAGAAATGTTTTCACAGACTTGTCTTTGCAACTGCTGCAATGCACGTGTAATCACTGTTGTTTATTATCATAACTGATGTTTTGGTACTTCAGGAATAAAATTGATCTAGAGGGAATGTCAGCTCCATGACTGTAATGATAACCTCGTCCTAGTGTACTCCTCTGGGAGTGCATAGCACACTGGCAGCTGTACAAGGAGAACTTACTTTATAAGTCACTGTAAGGTTAGTGCAGGGCTACCCAATGGAGCCCCAGTGCCCCACACACCACTATAGGAGCAAAGGGCTGGATTGCCATCTGTGCATTTTTTTTTTTTTTAACTCCAAGGAGGGTGCAGGAAGGCTATAGGGCATAGTCTTTAGGGGAAAAAGAAAAGGCAGCTGTCATTTAAGATGTAGTTTCCTAGTTCATCTTTCCTTTTAAGGGTAGGTAGTTTTGCATAACAGTTGAGAGCATGGTTCAAACTATGGCTCTAACCCTTCTTCCGTGCGACTTTGGACACTTGCTTCTCATATATCTCAACGGAAAAATTGCTATACTAATAACACCTACCCTGATGAGGTTATTGTCCGGGTAAATCACTTAGCCCATAAAAAAGCCCTGAGCCCAGTGCCTGGCACCTAGTAATCACCCATTAAGTGCTGGCTGTATATGTCATCCTCATGACCCATTAGTGTTAATGGTCTTCCATAGTGTTCTTATTTAGGGAGGAAGAGGGCAGTTACCTGTTAGAATCTAACTACAGAATTTTATTGGAATATAGTTGACTTACAAAGTTGTGTTAATTTCAGACATACAGTAAAGCCAATCTGTTATACATATTTTATGTATCCATTCCTTTTCAGATTCTTCTCCCATATAGGCTATTACACAGTATTGAGTAAATTTCCCTGTGCTTATACAATAGGTCCTAAAAATGTTACTGCTTTGGGTACAGAGAGACCATGGATTTCTTTCTGGGTTGCTTTGCATAATTTTTGCTTATATCTATTTCTCTTCCATCACCTTTTTCCTTCAGATGGATGATGTAATCGATGACATCATTAGCCTAGAATCAAGTTATAATGAAGAAATCCTGGGCTTGATGGATCCTGCCTTGCAAATGGCGAATACGGTATTTCTTTTTTTTTTTCTTTTTTTCTAAAAGAACATCTTGAGATATTATTCCCAGGGTTTTCTCCCTTTTCCTGAATTTTCAGTTTCTTTTTGCACGTGATTCATTGAGAAATTTATTGAGAATGAGACAATTATCTTATGATCACAAATAAATGACTTAAGACGTTGGAAAGTAAGGATTTCTCATGAGTTTTTCAGTAACCCCATGATTATACTCTGTACTCCCTGGAGTCCAAGTCCACCTTCAGTAGCAGGTTAGGTCTTCCAATTCCCCTTGACATCTGATGCCTAACTTAGTACACTGCTGCTGATGGAAATACTGTAGATTGTGTTCTTTATGGTGGTATTCTAGTTGGCCTGAAAAGTTAATGCAGTTTTTAAAGAAATAACATTACTATGCTTGTAGTGTTTCTTTTCTTTCACTCCTTCCATTGAATTTTGTTACCGTTTTGCCAAAAAAAATTGAAAAAATTTTTAATTAAAGTGTGGTTAATTTATAGTGTTGTGCCAAATTCTGCTCTACAGCAGAGTGACCCAGTCATACATATATATACCTTCTTTTTCTTATATTAGCTTCCATCATGGTCTATCCCAAGAGATTGGATATAGTTCCCGGTGCCATTTTGCCAGTCTTATTGCAGGTTTTATTAAGCCCTTGCCGGAATTCTTTGAGTCATGTTGGTGTGGTATCATTGCCCTCAGTTTTAGGATTAGGAAAGTTTAACTCCTATTGACCAAAATTACATATCTCAGATGTGTCAGAGCCAGCCTCAGTATGTCTTTGGATGCCCAGGCCCATTATTTTCTGTTTTCTCTAAGAGCAGTGCCATCAGACTATCATATTCTTTAGTAATTAGTATTTAAAATACTAACTTCCATGGGGGTACAGGGTTTAAGGAGTAGTTGTTTTTAATGGGTACAAAGGTTCAGATTTATAAGATGAAAAAGTTCTGGAGATCTGTTGTGCCACAGAGTGAATGTACCTAAGGCTACCGAACTGTATCCTTAAAACTGGTTAAGACGGTAAATTTTAGGTCATATGCTTTTACCACAATAAAAAAAAAAAATTTAAGGTTAAATGCTAGTAGTAAATTCCCTTGGCAAGGGAACCTAGTAGTCCTTACTTACTTATGGCAAAATCCCTAGAAAACCAATTTTTTTTTTTTTTTTGCTTTTTAGGGCCTCACCTGCGGCATATGGAGGTTCCCAGGCTAGGGGTCTAATCGAAGCTGTAGCTGCCGGCCCACTCCACAGCCACAGCAATGCAGGATCCGAGACGTGTCTGCAACCTACACCACAGCTCACAGCAAGATCGGATCCTTAACCCTTTGAGCGAGGCCAGGGATCGAACCCGTAACCTCATGGTTCCTAGTTAGATTCGTTTCATCTGGGCCACGACGGGGACTTCAAAAACCAAATTTTATTGTTAACCTTTTATTTCCTTTCTGTGGTTCAGTTAAGTTACTTACTTGAAGTCTTGAAGGGTGAGAACTCCACTTGAAACCTCTAAGCTTCTTCTAGGGTCCTTAGTTTTTTCCACTGACTACTCATCTAGCCTCCCGCCCCCACTGTCCCCCACCGATTTCGAAAGAACTAAATATTCTTTATGATAGATGTTTTTCTGACAGATGTTTCTGTGCCAAACTCTTCTCACCCTCTTTGAGTCCCTGTTTGGCTTGCATGGAACCCTCTTGCTTCCAACTTCTTGCATCCTGTGAGGCAGACTGTTTGTCAGCAGTCAAAATCCTAAGGTGAACAAGAGCAAAACCCTTGGGGGAGCGTGCACTAGGGAATTTATAAATATACCCAGTGCCCTAGCAGCATTAATTATTAATGGCCCAGTCATCTTAAAAAGGCTTTGCTGATGAGGGTGGTCATTTTTCCAGTGGCATCAAGTGGGCACCTGAGCACATTCAGGAAGACTGTAGAAATGACATAATTAAAAAAAAAATTACCCCTTTCTAATTTTTCCCCAAGGGCGAGGACCTTGGACATCACCTGATCCAACCTAGTGTTCAATGCATTAACCTCTTCTTTCATATCCTTTGTATTTCTCACCAAAACATCTGGCATCCAGCTTCTTGAAAGCCTCCACTTACAAGTGAAGCAGTAAAGCACAGTGGTTGGGAGTTGAAGATTTATGATCAGACCTGGGTTCAAATCCCGAGCCTGCTGTTTACTGTCTGACCTTGCATGTTACCTAGCTTCTTAAAGTCCTACTTTTCCCCAGTCTGTAAAATGGGACTGATCCTTGGGCCTTCCTTACGTCTTCTGAAGTATGTATACTATTTGGCTTTGGGATCATAAGTTGTACTCAACAATATCTCAATTATTAAGTGTGTTTATTACAGTTTCAAATGATTTTATTATTAAGTATAATTTATTATAGTTTCAAATGATTTTGATGGTATTTTGTATAGGTGATATTTACTTGGCACCTGCGTATTTCTCACAGTGAGTGACTCTGTGATTTCCAGGTATGGGTCCCAGATTGCCTCATGGCAAACTTGTCCTCATGACAACTCTTCTAAAGATAATTGTCCTAACTTTTGAGACTAAATGTGTATGTCTCTTTGGTCAGTCTGCATTAGAGTCCTTCATTGTCCAGTTGTTCCTGAACTCATTTTAAGATTGACTCAGCATTTATTCAATGTCTCTCATGTGACCAGCACTGGGCAAGGTGCTGTGGATGTGGATGAGTGAGGTATCATTGATCTCATTGGGCTTATGAGTCTGGAAAGGGGGACTACTTCAGACCTTGAATGGAGAAGGATAGTTCAGGAGTGCAGAGGCCATGGCAGGGGCATTCCCAGATGGGAAAGAACCCCTGGGCAGACTTTAATTCATTCCTAGTCAGGAGAAGAGTAACCTGCAGCCATCCTCAGTATCACTGACTTTGTCCTGGCATCTGTTTCTCTTCTTTCTTCCCATCCATCCACGCTTTCCCACAACAAAACTATTTCAGCATTTTACTGCTGGTGGAAAGATACTCTATCATAGAGATTTGCAACACAGACTCTAAGCCAGACATCTGAGTTTGATACCTACTCTGGGGTGAGTTGTTTGTCCTCTCTGCCTCATTTCCCTTCTCTAGAAAATGGGGATAATAATAGCCATCTAAACCAGTCAAATCCATATGAAAACTGTAAGAGTAAACCTACAAAAAGACATTTACAACAGTCCTAGCCCTTTTATGCTCTCACCCAATGTCATTTTCTAGCTCTTATTCTTGATACATTTGGGTTTTAGTTGTCAAAATTAAGTAACAAATCTCCTACAACTTCCTGATGTTTTATTTTTTTTCCCCCACAGTGAGTTTAAACTTTATGTTCTTTATGTTGGGCATTTTTTTCCCCTTCTATTTGATTCTTTGAAATGGTTTATTTCAAGCTATTGGCTTTAAAAAACAAAGTGGAAGGAACACTCAGGGAGGAAACTATCCTAAGGGAATTGGAGTCTAGAAATAACTATTCTGAGAGCACAAGGGCCTCTTGTATTATCACAAACAAAGAATAAAAGTCCCAGTTTACTTGTGCTAACAGTACTCAATTGATATTCAGAGAAGGGAACCATCCAAAGAGAAAAAAATAATAACATTTTACAGTTACCATTTACTTGGAAAAATATTCATTTTGGTGGAGCAGACCATTGAAGAACTTGATTCAGACCAAGTTTGGGACACATACCCACGTGTGTCTACCCTCTCTTTATTTGTCCTAATTAGACTCTGGCTTTCGTCTGTCCATTGTGTAGCATCTACACTGGAAGTGAAATCTTGTCCCTCAGGTTAATGTGCTAAATGAAAACCCAGCCAAGAGACAATATATTCATGTGAACAGAAGTCGCTTCTTCCTCTTCCTTAGCTCCAAAGGTGTTATTTTGACCTAATTATGATGTTAACTGTTTATGGGAGGATTTTTCTAACTCCGAAGGGAAACCACACAACACACCATTTTTAAATTTGCACAGCGTGGAGACTAATTTTTAATTAGAAAGGCATCTTGTCTTAATCAGCCTTCCTTTTAGTAGCTTCATTGAACAATAGCCATTAATGCAAAGAATGTAAACCATCATTTAGGGCAAAGTCTTTCAACCATGGTACTGTTGACATTTGGGATGGATAATCCCATGTAGTGGAGACTGTCCTGTCCATTGTAGGATGTTTAGTAGCATCTCTGGCTTCCACCCATGAGATGCCAGTTGCACCTTGTCATCCCACTGTGACAACTAAAAATGACTCTAGACATTGACAAATGTTCTCTTGGGAAAAGAGGGCAAAACAACCCCTAACAGAGAAGATTTAGGATACTAAGTAGGTTGCTTTAGCCCTACATAGCCCCTGGTTTCTATGCTCAGATTTTCATTGCAGTCCAATAAATTGGTGCAATGGACCAAGAGATGCTTGGGAGTTGATGTGGCAGGTAGTTTTGCTGATCAAGGTGAAAATTAGCTCAACTGTCCCCAAACTGTAGAGTAGGAATATAGTACTTTCTAGAAAAGTATATTACTAAACATAGCAGCTTATCAATCACTTGAGAAGCAGGTATACTGTTTCACCTATTTTATCTCAGTTTTTACAAAACCCTGTCGGATGAGTGACATCATTGCCAATTTTCAGAAAGGGACATCTCACCCGAAAGAGATTAATGCCCTTGACTCTGTTAGGTCAGTGACAGAATCATGTTCTAACCTGGGTCTCTGACTCCTAAGCCCAGGTTATAAATGACTGTACTGTTAATTTGTAATTTGAATATCCACACTTGGTTAGAGAGCAAATGGGTTTTTATTTGCCCAGGTTACGTTGGAGATTAATTGAAAACTGCACTTTCTAATTGGTTAATATCAGTAGGTTGATATCAACCCCCAAATACTGCTATTAACATGGGAAGTAAACTTCCTATCCAAAACTCCCTCTCAGTTATAGCAAGAACCTTGACTCTCCTCTTTGTAAAATCAGCAAGATAAGCTACACCAAGTGCCTTTCTGCTTCTGTGCCTGGCTCAGCGCAGGAGCCTAGCAAATGAAGTTTTCCCCAGAAAGATATTCTGGCAGGCTCTACACTGCCTGATCCTAACCAGCAAGTAATAGAAAAGCAGGCAAAGTGGGAAACCCTCCAGAGGATTATAAGCTGCTTCTTCAACTGAAAGTAATGATGTCTGACCTCGATGGAGTGCCCGATAAGGCGTCTCGTTACAGAGATTTTAATGCATCTCTCTTTTTGATCAGCACTGCTGTCAATCCATGCCATTCAGAGCGATCTTCTCTGTAGTTTTTAACCCCTTCCCACTCCACCTCTTTCTGGATCTCCCCCATTCCCACCTGCCCTGCCCATCTATCTCTCTCTCCCTCTCGTGCTTGTGTCTTTCTCTTCCTGTTTCCACCCTGCCCTTTGAATCTTTTTTCTGTCTCAATCCCAGTTTTTGATTCTTTTACCTTTTCTGTCTCCTGTTCTGCATTTATTAAGTATATATATACAGAAAATACAGATAATCTTCCTTTAGATTATGGTTAGAAAATATATTCTTGTCCTGGAGAAGCTTTTAATTAGATATCTGTTCATTGTAGATCCAATGATGACTTAGAGAGTTTTTTCCAAAGCTGATTGTACGTATCACTTGCCTATTATTTATCCCTAACAAATTATCATAATGACACAATTGAATGTTTTGCATACAATTTTCATATGAAATATTATATGTGTGATTTATATCTCTCCAGCTTAGGTAATAATTTTTTTCAGCTTATTGCATTGACTCTCAAGTCATATTCTTGGTTTATGAATACCTGGTAGTTCTTCCCAAATCTGAAACTCCAGAAGGATTGGAGTATAAAGCTTTCGAATCTAGAAGGGTTACCACATGTCATACCAGCTTTGTAAGTTTTGACTTCCTAATTCCACAGTGCTGTATTGAGACATCTGGGCACCTTTCACTTTGCTGTATTAAGCTGGACAAGAATAAAACTGAACACACGTAGGGCAAGGTTGTCCCTGGAAGGTGACCTGTTTCATATAAAACCACTGAATGAAATGACTGCTAATAACCAAAGTCAGTTTTTTATCAGTTCCTTAACTGGAGGGCCTTGAAATATGGTTCAAGGGCAATTTAATTTATCACAATGCATTGTACATATGCATATGTATAGCGAGGTATGTGTATTACATTGCATATACATAATTTAAATGCTGTCTTCACAGAGGTAAAGGGCTGAGTGGAAAAGAGAGATGTGCTCTCCTGATCTGTCTCTCCTGGCTGACCCCAGGCCCAATCATGCTAGAGCAAGTTTCATATTAACCTGTTGGAAAATACCTTATTCTGTACCCAGCCCTCCCACATCTTTCTAGCTAGGGGTTAAATTCATAGAGTATTTATTTAGAAGCTATGATTGGAGTGAGATGGCTGATGGCTACCAGTGAGGAGGAACACATTTGACTCTATTTCATGGTATATTTGCATCTGTATTTGGTGGTTATTTGAAAGAAAGAAATGTGCCATGTTGTAGTACAATCTTGCCCAGGTACCTCTTGGTCACTAAATATTTTAACCACACTTAAATGCTATCCAAATTTACTTTCCTCAGATAAAGAGTAAAATTCAGAGTGTGTAATCAAGTCAGGGAAAGACCGAATGACATAAAGTCTTACCTAGTAATAATGGTTCCCAGAATTGAGTTCCGCTGGAAATGGGACGTTTCTGCGGTGGAGATAATGAAGTCACTTAACTGTTTCCCAACAGTTTTGACTCAGAACTTTATTTCAGAGAGTAGGAAGAGGAAGTGTCTTGGATCTCTTAGATCTACAAAAGTGGGTACATCAAACTCAGGCAGTGAACTGCTTTCAGGGAACTGCAGATAGAGCATAAGGAAGTCAATTGAGAGAAAAAAAAGTTCACTCGTTGAAAATATTCAGTTCATAACTGGAGATAATCACTCGTAAGCTAGTTTGGGAAGACTTTTTTTAAGTTTAAAGTTTTGTTCTTTTATCAAAGTCATTGGGCTCCCTCTTGTGGTTTTGGGAAAGATTTCAGTTTCAAGGAAAACCACTTTTCTTTAGCAGTAGACCATTTCTTTTTCAATAAGAGAGCACTTTTCATTGCTTTTCCTTATAAAGGAAGGGAGAGAAGAAGGGGGAGAGGAAGCGAGGGAAGAAGGAAATTGATTTTGGTGAAAAACCTAGTTTGGTGACAAAGCCATTCTGCATAGGACCTTATTGTCTAATAATAGCCAACATTTCCTGAACATCTATCTACTCTAAGCTACTAGGTGGCCTTGGTAATGAGTTTGCCATGTTATCCATTGTCTCCACACTCAGAATAAACCTATCAGCTTGGTGGTATAATAATTTATTGGTGTGAAATTCTGCCTCATTTTCTCTCTCTAAGGGAACCCACTCAGGCAGCCATATATCTGTGAATGAATGGAAAAGTAAACATCTCAGGTTTTCCTACTTTTTTTTTTTTTTTTTCCTTTTTAGGACCACACCCGCCACACAGGGAGGATCCCAGGCTAGGGGTCTGATCAGAGCTGTAGCTGCCAGCCTACACCAGAGCCACAGCTATGCAGGATCTGAGCCTTGTCTGCCACCTACACCACAGCTCACGGAAACACCAGATCCTTAACCCACTGAGCGAGACCAGGGATCAAACCCTCAACCTCATGGTTCCTAGTTGGATTTGTTTCCACTGTGCCATGATGGGAACGCCTACTAAATTTTTTTTTAATAACTTTTTACATCATACCATTTCTTTTAAATAAAATCTGGAATAGCCTATGAGTTTTTGCTGAACAACTTAGGAATTACTCGATGATTCATTTCCGTTACTGTTTTCCTCTCTCTCCAGTTACCCGTCTCTGGAAACTTGATTGATCTTTATGGAAACCAAGGCCTGCCACCTCCAGGCCTCACCATCAGCAACTCCTGTCCAGCTAACCTTCCCAACATCAAAAGGGAGCTCACAGGTAAATACCCAAAGAACTTGCCCCTTATTTGGGATTTTCTATTTATTTTCTGATAAGCAAACTTATCCAAATAGTGACCTCCATCCAGAACCATTTCCAACTCGCAGACCTCCTTTTTTAGGTCTATGCAATTGTTAAAACATTGAGCAATATTTTAGGATAGAGGATGTATACTTGAAAATCCTGGTTCCCAGGTTTTCTTGCGATTCTTGCATTCAGGCTGCCATTACTCCATGGCACCATTACTCTGTGACACCCATTATTGTGTCTTTGACTGCTGTCCCCTTGAGGCTGGGGGCAGCAGGCAACACTTTCAGTCATAAGAAGTCTCTACTCAGTTGGATATTTTCCTGACTTACTAGAAACATTTGAGTTCAAGAACCCTGGTCTGAATTTTTCCTTTGACACACTTTCAAGCCCGTAATGGAGGCAAGGTAAGAAGATATTTCTTACATCTTTAGGTGCCTCCTGTTATTTTTGCTATATCATGTGTAAAAGATTTATTACATGGAGTGAAAAAATAAATGGTAAAACGGAGCATCAGGTATCATTTGTTCTGAGGCAAGTGTGAAATTACCTATTTTGCCATTTTTGTTTAATGCTTTAGGGAAGGCATTTGGCCATTAAAACATGACGAAACTGTATTAGATCTGGCGTTCTGCCATGCTGAATTTTATGGCTTTCACCTCTCCCCCCCACCCACCCCTTTTTTATTTGGTCCTTCCATCCACAAGATTGGGTAAATAGACTGAGACTATGGAATGTAGATTTGGTACAAAAAAAAATTCCTATTCTTTTCAAGGGTATCTTAAAAAAACACTTCAGAAAACTGTGACAGGAGAAAGACTTTTAAAAAAATTGTTGACTTTGTTTTAAAAAGATAATTAATTAATTAATACATGAAAACCATCGGAAGCCAATAAAAAAGTAAGTACCCTCCCAGGAAGGAAGGAAGTCTTAGAAAATATAGCTAAATGAACTCTGCGTTAAATAATGATAAAATATGGTTAGCGTGACATGCATAAAATTCTTACCTGAGTCCAAAGTGGAGTTTTGAATTGTATATATGATTGTTTCTTCAAAAAGAAAAGAGGCAAGGGAGTGGGTGATAGGGAGAAATGAGTGAAGGAAGTGCACTCTCTTACTCAGTTTAAGAAAAAAGCAGATGTAATGTTTGCTATACTCTAGAGTCACTGGTATCTTAGAAAATGATCAATCCAGACTAGATGAGCGCAATGTGCCAGAAAAAGTAGAAAGGGAACAGGAAGTAGGGTTCTGACTGCTGATCACTCTGGAGGCAGTATGCTGTAGATGAAAAAGAACAGCCTTGAGAGTTAGCAGATCTGACCTAAGAGGAAAGATAGCTTCATGAAGTCCAGTTTTCTTACCTGAGTTAGGGTACAGTGGAAACAGAAACCATTTGAAGGAGGATTTGAAGAGGGGAGGTTTAAAATAAAGAATGATGGAGTTCCCATTGTGGCTCAGTGGGTTAAGAATCTACCTAGTATCCATGAGGATTTGGGTTTGATCCCTGGCCTCCTTCACTGGGTTAAGAATCCTGCATTGCTACTAGTTGTGGCATTGGTCAAAGATGTGGCTTGGATCCAGTGCTGCTATGCTGTGGCTGTGGCATAGGCCAACAGCTGCAGCTCCAATTCAATCCCCAGCCTAGGAACTTCTATATGCCATTGGTTCGGCTGAAATAAATAAATAAATAATAAATTGTCAGCCATGTATAGGCAGTCAGCTCCTAAGAGAAGATAATACTAAGAGTAATCTAAGGCTGCAGGCAAGTACCCAGACCTGGAAGAGAACCTACTTCCAGCCTCGGTGGGAAGGATGTGGTTGTAGCCACTTGATGGCAAAGTAGTTCACTGTGGTGCCTTGACCAGAGCTGGTCCACAGCTGGCGGGTGGAGGTTGATAGACAGAGAACCAGGGGGTTGGGCTGGCAAGTTGAAAAAAACAGAAAAAGAAAACAACCAAAAAAGTTAAGATACTGCAGTGGAGGGTATGTGAATAAAAGCTGCCTGTCATGCTTCTGTGTGAGGAAAAAAAAAAAAAGGAGAAAATAATTCAGATTGATCTCCCCCATGGAAATAATTCAGTTTCTGAATGATCTATTTGTATATCTATCTATCTATCTGAATAGACATAATAATATACATATAATAAACATGCTATAAGCTAGGCTAAGAAGATTTCTATTTGGAGATAAAATTCTGAATTTTGATAGTGTAATATTTAGGATATCACTTCTGAAAAGAAAATAACAGAGGTTCCTGAATTCCAGGATTAGTCAAACAACATTTTTTTTTTTGGTTTTGTTTTGCTCTCTATCAGGGAGAAAGTATTCCCTTATCAAAGAGATCTCACAAGAATGGTTATGCAAATAGATTTTTCCAAATGGAGTTGCCACCAAATGCCTCTGTACCCTATTTTTTTTAAAAAACTTAGACTAGTAAATGGTTGCCCCGACCGATGGTCACTGAATAATTTCATCCTAGCAGGTTCCGATGGAACCTGGCTCAAGTTTGTAAATAATGAGTTCATTTCCATGAACCAGTTAGACATTTCTGAGCTTCTCTGCTCAGTATTCATGTAAGTAAGTGTGTTACAAAGCCATCAGAGACGGAAAATTTCCATTGCCTGTGAAGAAAATTCAACTCAGGATAATATACTGTCAACAGCAAATTCCTGTAGTTTCTGGTTATTTATTTATTTTTCCTTGTTTGTACTCATATGTTTATAGTCCATTAGACATCTTTGTTACTGGTGTTTCACCCTTTTGTAGAAGCCAAGTTTTTGCATTTATTTAATAAATACTGCTTTTGAAAAAAATACAGGCCTTTTAAAAGTCAAAAATTTTTAAACCCTATTTTTATTTAGCATCAGGTCGGATAAGCATCTGTTTGTGTAGAAAATGAGGTGTTTTGTCATTTCCACTCATGTGCCTTAAACAGTTCTCATTTCTGATTGCTTCATTCACATGCACAGCATGCATTTTTCCCACAGAGTCTGAAGCGAGAGCGCTGGCCAAAGAGAGGCAAAAAAAGGACAATCACAACTTGAGTAAGTTGGTTTTATGTTCATTGAATTGAAGTTGATGTTCTCCCTTAGATCAAAACTTTTACAGAGATTCTGGAGGGAAATTGATTTTACCTATTGAAAGTACATTTTTTTTTTTGGAAGAAAAAATTGTTTTAGAGGGACATGTTCTCTATATATTAATCTCAGATTAAATTGAATTTTGTACACACCTACACACACACACAAACACACACACACACACTTGTTTTCAATATCCTAAGGAGCTTTTTTTTTTTTTTTTTTTTGGTAAGAAGGAGCTTTGATCCCCAACTACCCAATTATAAGTTGCTCACACTGGAACTTATTAACAGAGGGGGATTACGGGATCACCTTCTCCAGTGAGATTTAAAATTAAAAAGAAAGAAAAACTTCTGGAGGGCAATCATTGGGTGAGAGGAGGTAGCCTCTCAAATGTCTGGCTTTACCTGTGACTTAAAAAAAAAAAAGAAGTCTTCTAACATTTAAAAAATTGTTTTTATGTATTTAATTTACTCTTGATAAAATTTTTAAGTTTTTCCTATGAAAACTTAAGATTTTTATTTCTTCAGCAAGTAAAAGAGGCTGGGGAAAAAAAGGGTTTGGTCTTGGACGGAGAAAATTGTTTGTGTGTACTTGAATTTCCCTTCTCATGGCTTCCTGGCCTCTTTTTCTTCAGTTGATTTTTAAGAATATAAGTTATTGATAAACACTTAGTCCTTATAAAAATGATAAAATAAGGCCAGAGTTCTCTGATCCCTAAAAAGAATCATTGCTGTTGTTTTTCAATTTGCAGTTCATCTTACCAACCTCTTTCTAAGTCTTAAAGAATACACACTCTTGGAGTTCCCGTCGTGGCTCAGTAGTTAGTGAACCCGACTGGTATCCATGAGGACGTGGGTTCTATCCCTAGCCTTTCAGTGGGTTAAGGATCTGGCATTGTGGTGTGCTGTGGTGTAGGTCCCAGACGTGGCTTGGATCTGGCATTGCTGTGGCTGTGGCATAAGCCAGCAGCTACAGCTCCAATTTGACCCCTAGCTTGGGAGCTTCTGTATGCCATGAATGTGGCCCTAAAAAGACCAAAAAAAAAAAAAAAAAGAATATACACTCTTGTACCGGCAGGCAGAGGTAATAATAGTATTGTTTTGTCTATGATTTAACACAAAAGTATCATATTGTCTGTATCTGTTGCTGTCTGCTTCCCTACTGAACAGTATGTCCTGAAGATCTTTTGCCATTATTAATCTAGATCTATCTACTTTTTTAAAGAACTGTTGCATAGTATTCCATGGTATGACTTGTGATATTTAGTAATCCTTTTATTGCTAAATGGTTATGTTGTTTCCAGTATCTCCCTGTTATAAACAATCCCACAGTGAACATTTGGAGACATGTCTGTCTGTGTACAGGGGAGTCTGCTTCTCCTGGTTAATGCTAAGAAGTGGAACTGCTAGGTCCTTGCAGGGAGGGCATTGTGTGTGCGTTTTTTCTTTTAATAGATCCTGTCCTTCCCAGTTTCCGTCCACATATAAGAATCTTTCTTCATCTTTTAACCAAGAGATTGGGACTGATATTTCCAAGGTCTCCTCTAGCTTCTAGATAATTTTACTCTAAAGTATTTCTTCTTTTAAAATACCTTAGAAGTAAGAAGTATGAGGCAGTATCTAAAACTTCTCCTAAGTGAAATGTATAAAGCTAAGTTGAATCTTGTCCAAAGCAATATCTGCCTTTACGTAGCCCCTAAACTCTCAAGTTTAGGCTTGGCAGTAAAGTGCAGACAAGATCCGCCCTAATTCTGAAGGCTGTAAAACAATCTTAAGATCTTATCTGGATTCCCGTGGTGCCCGAGTGGTAAAGGACTTATCATTGCCGCTGCTGTGGCTCAGGTTGGATTCCTGGCCCAAGAACTTCTGCATGCTGTGGGCACAGCAAAACAAAAACAACAACAACAACAACAACAAAACGAAAAAAAACATCAAACCATTAAAAGTTAATACTCAAGGTTTGATTGCCTGCAAGCATAGATTTTCCTTCTCTAGGTATTTATCTTTAAGAATATTTACCAGAAGGATCATAAGAAAAGCATTGATTTATTCCCTCATAGCTACTTTATGAACCCCATTATGTAGAAAGTACTTTTTTTTTTTATACTGTTGTACCAATTTCTGCTCTACAGCAAAATGACTCTTAAATATTCTTTTTAAAATACTGTTTTCCATCACGGTCTGTCCCAAGAGACAGGATATAATTCCCTGTGCTATGTAGTAGGACCTCATTGCTTATCCATTCTAAATGTTAATAGTTTGCATCTGCTAATCCCAAACTCCCTGTCCATCCCACTCCCTCCTCACTTCCCCTTGGCAACCACAAATCTGTTCTCTTTGACTATGAGTCTGTTTCTGTTTTGTAGATAGGTTCATTTGTGTCATATTTTAGATTCCACATATAAGTGATATCATATGGTATTTGTCTTTCTAATTTACTTTACGTAGTATGAAAATCTCTAATTACATCCATGTTGCTGCAAATGGCATTATTTTGTTCTTCTTTATGACTGAGTAGTATTCCATCCTCTGACTTTTATTTCAATGGCTTCCATGTTTTAGATAGACTCAAAGGGGTGTTGGGCATGGGTGAAGCAGAGACACCACTTAGGAGGGATTGCAATAATCCAGGCAAGAAATGATGATAGCTTCCAGCAGGTAGCAGTGGATGTTGGAAGTAGACCTATTCTGGAAATCTTTTGACAGTAGAGCCAGCACATTTTGATGGTGGATTGAATGAGGGATGTGAAAGAAACAGAGGTAGAGAATTGATTTCCAAGGTTCTAGCCTAAGCAACTTGAAGGATGGAGTTATATTCAGTGAGGTGGGAAAACCTGCGCGTAGGGCTGTTTAAGTGGGGAAGATCAAGAATATGGGGGCTGCCCATTGGACCTCCATATAGAAACATCCAATAGTCAGACTCATGAATCTGGGGTTCTGGGGAGATGTTGGGGCTGCAAATGTAAGTATGGGAGCCATCAATGTATAAGTGGTATTCAAAACCATGAGACTAAATGAGGTCACCAGGAAGTGAACATAGATCAAGAAGAGTCCAAGCACTGCACACCCAGGCCATGTGTAGGTTTATTCTTAGAGCATAAAAATCATCACAAAGGATATATAACAAATTTTACACTGCTGGTATCTGGATCATTGGGGATTTTTATTTTATTTTATGTACTTCAGTATTGTTTTCCTTTTTATGATTATTTTATGATTCAGAGTTTTGGAGGAAGTAGCTTGAAAATCAGAGGTCTGAAAGTTTCTTCTTCAGAGCTGTTGAGTATCATTTACTGTTTCTATTTTGTAAAAGTCTGACGATAAGACAGTATGATGCATGACTGATTTAATCCTAGAAATAATCACTCAGCTAAGAAAAAAATGCAACATATATTGAGAAAGTAGTGAATAATATTTATCTAAGTGTATGGAATATTAATGAGTCAAATATAAATATGTATTAGGTTATAATACATGTAAAGTAAAATATTAATGTCTTTAATCCAATTTATTAGACGTTATTTGGAATGTGCCTACTATTTCATCCTTCTCTAAGATGGTAATTTAGTTGGAACATACAGCTGGATTTATAAAGAGGAAAACTGTTAGGATTCTTGGTCTAGTTAAAGATGCTTGACTTCTAGGATTATTTTGTTCAGTACTATGGCCACTCAGCACGACTGCCTACTGACACTTGAAATGTGACTAGTTCAAATTGCAATGTTTTGTAAGTGTAAAATGGGCACTGGATTTTGAAAACTTAGCACAAAGAAAAGAATGTTAAATATCTGATTTAGGAGTTCCCGTTCTGGAACAGCAGGTTAAGAATCCAACTAGTATCCATAAGGATGAGGGTTTAATCCCTGGCCTCACTCAGTGGGTTAAGGGTCTGGCATTGCCATGACCTGTGGTAAAGGTCGCAGATGCGGCTCGCATCCCACTTTGCTGTGGCTGTGGTGTAGGCCGGCAGCTGCAGCTCCAGTTAGACCCCTAGCCTCGGATCTTCCATATACCACAGGTGCAGCCCTAAAAAGACCAAAAAAAAAAAAAATCTGATTTATAAGTTTTTATATAGTTTACATGTTGAAATTATATTTTGGATATGTTGAGTTTAATAAAAACATTAAATTTAATTTCACATCTTTCCTTTTACTTTTTTAATGTAACTATTAGAAAACTAAAAGTTATGTATAAAACTGACACGTTTCTGTTGGGCACTACCAGGCTAGAAGTGGGGTTTTAGTATGGCCTATAGGCTAAGACTGTTTTTTTACATTTATAAATGATTTTAAAAAGTCAAGGAGTTCCCTGGTGGCTCAGGAGGTTAGGGGTCCAGCATACTGTCACTGCTGTGGTTTAGGTTTGATCCCTGGCGCTAGGATCCCCAGCGATCGATCCCTGCATGCCATGGGCATGGCCCCCACAATAAATGTATAAATAAAAAGTTGCAAAAAGAATATTCTTTTGATATGTGAAAATTATATAAAATCCCAAATTTCAGCCTCCCGTGTTTCTTATCAGTAGACTTGCCTTGCAAAAAATTGTATTCAGTTAATATTAGTACATTTTGAATTTTGTCAACACAAAAATTGTGGTAATCAGTTCTCTCTCTCTCTTGTTGTGTAAGTACCTACATAATAAGGGGTTTTTGTTGTTGTTGTTTGGCCCACAGAGCAGTCACTATCTGGCCCTTTGCAGAAAGCTTGCTGCCCTTGGTCTGGAGGATCAGGGTGGAAGTCAGGCTTTTCCCCCCTTAGTGCTGTATGTCCTCCTCCTCAGGTCCCTAACACCCGGATCCTTAGGTCATTTGCAACTGAGGATATAACTCCAATTTCAGCCTTACTTGAATCCAGTGAGAAATTTCAGTGTCAGGGCTTCATAAACGATAAAGTTTTCTATAAAGGTAGCTCGTTTTTTGAAGGGCTTTAACCTCAGTACTAAAATAAGGGGAAGGATTGATTCAGGTTTCTGTTGTCCTGACCTAGGGGAGTTAATATGCACATGCCTTTAACGAGATATGCTAAATGTGTATATAGCACCGTTACTAATAGCCCTTTCCTGTGCTCTTTTCTTAAAGTTGAACGAAGAAGAAGATTTAACATAAATGACCGCATTAAGGAACTAGGTACTTTGATTCCCAAGTCAAATGATCCGTGAGTACAATTGCGTGTTAATCCGCGTCGTATATTTTTTCGTACCTTAATGTTTTCTCATACGTTGCAAAAAGCATTCAGTTATAAAAACTAAAGCAAAGTACCCCCTCTCCCTTTGCACCTTTCCTTTGGTTAGTCTTATCAAACTGAAATTTAGAGAGAAATACACTGACTTGTTCAATGTAACTGGGCTGTGGGATGGAAATCCTGTGAAATCAGATTGTTATGATCATTATACAACTATAGATGTGATAAATTCATTTGAGTAATAAAAAAAATAAAAAAATTAAAAAAAAGGATTATTAGACATGAGCTGTTCAGCTTTGTTTATTGTTTGTTTGGTTTTTGTTTTTTGGCTGCATCCATGGCATATACAAGTTCCCAGGTCAGCGATCGAACCTCAGAGACGATGCTGTATCCTTACCCTGCTGTGCCACAACAGGAACTCCCTGATGCTCTTTGGATGCCAGGAGGTGGCTTCCTGAAAATCCTTGGCAAATAAACACCGAACCACTGAAAAAATTATATTTTATCAGTTCAGGCAGGAAGGAGATTTCAGTAGCTGATAAAACAAGATTTGTTAGCTAGTTATTTGCCCTTAAACTCATATAGTATCTGTAAGCACTGAGAGCTGATACTGGACAAGTTGAACAATATTCAACAGACAAAAGGTCAATTTTTTTTCCCTCCTAAAAACTTACATGTGCTTTTTTGTTTTACCACTTGAGGGGAAGAAAAAAGTAATTTTTAATCCTCTTCTAAGTATAGTTCAGCTCATGGGGATTTCAGCTCTCAGTCTCTCCTGCCGCTCTTTCAGAGATAACAGTTGTAAAGATAATTTTCCTAACCAGCCACGTCAGCAAATAGGACAACAAACACACAATTTTTATCCATTAGAAATTGGCCCATTTGAAGTAAAGGGCTGGTGGATGTATACATTTTAATGGCTCCCACAGGCATTTGATGAAATTAGCCTTCGAATATGACCTTTTAGCTACCTAATAAAATGTAAAGATGAAATCAGGCATTATTCATGCAAGGCTTATTAAATTTGCTGTTCACATTATTGTCAGGGAATTTGTGACAAAATAAAATAAAACCATTGCCCATTCTAAGGTGGTTTATGGTGAATGTTCAAGCGGTTTCCGTCCCCAACAGTTTGCTTTCCCAGGTTTCAAGAAAAGCCATTTTGAAACCCCAAACACTCCAATTCTCAGTTCTGCAGCACAAATTCATCCTAGGAAGGGGCTGTGACCTTCATTTCCTCTAGTCAGTCTTGCATGTTGAATTCCCATTTTCCTGTTCTTTATCAGCTTTCACTTTTTAGCATATCCTTTTAAGCTGTAGCATGTGGATCTCTTTAGCAACATATTATGAAATTACGGGGCTGCAGTGAAAGACTCTATTTGCATATCTTCTTTCTCTATTGTACTAGAATACTTCTGTGTTTATAATCTGAACTGATAACGATCTTTAATCTTAGGCATTGTTTTAAGATAAAATGGACTAGCATCTGTTATGGGGATTTCCCTATACCAGGTTTCTGGGACAGACTTTGGGGCTGCTATAGAGACATAGCCTAGCTGATCGCAGTCTGGGCCTCTTACCCTCTGCTGCCCTAGAACAGATCTGCTTTTAGTGATTTATATATTGGGGATTTGTTCACACTTCTGTGTGAAAAAAAAAGGGTCACTCTCTTTGCAAAAAAAAAAAAAGTTTGAAAACCCCAAAGCATAATTGATTAATTGAGCCTCACAAAGTAGTACAACCCAAGATAGTTGGTTGGAATAGTTGCTTCTTAAAAACTGAGTGGCTGCTTGCCTTGTTTCAGTACTGGTTTTTTTTACCTCATGAGCCTAGTCAAGGCATCTTTCATTATAGTTTTATTTCTTTGTGGCTGCTTTCTTCTTAGCCCTGAATGTTAAGTAAGCCAGCTTTCTGCTCACTCTGAATATCTCAGGACACCTCCCTGGGTTGCCATCTTTGGTGCTCAGACCCCAGGGATCAACCCTTGGGAATTCTCTGGGGGCTGTAACTCAGCCTCTCAGGGGGGTGCTTCTGTTTTGTTCTTCATCTAACCCATATGAGGATCAGTTACTTGGTGACTTGTTTTAATGGCCCTCCATTCACGCGTCCCAGCTGATACTTCCATTCTGCTTTTACCAGCTATAGATTATTGGGGTAGGAGGTTTTCTGTAAGTTAAGTTGCTTTTGTTTTCATCACTGTCATTATCATAAGCATTGCCTATAAATGAGCTCAGATTAATTTAAAGCTCTAACAGAAATATTACTTTGTTAGTTATGCTTTTATTTTTACTTACTCTTCTGGAGTGCTTTAAAATTTTCAACTCACTTTTACCTACATCTTAGTGGCATTATTAATGTTATAATATATGAATACATTAGAGTTATGTGATTAAAAACTGAAAAGCACCACACTCAGGCTGCTTGGGTTTGAATTCCACAACAGTCCCCTATTGGATGCCTACGTTGGAGAAGATATTTGAATTTTCATATTTTAATTTTCTTATCTATTAAGAAAAGAGGTGGGTGGGAATCAGAATATTCCTATCTAGTCTAGTCATTTTGAGGACTCAATCACATATGAGGAAGAGTGGTTTAGGGCATGAAGTCTGGAGCCAGATTCCCCAGACTTCCCGGCTCTACCATTTCCTAGCAGTGTGACTCTGGGCAAATTACTTAACCTCTCTGTGCCTTTGTTTTCCAGTCTGTAAAATGGAGGTAATATCAGTGCCTGTTGATCGAGATTGTTATGATTAAATGAGCTGTCATATGCTTTAAAAAGTACCTGTTACATGGTAAATGCTGTTTGAGCCCTTTTAGCAAAGTGCCTGCTCCATTGTTTGAACTGCATTTAAACTTTTTCCAGGGTATTCATATAACCTACCTCCTTTGATTCTAACAACGTAGCTATGAGACTGCTCATACAAGTGTGGTATCACCATTTTATAGATGAGGATTCGGAGACCAAGAGTGAGGTTGATAACTTGCCCATGAATATTCATGATAAAATCCAAGGATGCTGCTTTTTTTTTTTAACCATAGCTTATTCTGTCTGAGTTAACTTTTGTAGTCCTAGAAACTTATAACTGTTTAATACAGTATTTGAGAATATTGACTTTGTCATGAGTAGACCTAAATTTAAGTCCTGACTTCATCTTCATGTAGCTCTGGTACTGTGGGCAAGTTGAATAATGTCTGATTCACCACTTGCCCAGTGGCCCTCCCTCTCAAGGTGCTAGTCCAGATGCAGTAACAGAACATTGAAGAAGTGGGCAGACAGTGTCCAGCGTGTGGCAAGCACTCAATGAATGATAGTGATTCTCAGCTTAGAATTGAGAATGGGCTGTAGTCTTTGCCATCTTTAGGAACCGAATGCTCTGACTATTGAATGCTCCTTATTCCTGGATCTTCGTGTCCTAAAAAAAAGTCTGTTTCCTTCCATTTTCATCCCAGAGACATGCGCTGGAACAAGGGAACCATTTTAAAAGCCTCCGTGGATTATATCCGAAAGTTGCAACGTGAACAGCAACGCGCAAAAGAGCTTGAAAACAGACAGAAGAAGCTGGAGCACGCCAACCGGCATTTGTTACTCAGAATACAGGTACATGGTGTGTGCTGGGTGAAGGTGATGACATGTTACTGCCTTGAAGATGGGAGAAGAACCAGTATAATGAACCATGAGGGAGTTGACTTATGTGATCCTGACGCAGACTCTACTCATTATTCAGGGGTTCCACTTTGTGATTTCACCTCCTCCTAAAAGTGTATTTGAAACCGCCAAGTCAGCACTGGTGACACTCTCATGCTTATTTGCAGGAATGTGCAAAGCAGCAAATTTGACTTGGTCAGTGTGTTTGTTCACAGTTAAGGTTGGACAAGACTCATACTGTAAACAAGTATCCTCTTTGCTGTCTATTTGGTGCCATGTTTTTTTCATATTTTTGTGTTGCTTTGGGGTGATTCACTGTTTAGAATGGCCTCTAAGTACAACCCTGAAACACTGTCTTGTATTTCTAAGCACAAAGAGGCTCTGATGTGCCTCACAGAAATAAGTTCTCTTCAAGCAAGAGTTATGGTCATTTTGGTCCTGAGCTCAGTGTTAATGAATCAACAATGTATACTAAATTGTGTCTTTAAACAGAATACACATAAAAGAAAATTCCATGCTGATTAATTGGTGAAATAATGTGACCAGGTGTTCTCAGGAACCTACATCATCCTCTCTTTCCTCCAGGGGCAGTGGTTCCATATCATGAATTCAGTGTTTGGATCAGCTCTGTGACACTTAACTGTTTTTGGCCATTCAGGCTTTATGTAAAATACCATAGACTGGGTGGCTTGCATAACAAACTTTATTTTTCATAGTTCTGGAGGCTGGGAAATCTATGATCAAGGTGCTGGCAGATTCATTGTGTGATGGGAGGCTTCTTAGTTTATAGATAGCTGTCTACTGGCTATAACTCCACGTGGCTGAAAGGGTGTGGGATCTCTCTGGGATCTCTTCTATAAGGGCATAAGTCTCATTCATAAGGGCCCCACTCTTACGACCTAATCACCTCCCAAAGCGCTACCTCCAGATACCATAACATTGGAAATTAGGTTTCAGCATATCACTTTTGGGTGTCACATACATTCAGTCCATAGCCATAACTATTGCAGATAATGAGAATTGACAGTAGTTGTTAAATATATAGATGTCTTAGTATTGGTAGGATGTATTCCATGGTCAAATCTCATGTTTATAAGGAACCTGGGGACACTCAGAAGATCTTATCATCAATATATGCGTTTTTAAATACATTACAGGTAATAAAGTTATACCATATGTATCTTTAACTTACATACTCTTAGAGGGATAAATACTAATTTTTATAATACTTGGAGTTCATCTGAGCGTATGTACCCATGTCAGCATCAGATAGGAGCTTCCTCTCATATCAGCTCCTGGTGCTTCTCTTAGTTACTTGGCCTTTCATGATAAGTATAAAGATGCAACTTCCTCTGAAACTGTCTTGGAGAAAGAAAAACTGACCCTTTGCTAATAAAGGAGTTGGTGGGGCCATTTTAATATACTTGGTGACTTTGAATGCAACCAACCAGTAAGGGTCAATAAAATCGCACCTTCTTCTTGAGTACCACATTTTGCCACAGAGCAGTGGTGGTTTTATTGGTTACCAGTGCAACTGTTTATAGAATAGCAGTGTAGAGTGTGGCACTTTAGAAACCATCCAAGGTGTTATTCCTTGACGTTGAAATTATTTGAGAAATGTGCTTGGAATAGTGATCTTCAGTCTTTTTAATGCCCCACAACACTGTCCACATTTCTAGATGCCACATCTCTTGTTTCACTGCAGTGATCTTCAGCCATTGATCGAAGAGGCAGAAGGTGGTTCTCCTCTAAGACATGCATTTTAGAATCTTGGTTGTGAAATAGAGGCTATCAGTTATGGAAAATCCTTCCTCCCCCCTCTTGCTTTCTCTTCCTTCCTTCTTCTCTCCCTCCCCTCTTCTTATTTCTTGTTTGCTTGCTTGCTTCCTTGCTTTCTTGCTGTTCCTGCTTGTCTTATGTTCCATCTCTTCAGTAAGAACCATAGGTCTTTAGTCTCTTGCACTTGGTGTGTTTGTCTCTCTGTCTATCTATCCATCCCCATTTATAAAAGCAATTTTTAGTAATATGTTATTTCCTTTTACAAACAGTAAAATATAATAATTGTTTTGAAACACAGGCTAGGTTTTAAGTTTACAAACATTTATTCCTGTGAAATACAAGTATTATACAAAACACACATTGGAAATTACAGAATGGGGCTGCCTTGGGTTTCCTGCAGTAACAGTTAAGGAGGCTTTAGAATGTTTCCATATCACAGATGACATTATTAATTAGGAAAGCTCTGCCATGCAGTGAGCCTGAGTGCTCTAGGTGAGATTTATCATGTTATTTAGCAGTCTAAATAATGCTTTAATCAGCTGATAAACATTTTTAATTAAACAACAAAAGATTGGAGTCAGATATGTGCCTCATACTCCAACATTTGTTTTTAAGACACACTCCACATGTGGGGATGCTGTTCTTATTATGTGGATGTAGATTTACAGTAGTGCATGTTTTCACCATGGGCCTGAGGGGTTCCTTTCATTTTCACTCTAAGTGATGCATGCAGAAATGTTCACAGAAGGAAGAGCATGAAGCCTTAATATAATCAGAAGTGTAATTTTACTAAGCCTCCCAGGGCTTTAAAATGATGCCTGAGGAAACTGGTGTGTCCAGAGATTGTGAAGGAACACGCAGATCTGTGTATGACATCTCAGGCGCCTGTCTCTCACTGGCACGGCAGCTAAAGGAAGGCCTTGCAGATCAAACAGCTTTTAATTCAGGCTAAACATGACTTTTCAGAAGCATGTGTTTCTAGGCTTGTGGGAGAGGTTGAGAGGTTGTGTCCTATTACAGAATACTTTCTCCTCTCTCACAAAGCAAGGTGACTTGCTTCCACTGTATATTTTGTTCTTTTTATTGCAGCACAAACAGAAAGATGGCATTGGCGAGTAGAAGCTAAATGCTTTTGGGATCAATTGGGGTCTTTCCGGTTCATTCTCTCGTGTGTCTGGGGATAATTGAAAAGGGAAAAGGGAAACAGCTTGTTGGGAAGGCGTTTGGTTTTTTTATTTAATTAAATTTTATTCATTCATTCATTTTGCTTTGTAGGGCCGAACCTGCAGCAAATGGAAGTACCCAAGCTAGAAGGTTGAATCAGAGCTACAGTTGCCAGCCACAGCCACAGCAACACAGGATCCAAGATGCATCTGCAACCTATACCACAGCTCAGTGCCAGATCCTTAACTCACTAAGCCAGGGCAGGAATCGAACCTGCATCATCATGGATACTAGTCGGGCTCACTACGCCTGAACCGCAACAGAAACTTCCTTTTTATTTCATTTTTTATCAAAGTATAGGTTTTTTGTTTTGTTTTGTTTTCAGGGCTGAATCTAAGGCATGTGGAAGTTGCCAGGCTAGGGGTCAAATTGGAGCTATAGCTTCCAACCTATGCCACAGCCACAGCCATGCCAGATCCAAGCAGTGTCTTTGACCTACACCACAGCCCACAGCAACACTTAATCCTTAACCCACTGAGCGGGGCCAGGGATCGAACCGGTGTTCTCATGGATACTAGTCGGGCTTGTTACCACTGAGCCACAATGGGAACTCCAAAACAGAGTTGATTTTTAATGTGTCTATTTGTGCTTTACAGCAAAGTGACCCAGTCATACATTTCTATACAAGGAAGGTTGTTGAAATGAGGAACTGGGGTGCATCTCTGACTCTCAGGATGTGAATTAGGCACCAAGAGCCGCCATTACAAATGCCACAGGCTAGACACTTTACACAACAGAGATTTACTTTCTCAGTTCTGGATGCTAGCAGTCCAAGATCAAGGTGTGGGCAGGGTTGGTTTTTCTGCAGCTCCGTCCTCTGCCACATTTTCCCTGTGTTTTTTCATCCCCATAGTTTCTCCACCATGTGTCTCTATTTCCTCATCTCTTAAGAGGACATCACTTCTCATGGATGTTGGATGTAGGCCCCCTACTGGCAATCTCATTTTAACTTAACTACCTCTTTAAAGACACTGTCTCCATCTACAGGCCCATTCTGAGATCCTGGAGGTTAGGATTGTGACCTGTGGTTTTAGTCACAGTTCCATCCATGATAGGAAGGACGTGAAGAATGTGTAGGAAGAGATGGTTCATCTTCCACATGGGGACTTTCTTGATGAGTTCAGTCAGCGGCCATTACCTTGATGGCTTACAGGTTACTTCTCAAACTTCAGTTCCTTGTGTGGCACTCTCATTACTTTCACCCTTACTCCCCAAACTTTATTTGTTCCTGGTGCCCTTAGTATCTTAGGAACTTTTTCACTGCACCTTAGACCAAAAATAAAAAAATACCTACCATTTTCTTATCAGGGCCTAACAACTTAGTAGCTATTTGAAAAAATAAAACAAAAACATTGAAAGGAAAATTGCATTTTTATTTTATTTTGAAATAACCGTGTCATGCACTCATGAGATGTGTGTGCCCACTGGGCACTGCACACTTTCTGTAACCTTGGGATCAGATTGGACACTGTCTCCCTTGTTTCTCATTCCACATTGATTTCCAGGCAGTGATTATTTTTGGGTTTGGGGTTTTGTTTTTGTTTTTGTGTTTTTGGTCACAGCAGCTACCTGAGACCTGGCTTTCTGTTGATATGATGTGATGGAAAGGAGTACAGCACAGTCTAATCCTAAAACTAAAACTGTTCTTGAGTTTGATTATTCTTATAGTAGGGTGCGTTCCCCTTACAGTTTTAAAATATCCCCAGTGTCCTGGGAATTTGTTGTCGTATCTCTGGCTATGTCTGCAGTTTAGACTGTGGAATTATATTCTCTCTTGAATAATTCCTTTTAGTCAGCTTATGTTTTGAAATTCTATTTCTGTATCTTTTAACTTATCCTCATTGTGAACGTGAACATCTGTGAGATTATCTCTGTATTTAATATATAATCAAATCTGTATACCAGCTGAAAATCATTGCATATTTTCCCAGTGATACTTTTAAGTACTTTGATAGGGCATTTACTAGTTTGAAAGAGCAAACATTTTTATTTTTTTAATTTTAAAAATGTTTTTGTGTTTTTGACCATGCCCATGGCATGTTAAAATTCCTTGTCCAGGATTGAAACCGTGCCATAACGGTGACACCACCAGTTCCTTAACCTGCTGAGCTACCAGGGAACTCTCCAAAATTTTTTTAACAGTTTATTATTTTCCAAGTGTATGTCTTTTTAAAAATACTTTAACTTTTAAAGCAGTTTCAGGTTTGGAGTTCCCTTTGTGGCTTAGCAGTTAACAAACCCGAGTAGCATCCGTGAGGACTCGGGTTTGATCCCTGGCCTCATTCGGTGGGTTAAGGATCTGGTGTTGCCGTGAGCTGTGGTGTAGGTCACAGGGGCAGCTTGGATCTGACGTTGCTGTGGCTCTGGTATAAGTCAGTGGCTAAAGCTCCGATTGGACCCCTAGCCTGAGAACCTCCATATGCTGCGGATGCAGCCCTAAAAAGACAAAAAAAAAAAAATTCATGTTCAAAGCAAAATTGAGCTGAAGGTGTGGAGAGTTCTCATATACTTTCTGCTCTCACATGTATATAGCCTTCCCTGATATTAATATCCCCCACCAGAGGGGTTGCATTTTAACAAGAGATGAACCTCCATTGACACTGCTTTCTCACTCAAAGTCCCTACTTGACGTTAGGACTCCCTATTGGCGTTGTGCATCCTTTGAGTATGGGAATGCATTAAGGACATATGACCATCTTTATCTTTATGGTATCCGTACAATAGTGTCACTCTCCTCAAATCCTCTATGAACCACCTCTTTTTTTTTCATTTTTATTTTTTTAAAATGTTTTAAACATTTTTTTCATTTTTAAAAGTTTCATTGATGTATAGTTGATTTACATGATTGGGATCATTTCCGCTCTACGACGAAGTGATTCAGTTATCCATGTACATGCATCCATTCTCTTTCAGGTTCTTTTCCCCGTGGATGATCACAGAATATGGGGTAGAGTTCCCTGTGCTACATACAGCAGGTCCCCACTGGCCAGTCATTCCATATCCCTCAGTGTGCACATACCAGTTCCAACATGTACCACCTCTTTAAGTGTCGGATTTTTCTTCTGCTTTTAGGAACTTGAAATGCAGGCTCGAGCTCATGGACTTTCCCTCATCCCATCCACGGGTCTCTGCTCTCCAGATTTGGTGAATCGGATCATCAAGCAGGAACCTACCCTGGAGAACTGCAGCCAAGACCTCCTCCAGCATCACGCAGACCTGACATGTACAACCACCCTGGATCTCACAGATGGCACCATCACCTTCAACAACAACCTCGGAACCGGGTCTGAGGGCAACCCAGCCTATAGCGTCCCCACGAAAATGGGATCCAAACTGGAAGACATCCTCATGGATGATACTCTTTCTCCTGTTGGCATAACTGACCCACTTCTTTCTTCGGTGTCCCCCGGAGCATCCAAAACCAGCAGCCGAAGGAGCAGTATGAGCATGGAAGAAACCGAGCATGCTTGCTAGCAAATTCTCCCTGCTCTGCATTCTCACAAACTGCTTCCTTTCTTGATTAGCAGATTTAATAATTTACCTGAAGGGGTTTTCTTGATCATTTTCCTTTAATATGAAAAAAATTTTTTTTCATGCTTTATCAATAGCCCAGGATATATTTTATTTTTAGAATTTTGTGAAACAGACTTGTATATTCTATTTTACAACTACAAATGCCTCCAAAGTATTGTACAGTCTTGTACAGTATCTGTGACCTGAATTCACCCCAGACTTTGGCTTTCAGAGCAAGAGGATTTTTGCATCTGAGAAATTTCTGTCCATTTTTATTCAGGGTAAATTTGGTTTGCGATTTGTATGCCTGTGACTTCCTTGGAAATTAAATGTAAAATTTAATTGAAAGAATGTAAAGCAACCAAAAAAAAAAAAGAGAGAGAGAGAGAGAGAAGGGGGATGGGGAAGAAAAGAAGAAAAAGAAATCCATACTAACCCTTTTCCGTTTTGTAAATGTATTGATTCAGTGGTACTGCCTTAAAGATACAGTACCCTTTTAGCATCATTTAGTCTTTATACTGCAAACTATTTAAAGAAATAGTATATTCCACAAAAGAAAAAAAAAATGCAGCCATTTTCATGTGGATTGTCTGGTTAGAAGACATAACTAATACCTTAGGTGCAGCTGCAATGGAAGGGAGATTTAGACCAAGGCTCTGAAACATGGGGTCACATCTTGCTCTTGTTCACTCTGTGCTCTGTTACAGTTTTCCTCATCAATGAGTATGATTCAGTTTTTCATAAGATATATTTTATTTCGAAGGGGAAATTCATGTCCTTTCAAAGTAAAATGTTGAGGAGCACTGAAAGTTTTCCTTTTTTTTTTCTCTTTGATTTCACTTTTGATAAGAAAACCAAACTGGGCACATTTCTAATTGGCTTTACTATTTTTATTTTTAAATTATGTTGTAATGTTCATTTGATTTGTACAGATTCTTTATTATCATCGTTCTTTTCAATATGTTTGTATTAATTTGTAAGAATATGCATCTTTAAATGACAAGTTTTCAATATTTTTACAACTCACTGGTGGTTTTCCGCATTCTTTGTACACACATGAAAGAAAACTTATGCAAGGTCTTGCGTTTAAAGAGAGCTTTGTGAATATTTTGTATATTTCAATCTCACGCAGAACCGTTTTTCCACACATTTAAGGTGTAGTCTTAATAGGTTAAAACTGGCTTTCTAGAGAGACAACTTACATATTTATTTTTTAGTGATATAAAACTAGCAATATTCTTGGAGACTGATAACCATAGCGTTAATATGCCTGTTATGGTCATTTCAATTGGGGTTTATTTCAGCAAACCTGCTGAATTTTTTTTTTTTAAAGAGAGAAATACTGTATTGGCAAATTACTGTTACTTGATAACAATGTTTTAACAAGCAGCAATGTTGTAAAGTTAGTTTCAGTGCATTACCTACTTGTATAGTCCTATGCAATAACAGTAGTGTTACATATATTCTATTCAGGCCTAGATGTTTTATACAGATGACATATAGTGTTAAGAGGCAGGCCGTTGAATGGAATTTCTCAGTGGCAGCCTACAGTTGAATAGCAAGCAGCGTAAAGCATATCCATTCAGAATGAAGTGCCTTAAATATAGCAGTAGTCTTCAGCACTGACTGAACTGTAATGTAGGAGAAAGTTTCAAGATGGTATCTATAATCAAGAGGAACATGTAGCATGGTGCCTACGTAGACATTATAAGAGCTTCCAATTTTCTTTCAGATATTTTTAATATGAAATATATTTTAGTGACAGAGTGCCAACTTCTTTCATCAGGAAACTTTATTCAGGAGGGTTTTTTCTTTCTTTTTTTTTTAAGAAAAACAGTTTAAATGTCAAATGTGAATTGGAGATGGGTGTTGGAGGGCTCAGAGAGAAGAAGTGATTGTCAGATGTATGAACGGATGGCATACGTGGAAATAATCAACTGCATAGTTCCCATGGACATTGCGCAATGAGAATTCCTGGAAACATTGATGATGCTATCAGTTTTATAGCTTTATGACTCAAGGGGGTAGGGAAAATTAGTTCCCATTCTTTCAACCCCCTTAATTGTATAACTCTTTTCCTAGAATAGTGATGCGAATCTGCATGAACAGCTAATTGTACCATAGTGTTCATTGATACAATCATAGCATTGTCTGTTTTTCTCTTCCTATTTATATGGGGGGAGGGGAGCCAGGCACAGAAGTCGAAGATTGCGATGGTCTGATACTAGTTTTCTATAGCTGATTTTGAGAGGTCTTAAGCAACAGAGCAAGGTTGACTCACCTATGGCCCAGGGAATTTGGCTGGGTTAAGCCACCCTTTAGAAGGCCTTGTTGAAAGAAAGCATGGCATCTTGTACCACTTGCCCGGACTCTCGCAACTCCTGAGCTCAACATCGCCTGCTTCCCTATCCCCTTCTTCTTGAGAGACAATTTCTGGGAGGAGACAAGTGAGCAAGCTCAGGAGAATGTTGCAACCTCGGGAGTGGTTTTATTTATTTCTTTTTTGCCAAATAGAGTGTGGATGTGTTCTAGGGACTAGCTAAGCCAAAAGGCGGTGGTTTGGGCTCACTGTTTGTGACAAGAAAAATGGTCCACACCACTCCCCCCACCCCTGGGTGCGGAATTGTGACTCAGGGTTGGGCCTCCACATGGAGTGACCAAAATGCCAAACTTGTCCACCCGCCTCTGGGTAAGGCAATGGAAATACCAAACATTCTGACTTTGCCAAAAAAACCATGCAACCAACCTGGTCATACATAGGATGACAAAATTCTTTCTGGTTGTTTTAAAATAATAAAGCAATAAGAACAAATAAGATACATAGGAAATTAAAAGATATAAAATAAAGCACAAAGGAATGCACTTATTTTTTTTAAAAGATGCACTGGGAAAAAGATGTTGATAACAGTATATTAAAAAAAAAACCCTGTTTCTTGAAAAAAAAAATGACAAATGACTGTCTCTTGCGGACGCTTGGTACTGTAATGTTAATAACTAGTCACCTGCTGTTGGATGCAGCAATAATTTCTGTGTGGTCCATAGCACTATATATTATGGATCGATATTAATGTATCCAATGAAATAATTGAACTGTTGTTCTTGATAGCCTCATTAAAGCATTTGGTTTTTCACATAGTGGTGGCCAGTTGTGTTTAGTTAATCCCATTTTTGAATATTATTTGCCTTATCAAAAAGAAGTAGCTCACATTTTCTTCTGATTTAATGAATAACAAGTTGCATAAAAAATTTTGAATGCCAGTAAGTACTTTGTTTTGTTTTACATGTCACTCTAAGATGTTACTTTTTGGTTTTAAATATTTTTGATTACTTTATGACCTGCATTCAGATGATCTATAATTATGCAGCTTCCCTCCCCCCCTTAATTTGGAGGATTTTAAAACTCCCAAATGCCAAGAATTCATTTTAGATATAGGAGTTTTATGTAAAAATGTTTCAGGGAGAGGTGGCTTTACAAAGAGAGAAATTGTCAGAGAAACTCTTGCATATTTACAAAAAAGGTATTAATACAAATTTGTGGTAATGAAAGCTTAATATACCCAGGTTGCCAGCTCCTGGTTGTTTCGTTTTTTTTTTTTTTTTTTTTTATACAGTACTTAAGAATCACTTGATAGATGTTGAATTTGAATTGGGAAGTGTCAGACGAAACATGTCTTTATTCTCTAGTTAGACCTTAAACTTCTACCCTTTTAAAAAAATCTTCTGGTTTAACCTCTGGAGAAAATGAGCAAGAAACTTCCCATAATGTTTCTGATCTGATTGTCAGCTTTTTCTTAAGTTTGGTTTTTTTTTCCCTTGAATTGTAATATATAATAATTGAGCCATTTCTTTTACAGAGTTAGTTGAATCATTTATATTTCCCTTAGACATGTGATTGTGTGATGTCTTAAAAATCATGTAAAAGTAGGAAGATTTCCTATCTGAACAAGAGAACTTTCTGGGTAACACTGAAAGCAGGTAAGTTGAAGGTTGGGGCTTTTCACCTCAGGGGGTCTGTACCAGGACTTTAACCCAAATTTCTGACCTGTTATTAAACATTTACTTCATAATCTCTAAGCATCTTTAATTTCTGGCTCTGCCACCCTTCCACCCCCACTTGTTACCTGAACATCAGACACCTGCCTACAACTTGTGTGATTTTATTTCATGTCCACAGACTTTAAAAAAATATTTTTTTATTAGGTAAACCCACTTAACCAACAAATATATCCATGAAATGACCAAGCCTGGATTTGAGCCAAATATCTTGATATTAACTCTTATCTCTGCCTGTTTCCAGCTGTGTGATTTTGAGAAACTTACTTAGCGTCTCTGTGCCTCCATTTTCTTTCTCTTCATTGGAAGTAACAGGAGCTTCCACAGCGTGGTCTTGTGAAGACTGTTCAAATTAATGTACTAGAATTTTTGCTTGGCAGCACATAGTGAACCCTCAGTAAGTAGTGCTATTTTTATTTTATCATTTTAGCCACTCTCATTATTAAAATAGAACTCCCTAGACCACCTAAAATCATCCTAGGTATCAACAGAAGCATGCACACTTTGAGAAACTCTGCATTTTAGTATACAGCTAACATTTGTGTCACTTGGCAAGGTTGCAGAAGCCACAGGCTACTTTGGACAAGAGGACCTTGCCTTCTCTATGAGCCAGGATTAGAATATTTTAGAGAATTAATCATAAATCCAATTTATCACATTAAAAAAAATCTTCAGTGCAAGTGACGTACAATTCAAATTATTTTAAACCTGTAACTCTTCATGTATGTCTCTGCCATGAGAATTATTATATTATTTCCAGAAAATTTGCCTTGCTGAAGCTGAAATCTCTATTATATTCCTTAGAGAATTAAATTTTTTAGTCCTTTATGATATACACTGATGTTATGTATCTAAAGAGTGGTGTCTTCTTGACTATATCCTATCTGTTCACTTTCCTATCAATATTTAAATGTTTTTGCAGGTTTTTATTTTCAATTATACTTACATTTGATGACTTCTTTAGAACACCATCTGAGGAGTTAATCTTCATAATCCAGCCAACATAAATGAACCTTTAGAACTACCCTGTTTTTATTTTTTTGTGTATGCCAAGATTTAATGCATAGCTAAGCAGCATGAGGAAAGCTCATTTAAGAGGAGTATTGTAAAGTTAGATTTTCATTATATTTAGAGAGAGATGGTGATGATCTCTCAATTCTTTGCTGCCACGTCTGAAGCTTGATAGCAATAGTTTTCTGTCCTCACCCATACTTACATGCATCCTTAATATACAGCTTATGCTGAATATAAATAAAGAAGCTTCCATTCCATTCCAGGTTTTCCCGGGAGGCATGTACCCACCCCACCTCACCCCCAAATACAGAGTACATTTGCCATATTAAAATTGTCAGATTTGTTTATGTATAAAATTTAGACATGGCCAATCTTATTTGCGTTCAATATTTATAGGTCTTTGGAGCCTATTACCTATACCAGATATACTGGAAAGTAATATGACTGTACGCAAATCCAAATAAATCTCAGCAACATGTCTAAATGGTAAAGGCAGTTTGCTTTGGAAAAATTTGCATTTTAAATTTCTAATTATGGAGTCAGCTGAAGTTATATCCAAATGGGTGCAATTGTCACTCAAAGTTCCTTACATATTATTCAGACAGCAAAATCTGTGTAGATAGGAGCCACTAAACTACTGTTTCCCAAACTTTGCTTTATGGAACTGGTTCCACAAGCTGTTCCAAAAGTTGATCTGGGGAAATGGGGGGGTTGGAGGTGGCGGTTGGAAGCAAAATGTTCATTTTCAGAAAGTTAACTTTGGGAAATGCTGTGTTAATCCAATTTGAGCAGGTATTCAAGGATTCTCACATTCTAAAATATGCAAATAGGCATTGAGAGTTTTTAGGACTGAGAATGGTATGTAATGTTTCCCAGTCTTTTTGACCACAGGATTGTGTGTGTGGGTATAAAAACACCTGTTAATGGTTCCAAAGAACATAGTTAGGGAAATTCTGGCATTTTTACAAAACTTATATTGAGTTGCTAAGGATAATTCCTTCTGTGTTCCTAAAGTAGGTATGCTTACATTTGTTTATTATTCCGTAGGAAGAAAAAGTTGTCATTAAAAAATTATTATCCATGAATATGCAAATATGCTTAGGTTTTCATTTCCAATGAAAATACAAAATTCTGGTTAAGGAAACTTGCAAAAAGTATGCTTTGGTTTTTAGTGAATATATAAATTCTGGTTATGCTCATATTCAATGTACTTTTTCTATGAGTGGTAAAAAAAAAGTACTTTATAATGCATGTTTCTGACTCCTTTGAATATGAACAACCTGATGTTTGGGAAGTAGAGTAGAGATCTTGGGCACTGTACACCCAGTTATCACTATAGGTCCTGCTTCTTGGTTTTTTGGTGAAAGGAAGTTAGGAAGAATTCTATGGTGTTCAGAATTTATGTATCTTGTCAATGATTTCTTATTTATTTACTTATTGGCTGCCACCTGCCACATACCCTGCCCGAGGATTGAACCTGTGCCACAGCTGAGGTAGCACTGGATCTTTAACCCACTGCACTAGGCTGGGGATCAAACCCCAAACTTCACAGCAACCCTAGCTGCAACAAAGACAATGCCTGATCCTTAACCCATTGTGCCTCAGTGGGAACTCCAGTGACTTATTTAATGCAGGCAAATCCTAACCCATGGACCAGATTAAATCTCAAAAGTTTAGTTACTAATTGGTTGTAGGCCAACTCAGAAAAGCTACCCTAATCATCATGTACCTGAAGTATATTATAGTACTTACTAGGACTTCTAGAATTAAAATACCCAGTATTACAAAGTCTGAGGGAAAACACATTAGCACATTTTTCCCATTCCCTACAAATGAGATCAGCAATTATTTCCGGTCATATGGTTCAGCTCCCACTCTGTATAAATGGTGAACAGAGAAGTTTCCTTCCAGTGGGAAGAAGAAATGTATTGTCTTATATTGCCATAAAGTCTTAAATGGTGAATGTAACTTCCTGTGTACCTGAATTCCAGGGCTTAAACAAGCATTCTTGGTTCCCGTGGTGGTGTAACAGTAACGAAACTGACCAGTACCCATGAGGATGCCGGTTAGATCTCTGTCGTGGCTTAGTGGGTTAAGGATCCAGCATTGCCATGAACTGTGGTATAAGTCTCAAATATGGCTTGGGTCCTGCATTGCTGTGGCTGTGATGCAGGCTGGCAGATGTGGCTCCAATTTGACCCCAAGCCTAGGAACTTCCATATGCTGCAGGTGCAGCCCTAAAAAGCAACCCCCTACCCTGGAAAAAAAAAAAAAAAAGACTTTCTCTCTGCCTCCCTGTAGTTTCCTGGCTCTGCCCTCCTCTCTGCAGGTGAGTCTTCTCTATGCTGACTCCTTTGGCTGTTTCAAAGTCCAGTGGAAAGGCAGCACCTCTTTCCCAAGCTGCTATGGCAAAGTCCTTGAATTATTTCTGATTGTGAGCATGGCCACCATGGCCCAAAGATGGAACATGCCAATTGGCCAGGTCTGGGTCACATGGTCCACTCCTGCAGATTCCTCCAGTAGATTCACTGAGCAGCATTTCAACTACGTGGACCAAGAGAAAGGAAGATGGTGTTCACCAGACTCCAAAGGGTGATGCTCTAAAAACTGGGAGGAGAGAACTGGAGGTAGGCAAAACAGCAGATACTCACCACTGTACATCTGGAGTGGGCAAGCTCTACTTTTTCCAGTCTCTTGCTATTCCCAGATGTATCAGTGGGGGATTTTCCTTTCCTCTGCCTTAACTACAGGATGTTAGAAAGGGAGAAAAGCAAAGTCTTAAATCCTTTTAACTGTATCTCCCTCCTCCTCATTGTTCATGGCTAGGTTTTCACAAATTAATCTCCAGTTCTCACAAGCCAGCACCCACCCTCCACTCAATAAATATTTCCATGGGCAAGGAAAATTTGCCTGAAGCTCTTGCAAATAATTCCCAAACCATGACTCTGAGAAGAAGAGAGTCAGCTAAGAAGTTAGATCACTTGATGTCCATCTGTTGAGACACTCAAGAAATAAATCTCCTCTGAAATCTCCGCAGGCTTCCTTGTCCATTCCCTCTCCCTCTAGTGATGGGTTTCTTCATTCTCAACTCCAGCCTACACAGCTGATCCATCCTGTGCTCACTGAGACGCAGAGCTCAGAAGCCCACCAGACTGGGCGATTCCTAACCATCCTTCCCAGGCTTCATCCTGTCCTATGCTTGAATTCTCGGAGCACACTGGCTCTCACCCTAAAGCATCTATGAGAGTGTGGGGTGTGGGTGGGCATGTGTGTGTGTGTTTCAATTACATGGAAAGAGGGAAACTGACCTTTTCCCTCTTCCTTACTTCTTCCTCCCTCCCTCCCTTCCTTCTCCCTTCCCTCCTTCCTTCCTTCTTCCCTCTCTCCCTTCCTTCCCACCCTCCCCTCCCCTCCCTCCCTCCCCTCTCCACTCCTTTTTTTCTTTCTTTTTGTCTCTTTGGGCTCTACCCGAAGCATATGGAGGTTCCCAGGCTAGGGGTCAGATCTGAGCTGCAGTGCTAGCCTACACCACAGCCACAGCAACACTAGATCCGAGACACATCTGCGACCTACACCACAGCTCATGGCAATGCCGGATCCTTAACCCACCGAGAGAGGCCAGGGATCGAATCTGCATTCTCATGGATACTAGGTGGGTTCATTACTGCTGAGTCACAGCGGGAACTCCTCTCTTCACTCTTTTTGATGATAGACTTTCTCAAGTGTATTATTCCCTGCCTCTTGAAACAGAATATAATGAATATAATTTTACCTGTGCTTGATGGCACACGGTTATCTCTAAGACCATCACTTCATTGACTTGTGATACAGTGCAGTCCTTGCGGGCTGCAGAGATGGAATGAAGGTTGTGGTCTTTATATTAAGAGACCTTAGAAGGTAGGCTCGTGTCCCATCTCCTTTCCTCCCAACCCCTTCAAATTTACTGCTCTGGCTCTGCTGTGGGTTTGAATGAAATGCTCATCCAGTTAAGTCATTAACAGTTAACAGAATTGTGTCTTGTACGAGGAAAATCTGCCCTGTGTGAAGATTTGGGTGTTTCTCTCACATGCAGTACGTGAACTTTAGTGATTTGATTTTGATTGTACCGAAAATTTTTTCTCCCTTAGTTTTCTGGGTTTTTTTTTTTTCACTGAACTTTGGTTCACAAAAATTACTGGATTTGTGACCTGGTTAAAGAAGTTTTACTATGATTAGAAACACAGGCCAGACTCCTCCGGGTCACGAGGCTGGGTTTTGCTGTGCTACTTATAAGCCATTCTTCTTTCTATGCTTTGCAGGAATTCCACTAATTAAGTCCAGCTCAGACTGTGACTGGGTCAGCAAACTTATCTGTAAAGGGCTAAATAGGAAATATTATGGACTTTGCAGTTCCATAAGCAAAATCAAGGAATTTACATTGGTACTTGTATAACGAGAGGGGAAAAAAAAAAATCTCTGCAAATTTGTCAGTGGTGAAATTCAAAGCATAATAATAATAATAATTGAGTACCGTGTTTGTACCACAGATCTACTCTTGAAAAGAAGGGAATTCTCTTTTGAGAGAGTAACATTTGGCTTAGTTGGCAGTTGAAGTTAGTGTCTCTTAATAGCAAATTGATTTTAATGGGTTTTTTTTGTACAAGACATTGAACTTACAAGCTCTTCAGAAGCAGGTGATGGGCCAGATTTGGGCCAGAGTTTTCCAACCTTTGGACTATAGCATAGATGGATAATTTTACCTGTTTACTCTTCTTCCTTTGAGTAATAGAATGCTATGAATTTAACTCAGGACATAGCCACATGGCTTGGTTCCTTTTTTTTTTTTTTTTTTTCCAGTCTCCCTCCTTGCAACTATGTGAGACCACGTCGTTAAATTCTGGACAATAGGATGTAAGCAGCACTGCGTTTCTTACTTCCTACCGACTGGGAAAGAGTGGGAACTCAAACAGTCACCTGGAACCCAGAAACAGATGCCTGATGTTGACTGTGGCATAGTGGGCCCTGAGACCTGTACCTCTCATCTCTGGACTGTATGTAAAAATGAAAGAAACTCATTAAAAGTCTAGAGTCTGAAATCTTTTGCTACAGCTTAGAGGTACTTGCATACATAGTATATGCTTTACAGTTAAAAGGACGAAATGTCTTCTCCTTTTCCTTCTCTTTTTCCTGTTCTTCCTCTTCAACATTTTCTTCAATGTCATTATTTGAGGATTTTCACTTTTTCTTATTGGACTTGCTATTCCAATAATTTAAATCACTACATTTTCAGCCAAAACAGATGAAATTTCCTTTTGTAGCTTGGATGATGATAGTTGAATTAGAATGTAAAAGCCATCTAAGGATTTTGTATGTTTCTTAAACATGGCTTATAGGATGTAGTTGCTCTTCTGTAATAATAGCATGCAACAAAACAAAACAAAACAAAACAAAAACCCACAAAACAAAAAAGCATGAGAGATTTGTCTTACTTTGGTTAGTGAAAACCATAGGTAGATTTTATCTCTTTGTTGGGATTATTATAAAAGACAGGATAATAACCTTGAATATTTATTTCTTTTGTTGTCAGCTGAACTTTTTCTTTAATCATGCCTACTTTGAGATGAGGAGCTGCTGAATAAAGAGCATTTTATGTGTGTAGATGAAATGGAGGTTGTGAAGCTGACCATCATCCATGAGGATGTGGGTTTGATCCCTGGCCTCACTCAGTAGGTTAAGAATCTGGCATTGCTGTGAGCCGTGGTGTAGGTTGCAGATGTGGCTTGGATCTGGCATTGGTGTGGCTGTGGAGTAGGCCGACACCTGCAGCTCTGATTTGACCCCTAGCCCAGGAACTTCCATATGCTGTGGGTGCAGCCCTAAATAGCAAAAAAACAATTCTAATAGGATTTTCTGAAATAGGTTTGCAAATTGTTCTGCAGTACCCACACAAATTCCAGATCACACCAGGCTCTACAGTGTCGTCAGAAACGGGTGCCAGAGGCAGAATGAGTTTGAGTTCAGCTACAACTTTAGAACCTTGGGCAAGATTTCTAACATCTCTTGGAGTTCCCCTCGTGGCACAGTGGTTAATGAATTCAACTATGAACCATGAGGTTGCGGGTTCGGTCCCTGCCCTTGCTCAGTGGGTTAACGATCCAGCGATGCCATGAGCTGTGGTGTAGGTTGCAGACGTGGCTCGGACCCGTGTTGCTGTGGCTCTGGCGTAGACTGTTAGCTACAGCTCCGATTAGACCCCTGGCCTGGGAACCTCTGTATGCTGTGGGAGCGGCCCAAGAAGGGGCAAAAAGACAAAAAAAAAAAAAAGATTTCTAACATCTCTCTACCTCTCTTTCTTTGTCTGTGAAGTGTTGACCAGTAATATTTCTTACCTCAGACAGTTGCAAGGCTAAATGAATTAATACATGTCAAAGAAACTTGTCCAAGACTAATGTTCAAATGTCAGCTCTTACTGTGCTAGAGAGACTGATTTTTTTTTCTTGGGCCAGCCTTCCAATCCAGCAATGGCAGCTCCAGTCCACTTCCTTGTTTTTCGTGTTTCCCAGCTGTTCCACTTCTCTATTGCTGCATAACAAGCCAGCCTGAAATTAAGGCATAAAAGGAAAGATAGGTTTATTATGCTTACGGATTCTGTGGGTCAGGAATTTGGATAGGACCTAGACAGGATGACTTGTGTGATCTCTGCTCCATGATGTCTGGGGCCACAGCTGGGAGGATGCCAAGATCTGGTGGTGGCTCAACAGCTGAAGCCTGGACTTCTCCACAGGCCCCTTCACTCACAAATCTGGCGCCTGAATGGGGATGACTCAAGGACTTGGCTCTGCTGAGGCTGTAGACCACAGTGTCCACACATAGCCTTTCTATGGGTCTTGAGGCTTGGGTTTCTCTAAGTGTGGTAGCTGGTTGCTGAGAGGGTGGAAGCCAAGAGCAAGTGTTTCAGAAAACCCAGACAGCAGCTGCCTGGCTTTTGATGACCTGGCCTCAGAAGTCAAAAAGCATTCCATCAGAGCAATCACCAGAACTTCTCTGGTTCGAGGGGAGAGACTGTGGACTCCCCACTGGGGAGAAATGTCAAAGAGCTGAGGTTTTGTTCCTTTTTTTTTTTTTAATTTTTTTATCCTTCTTTTTACAGCCTCATCTGGCGCATATGGAAGTTCCTGGGCCAGGGGTTGAATTGGAGCTGTAGGTGAGGCCTATGTCAAAGCCACAACAACACCAGATCCGAGTCTTATCTGTGACCTATGCCACAGCTTGCAGCAACACCAGATACTTAACCCACTGAGCAAGGCCAAGGATCGAACCCGCATCCTCAAGGACACTCTCTTGTGTTCTTAACCCACTCAGCCACAATGGGAATTCTGTCCTTTTCTTTTTGCTTTAAACTTTCCTCTTCTAAGTTTGGCTCTGTTTCGTCTTTAAGCACTTGTTCCCCAAATTCTTTTGGTTACTGATTCCTGGTCTTCCTCTACTGCTGTGTACATTTAACTAATCCTAACCCCTAGAATTTGGGTCCCAGGGCATCCCTGTCTTAACCATCACTTGCTCCTTCCTCAGCTGGACACCCTTCCTTGTTACTGCTCCCTCCCCACACGCCACCTCTCACCTCCTTTCTCTACTCCAGCTCCATCTGCCTGTAGAAAACTCACCAGGTAGAATAATAGGTTTTTAATACTAAGCAACCTTTCCCGGGGAAGTATTGCAACTTCCCCGTTGGTCTATCCACACCTTCATCAAGTTTGACGATTTGGTACTCATGGACCCCAAGACGGGATGTTACTTCTGAAAGTGGAAAACAGAGAAGGTGCTTCATAGTGAAAGAAAAGTCTCACAGCATAGGACAAATATTTCTTTAACAGACTCCAAAAGGATTCCAGAGTGAGAGGTGAAGGGAAGGTCAGAGGGAGGGTAACGAGAGAAGGGGTGCTGGTGGGCATTGGAGAAATAGGCCCTGTGCACCATCAGTTAGATCACAGCCTGGGGAGGTGGCAAAAATCTCAGGTAGTTTTATGAACTCTGAGAGCAGAGAGGAGAGGAGGGTCTTCCCAGGTAAGTTCCTAGAGAGGCAGCAATACTTTAGAGGGAAAAATGACTCCTGGAATATTTAGATAGAAAGGGGACTTCGGTAGCATAATTACCCACAAGAAAAACCTAGAATTGATGAAGGACCTTAGAAGCCCCTTGCAGAGGAAGATGAGAGAAGACTCCAGTCATCCACCTGGGCCTGTTTCCAAGGACCAGAGACAGTGACATTAAGAACCTGATGCTTTGCTTTCCCCAACACTTCTTTTTTACAGACTCCCCAAAACTGAGGCAAAACCCCATGGAAAAAGGAAAAGAATCCCAATTTCAAGGATTATCCTTCCACCTCCTTAATAAGAGGTGGTAGGCTCCAGTTAGAAATGAAATCTAATTTTAGAAAAATTAAACAAGTCATTTTTTTTACACTCCTAAATGTATGTACAGCCATCCATGGTCACTGTGTAATTTAATATTTCATGTTGAGGAAGGTTTCCAGAGAGAGCTGGATGGATGTATACAATAGAATATGGTATTGGTTTCTCAATTACCAATTCTAATTGCTGTGATCTTGGAATCTTTTTATATATTGGACATTTGTCATATGTATTATTGAGAACTTAGCTGTTCGGTAAGTGGAAATTGTTGTAAATGAGAGTTACCATTCATTCATTTAAACCTTACTGATCAACTACTGTATATCAAATATTGCATTAGGAATTAGACTTACAGAGGTAAAAAGGACACAGTCTTAGCACTTGAAAATGAAGTTCATATTCTAACAGCTTTGGAACAGACATGATTTCTTGGTCCCCATTCATAGCAAGACACAGACAGATATATAGGGAATCTGATCAGTTTAGAAAAAGTATATTTTTAGAACTTTTTCCTACAAACATATAATAACAATATCCATGGCAATACCTCTATTCTGTGGTTTGGTCAACAGACTCAAGGAGAAGGCTTAAAATACACCTGCACCTACACACACACAGACACACATCATCTCTGTATTCTGTTGTAGGGCATGTTGTCATTGGAAGCCAGACAAAATCCACTGGCTTTATAATGATCTTTGTTCCCAAGAAATCTATAGAAATAAATACTATTACTGATTTATTTTCTCTGTTTGATATTAGTGTAAGATATTCATTAAGAAAAGGCACTGGATGTGATGTCACCTTAATTACAGTATGGGAAGGCACATTCCCCTTTATAACTTCAGGCTTTCATGCCATTAGGATCATCTGTTTATTCCAACGAATTATATTCTGGCACCCACGGAAATCATGTAACAAATGCATAACGAATGTGACATTCACACAAAACATCACATTAGTTCCATATGATCAATTCTATTGCAGTGAACACCAAACCAAATCGTATTATTGTAATGTGAGTTGTGATTTAATACCCTAATTTGTAAGTGGTTTCGTCTGAATCTAACATGTTATTTACACCACTCGTGGTGGTTTCTAAGACATGCTAGAGACACCTTATTTGACTTGGTTGCTTGACCTCCCCCACCCCCACTCTCAAAATAATATGTCAAATAATATTTTGCTACTAAATATGTTCTCAGTTATCTTCCTACAAGGTTTGAAATTACAGGGTGACAATAGTTGTCTGTTGCAATAACTCAAAATTTCCCATAACGTAACACATTTTGAGATTTGGACATTTAAGAATTAGGGAAGCAAGCAGAGTATCAGTCAGCTCGGGAAAACTTAGTAGTTGCAGAATATTGCTTATAAAATGAAGTCACAATCATTGTGTGAACAGAAGTCAATCTGTTTTGAAATAGATGTTCTTGCCTAAAGTCCTCTTCCTCTAGGGCACATGGCAAGCTTACTTGCAGGCTTTAGGCTTCAGCGCAACTGCTACCTCCTGAGAAGGACTTTGACTACCCTGTTTAAAGCAGCCCCTTCTGTATCAGTTACTCTCTGTTACATCATCCTGTATGGCAGTGTCTATTACCTGTCTCTGTCTGTTCTCCCTTCTTTCTTAGCAATAGAATTTCCTAATTTCCAGGTGGGGATTTGACCATCTAGCATAAAGGCTAACTATTCCAGCTTCCCTCATATCCATGGAATACATTCTGGTTATTGGGATAAATACTAATAAATCATCCTCAAGGGGAGGAGGTATGGCTCTCTTTTCACCTTTGTTTTTCATGTAGATATAATGGCTGGAACCCAAGCAGTCATTTTGGACCATGAGGTAAAAGCCATGTGCTAAGAATGGTGAACAACAAATCTAGGTCCTTCATGAATTCCTGAAGCTGCCTTACCCTTTCTGAAGGGCTTTCCTTAATGAGAGAGAAAAAGAGAAATAAAATTTTAAGCCACAGTCAGTATTCAACATACTTAGTACCTTCTCCAGGATGTGATCCTGAACCAACTGAAGATAACTGGGCACTGATCAGACAGAATAGAAGCCAATGTTAAAAAATTGATGTAACTACCTCAATATATACTGGGCTAAATCACAGCCTTGGTTAAAGCCAAATGATTTTGAATCTTCTGTCACTTGCAGCTAAACATAATCCTAAGTAATATACCCTATTTCTTTTATAACCCTTGCTATAGTCTGTGATTATCTCTTCATTGTTTTACTTATTTATCATCTTTCCCTTCCCTTAAATCACTATGAGGGCAAAGAACGCCTCCGGGGTTTGTTGCTGGAACATGACTTTGTTGAATGTTGAAAGAATGAATGGACTAATTCTTTAATTTTTTATTGTGAGATATAATATTTTGGGAATTGCAGATCTGGAGGAGTGAAAAGAATTCTATTTGGAGGACTAGGGTTGGCAGTGCAATTGACAAAAGTTTTTTTTTTTTTTTTTTCCCTCTGACTCGAAGGGAAAAAAACCCTGATGAAATTAGTGGTAGATAGAAATTCATTTCTAGCTTCTAACAAGGAGTCACAAACAATGGAGGACATATAAATAGAGTAGCAGCTTTATTAATAATACTTTCCTACTCCATTCGTGATCTTTTGATGACAACCCTACCGGAGGCATTCTTTATCAGGCACTAAAGCAATTTAGATGCTGTCACATGCCTTTCTTGATATATACGTATTAGACATAAAGCAGTTTTCTGTTCTTTAGCTTATTTTAGTATATAATTAAAACTCTGTCTGCTACTAAGCAACGGAGCATGGCAGAGGTTGATCACATCCTATCACAAAGATAGAAAGAGGAAAAATAATAAAAATAATCATACACATTCCTATAATCAGCCTTCAGATCTTAATTATGTTTTAACTCCTTTGTTATGGCAAAGGCAGTGCCTATTGGCATTTAAAGGACACTCTCACTTTCCTGCTTAAGTTCAATCTCATTCTTTCATTTGGATCCTAGTCCATTTACAGAGTCCTTCTGGGGGCGTTTAAGGTCAGGAGGGGTGATAGAAAACTGCGATAGGAGTCAGGAGGCTTCAGTGCTGTTCAGCTCCCAAACTAGTCCAGTGGGTGTTGGGATGCCGCCGGATTCTAAGCTCTGGGAAACAGCAGGTGGGCTGGGGGTGCACACAGCTGGAGGAGTGGAGGGCAGAAGGAGGTGCGCTTTGCATCACCAGCAGGTGACAAGTATACACCTACCCCGAAGAGCCCTCACCTGCCCGGGTAACTGTCTCAAGGTCTGACCTCTGAAATTTCAACTGTGTGTGTTACTCTGCTTCCAAAGATGCCTTTTCATCAAAGTCCTACCTGTCATATTTAACAGTAGTTCTTTAAAGTTGTTGAGAATGCCCCTGCTTTTTAATACATGCCCAGAGGGAAGAACTCATTCTCTGTCTGACTCCTTCCTCCTTCACCCACCCCCGGCAAAATCCTCTAAATGTTTCCATTGTTCCTTCATTCATTCACTCAGTAGATTAATTTTTAACCCCTGTTTTGTGCCAGGCACTCTTCTTTGTTCTAGGACCATCATGGTGGATGAAATGGACACCTCTGTCTTGGAGAGCCTCTATTCTATAGTGAAAGGCAGCCAACAAATAAAAGAAGCTCTTTAAAAAAGGAATGATTGCTTTATATTGGACAGTGCTACTCTTGATGCCCATGGCCCAATGCAAGAGTTGCCAAGCTATAGGTTATGAACCAAATATGACCGGTTACCTGCTTTGGTATGATCCACAAGAAGGATTTTCATAGGTGAATATTTTCCATTTGTTTCACTATAGGGAACATTAGTTTTGAACTCCAGTTAAGTAAAATGTTTTTACCCCTAAAAGAATTTCACTTTTCTCTTTAGTAGACCTGTAGTACAAAACATTGTACGCAGTTACTAGTATTCAATTGTGAATTTTTTTTAAAGAAGGAATGAATGCTTTCATGTTTTAAGCTGTTTCCAGACATAGCGTGGTCTTATGAGGCCATTTACTCTTCACCCCTGCTCACCACAGTGTGGGTATGAAAAGCTGTTCCCGGGGTGTCATTTTCACTTCTGCTTGCTGGCTGTCATCTCAAGAAAGTGACCACTTGCTTCGGTTTTCTTTATTTTTCTTAAAGTTTTAATTTTTTCATAGTTGATTTACAATGTTCTTTCAGTTTTTTCCATACAGCAAAGTGACCCAGTCATACATATATATACACATTCTTTTCCTCACATTATCCTCCATCATGCTGCATCACAAGTGACTAGATATAGTTCCCTGTGCTCTATAGTGGGATCTCATTGCTTATCCACTCCAAATGCAATAGTGTGCATCTACTAACCCCCAACTCCCAGGCCATCCCACTCCCTCCCCCCTCCCCCTCAACCACAAGTCTGTTCTCCATGTCCATGAGTGTGCTTCTTTCCTGTAGATAGGTTCGTTTGTGCCATATATTAGATTCCAGGTATAAGTGATATTTTATGGTATTTGTCTTGCTTCAGATTTCTTATCTGTAAAATGGGGGTTCTATCTTATTGGAGTTTTAGAAGAATATTTAATGTATTTGCAGCTTTTATTTTTGTCTTTTTTTTTTGTCCTTTGTCTTTTTAGGGCCACACCACCGATGGTGTACGGAGGTTCCCAGGCTAGGGGTCTAATTGGAGCTGTTGCAGCTGGCCTACACCAGAGCCACAGCAATGCCAGATCTCAGCCATGTCTGCGACCTATACCACAGCTCATGGCAACGCAGGATCCTTAACCCACTGAGCAAGACCAGGGCTGGAACCCACAACCTCATGGTTCCTAGTCTGATTCGTTTCCGCTGTGTCACAACAGGAACTCCTTATTTTTGTCTTTTTAGGGCTGCACCTGTGCCATAAGGAAATTCCCAGGATAGGGGTCGAATTGGAACTGCAGCTGCTGGCCACAGCCAGAGCAATGTGGGAGCTGAGTTATTATCTGCAGCCTACCTACACCACAGCTCATGGCAATGCCAGATTCTTAACTTACTGAATGAGGCCAGGGATCAGACCCAAATCGTCATGGATACTAGTCGGTTCGTTAACCTCTGAGCTACAACAGGTACTCCCCGTATTTGTAGCTTTTAAAACAGTGCTTAGTTGCTGTAAACTTGTCCAATTTTACAGATCAATAAATCAAGGAATGAAGAGATTAAACAACTTGACCCAGTCCCCTTGCAGCTAATAAAAAGTGGGAGCCAAAATTCCAACCTAAGTCTCTTTGCCTCTACAATGTGTGTTCTTATCCACAATTATGCTTTGCTCTTTTAGCAAAGACCCTTAAAGTCTTGGAGAATCAGTTTGTTCATCTGCAGTCTGGGTGCCGTAACAGCTAACAACCTGTTGTGAGATTCAACTATGATAAGGTATTTGCAAGTGCTTTGTAAACTATAAAGCAACATGGGAAAGTACAAATTATGGTTATTACTATTATTATTGATTTGTGTTTTTATATTCAACATTTTAATTTGCCTGTGATGGATTTGTCTGTGTATTTATCAGGTAAGGCTTTCTGTTTAACCTTATTACAGGACTTATTAGCCAGCCTGAGGTGGTCTCTGTGTTATTGCCTCAGAGTTCTTTGGTGGTCAATCCACCTTTTGACAATGGTCCCTTCTGTCATTTCCCCTCTTAATGGAAGAGAAAAGACAAAACGTAAGGACCTGAAGCCATCTACGGTTCTAGATACTTGTTGGACGTTCTGTGAAATTTTTGGTTACTTGGGTGGTAGGTGAAAATATTTCAATCTCTGGCAAAAAGTATGGGGACAGAAAATGACAGATGTGAGCCACTCAAGGGGAGTTCCTTGAAATGATAAAGGGACATCTTGGCAAATCCACCATAAGAATCCTGCCTCAAGGGAACCAAGTTCCTCTTCTTGCTAGCAGGGGTGATGTCCTGTGGATTACAGATCACTTAAAAGTAGCCAGTCCTGTTATACAACTTGGAAAGTGTTTTCTCCTCGAGAAGCCAAGTGACTCCATAGGAGGAAATAATGTGATTTCTCTAACTCTAGTCGATGGGTTACCTGTTGAACCATACTTGAGTGAACCAGCACAAGTCCTTTTCCTCCATGCTGAGCCCTGAGAGGGGATGTTTAATGTCTCTCTTACTGGAGTCACCTGTTCCCTGACATCCGCGGAACCATACCCCAAAAGATGTCTGACTGTATTAGATTTTCCAGAGTCCAGACCTACGTAATGTTCTCCTGGGAGGAGTCTATGGAGGTATGATGATGGATAATTATTAAGTCACAAGACATGGAAGAGATCTGGAATTAAAGAACTAGGAAGAGTTGTCCTAAAACAAACAGCTACATCAGGGAACCCCCCAAAAGTCGATTTATATGCAGATGTCTCTGTACTTAAACTATGTAAATTGCTATTAGGGTGAACAAGAGGGAAGGTTCCTTAGGGGTTCCTGGTGGTCTCTTCCACTGTCTTTCTTCCTAGGTTTTATAATCTTCCTACATCTTAGGAAACTAAAGCTGGCCTGACCTCTTGTCTCTGTCATTCTCTCTACACTTGGAACTATATATTCTCCTCCACCCAGGGCCAACCTGTGTGTGTCTCTGTTTAGTCATCTTTGTGCCTGAAGATGCTCTGTTGTCTGCACCAGAAAGAGAAAGAGTGCACAAAAATGACTGACACAGCCCACTGGAGGCAGAGAAAGAACGTAACTGGTTAGCATCAGCCAATGAAGTGGCTCCATCCGAGTCAGATGTCTGTCCTTGACATAGTCAGTTGTCATGGGGACAGCGTCAACTTTTGAGACTTTTGCTGTAGGAGGCAGACTGCCCCTGCATCTTGTGGAACTTCCCAGGCTAGAGGTCACATTAGAACTGCAGCTGCCAGCCTATGCCACAGCCATGACAGTGCCAGATCCAAGTTGTGTCTGCAGCCTACACCACAGCCCATGGCAATGCTGGATCCTTAATCCACTGAGCGGGGCTGGGGATGGAACCTGCATCCTCATGGATACTAATCGGGTTCGTTACTGCTGAGCCACAATGGACTCCCAAGACTTCTTATCAATAAAGAAATGGTAGCTTGGGCAAGCTTTTCAAAATGTCTCTACTTTTTATAGTCTCTAGAAATTTTTATAAACTATATTTGACTTATAATATTGTATTAGTTTCAGGTGTACAGCATAGCGATTCAGTATTTTTTCAGATTGTATTCCATTAGAGGTCATTATAAGGTAAGGGTATAATTTCCTATGCTGTACAGTATATCCTCGTTTCTTATCTATTGTATATATAGTTGTTTACTTTTTATTTTTATTTTATTTTTTTTCTTTTTATGGTCACACTTGCAGCATATGGAAGTTCCTAGGCCAGCGGTCGAATTGGAGCTGAGCTGCCAGCCTACACCATAGCCACATCAACTCGGAATCTGAGCCACATCTTCAACCTACTCCATAGCTCATGGTAACGCTGGATCCTTAACCCACTGAGCAAGGTCATGGATTGAACCTGCATCCTCATGGATACTAGTCAGGTTTGTTACCACTGAGCCACAACATGAACTCCCAGTTTTTAATTTATTTTTTTATGTGGAAGTTCCCAGGCCAGGGATGGAATCCGAGTCAAAGCAGCAACCCAAGCAGCTGCAGGGACCACACCAGATCCTTAACCCCCTGAGCCATAAGAGAATGCCTATTTTATGTATAATAGTTCATATTGTTAATCCCATACCTCTGACTTGTCCCTCTCACTTTCCTCTCCCCTTTGGTAACCACAAGTTTCCTTTTTATATTTATGAGTCCATTTCTGTTTGGTATATACATTCGTTTGTATTATTTTTTAGATTATTTTTTTATGAGACCATAGAGTACTTGCCTTTCTCTGTCTTATTTCACTAAGCATAATATCCTCTAAGTCCATCCATGTTGCTGCAAATGGCAGTATTTCATTCTTCTTTATGGCTAAGTGGTATTCCATTGTTCATACACACCATACCTTCTTAATCCAATCATGTTGATAATCTCTAGGGTTGCTACTGTGTCTTGGCTATTGTAAACAGTGCTGCTATGAACATTGTAGATTTTTATTTCCACATAATGTGCCCAACTCCTGTCAACTCTTTCCTAGACTTCGTGTTACATATAGTTAAATATCACTTATGTTGTCATACGTAATGTTTATTAAGGACTTTCCTCAATGTAGCAATGGGCAGCTTCTTTGTTTTTATTTTTTAAAATTAATTATTTTCAATTTTTTAATTTTTTTAGGGCTGCGCCTGTGGCATATGGAAATTCCCAGGCTAGGGGTTGAATCAGAGCTATAGATGTGAGCCTGCACCATAGTTCACAGCAATGCCAGATCCTTAATCCACTGAGCGAGCCCAGGGATCGAACCTGAGTCCTCATAGATATTAGGTTCATTACTGCTGAGCCATGATGGGAACTCCCAGCTTACTTTTTTTTATGTATATATATAATGATTTTTATTTTTTCCATTATAAGTGGTTTACAGTATTCTGTCAATTTCCTACTGTACAGCATGGTGACCCAGTTACACATACATGTATAGATTCTTTTTTCTCACATTATTATGCCATAAAAAAAGAACAAAATAATGCCATTTGCAGCAACATGGATGGAACTAGAGACTCTCATACTGAGTGAAGTAACTCAGAAAGAGAAAGACAAATACCAGCTTACTTTTTTAAAGTAGCTCTTAGTTTCTTCGTGGGTGAAGTGGCTCAGAATCTTATACCCCAAGGTGATTCATAGCCATCCATGAATACCTTCAGCTTAGCACTTGAAAAACAGATTTACACATGGGTCTGTGTTTTATGCTTCCAGTCTATCTATCAACCCTGTGGGCCCTCTAAACGTAAAGACCTAAAAGGAGCAATATGAATTCCTGTCGTGGCCTAGTCCATGAGGACTTGGGTTCTATCCCTGTCCTCTGTAAGTGGGTTAAGGATCTGGCATTGCCCTGAGCTGTGGTGTAGGTTGCAGATGTGGTTCTGATCCTGTGTTGCTGTGGTTGTGGTGTAGGCTAGCAACCACAGCTCTGATTCAACCCCTAGCATGGGAACTTGCACAGGGTGTTGGTGCACTCCTTAAAAAAAAAAAAAAAAAAAAAAAAAAGGAGTTTCCATTGTGGCTCCATGGTTAACGAATCTGACTAGGAACGATGAGGTTGCAGGTTCCATCCCTGGCCTCGCTCACTGGGTTAAGGATCTGGCATTGCCCTGAGCTGTGGTGTAGGTTGCAGACGCAGCTCGGATCTTGCTTTGCTGTGGCTTTGATGTAGGCCAGCGGCTACAGCTCCGATTCGACCTCTAGCCTAGGAACCTCCATATGCTGTGGGCACGGTCCTAGAAAAGACAAAAAAAAAAAAAAAAAGCGAACAAAATCTTTACCCTCATGGAGTCTGAATCAAGAGTGGATCATGACACATACAAGATCTTAATATTTTCTCCTAGTCCAGCTGTGAAATGGGTAACTAAATTGGCTCTTGGGGACAAAAATTTTCCTTCATTAGCATCTTCTGCTACAACTGCATGTAAAAGTTTTAAATGCTTTCTTCTTAACTTCCTTTTCTGGTGGGATTGTGCCGAGCACTTGGCTACCACTCAGGAAAGAAAGCATTATAATTGTAGGCACTAGCTCAGCCAAAAGGCCATGTTTTTGCTTTAGGGTAAACTTGTTAAAATTGGGAACTCGGCCAAGGTCATCCATCTACGAACATTGTGAAAGCGTCTTATGGTTGTTCATCTAGCTACGGTCTAATTAATTTTCAAATGGACAAAGTAGCTTCTTGGGCCATGTAACAGGCATTTTCATTCATTTCAGCAAAGCTGGATTTGGCTTGGAGCAGGGTCACGAGAAATTCTAATAGCTTCTTCTCTTCTTTGTGTGTCCTCAGGAGAGCTCGAGTTGATGTCAACAAAGCAAGATTTGTGCTCCGGGCAGTTGGAATAGAATCAGTTTCCAGCCAGCCCAGTTCTCTGACTCTCCGAGAAGGAAAGGGTCTGGAATCGAGCATATGGGAAGGCTCTGTAGGCCCTTTTACTTTATTGGATTTAGCTCCGCTCACATAATGAAATTGTTGGGATTGTTTAAACCTTCTGCAGGGACTTCTGTTAGCAGAGAAGAAACTTGTACTAAAGCCATAAGAAGATTGTATTATAGATATAATGGAATCTTTTTGATCTCCTGCCTGGTTTTCTGTGCAAGGACTGACATTTTTTTTTTTCTGGGCACGAAGCCAGAGGTCTATTTAATTTCTTAAAATTTCCCATGGTCTTTAATACTGAAACCCCCCAGATGGTACGTTCATAAATTAATAAATAAAGACATAGCCATTTGAAAGGTTGTGAATATTCACAGTTATCTTTTAAATAACGTTTGCAAGCTTTTTTTTTTTTTTAAGGTGGCTATTTTGCACAGTAAACGTGGAAAGCAGGCTCTACAGTCTTCTGGAAAACATTTCCCTGAGATAATCCAAATTTCAGTAAAAGGCTGAACTTGTTTATCTTTGTTCTGTGGCCACATCTAGGGCTGAGCAATGCTTGTAATAAAAATGCAAGTTTGCTTCTGTCAGACAAAGTCTCGGCAGTGGTTGAAATGATAACACTTTTATCTTTACTGCATTTAGGATTTGGGGTGAGCGTGGTATTTTTCAGTGGTATTTTGAACTTGACACCCTATTTATTTATTTTTTGATTTTCTAGTTTTTTGGGGTTTCTTTTTGCCAATTTAGAGACAGAATTTGTTTCTCTCTCTTTCTGTGTGTGGGGGTGTGTGTATGTGGGTGTGAGAGAGAGAGACTGAGAGAGAGAGGACGGAGAGACCCAGGTTATATAGGCAGTTTCTTGTAAAGGACCATGGTGATCATTTGTCTGTAAACAGTGCATCCCTTTGAATTTCACTTATTCCAAGAACTGACTCACACAGAAAAGCCTCCCCCACAAGCATCCGTTTCCAGAGAAGCCTCAAATTGCTTGCTTGCCCCATGGTGGCCAACCCAGATCTGCTGCATGTACTTGTAGAAAGTCACCCTGGCCACCAAAAATACCGCCTTGATAGAACCTTTGCTGATCAGAGGTTGTCTGAGCCTTCCCTTTCTCATGCTATAAACTTTCCTCTCCTTTTTAACACCCTTGAATCCCTGCTAAAATGAACGTGACAGCCAGCCAGTAGGTTCCCTTGCCAGTTTATAAGTAAATAGTCTCTGTGAATTTTGTCTCAGACTTAGCTTTGTCTTTGACAGGTGTATCTCCAATACCTTGCTCCTAGAAGAATCAAATATTTACTCATTCAACAAACATCTACTACTTGCTATGTGCTGGGAACGATTCCCAGCCTTGGGAGGGAAGATACGTAATCTGCCCTCTGTTCAGTTTACTAAGGTTAATCCAAGAATTCCACAGAGTAGTAATTTATCACTAACAGTCGTGCTTCCTGGTATATAAACCTGCTTTCTCTAGTTTACAGAAAAGTGGTTCTTCTTTTTGATGTGTAACTGAAACTAAAGTGTTCAATATAACATCATAAACCACTTGTGACAGAAAATACTGTTGTTGCCATCACATCACCTGAGTGTCTGTGATTAGAGAGCCATCACATGTTCAATGAAAAGAGTAGATTAGTTGACACTGTCACAGAGGGGTTTTCTCTGGTTGGTGAAGTATACTCTTTTTTTAAACTTCTAGAAGATTAAAAATCATTGTATAGTGATACATATTGACAGGATTCCTCTTTCACCCATGTTTTATGTCTGTTTTCAAGGTGAAATGAAAAAGGGTAATATCGAAAAGTGAACAGAAACAATGGAAAGCAAGACTCGGTGCCAAATATAAACATATTTCTGTTTAGCAAATCCCAGGGGTACCTCAAACATTCCCATTTCTCTTCTCACATAACAGAATGTTCTATGCTTACTGTATTAGTTAACAAGTTCAAGTCTGTTTATTTTGTTTGAAATCCCACTTCATCCATAAATGATGGCACCACACAAAAACACCAGAAGGACAATATGACCATTGTTTTGCCTCTGCAGTCATCTCAGCCCACAGATTTCTGTTCCATTGTCAGCGTGCTGTCATCAAGCCATTGTTTTTCTCTTTTCAGGGTCTCCCTCCTAATATCATTCAAATTATTTAGACACTCAGCAATGTTTTTGCTATCAGTGCAGACTTCTAAAGAGCCAGAGCCCCAGCCTGATGACCAAATAACCCTTGACTATTTATCTTTCAACAGTCATTCTTTCCTGAGGCCCAGGAGTGGCTGCGCTGCAGTGCATGCCATGCAGGGGCGGGGGGTGGAGGTGGGGCTCCCCTGCTGAAGCTGGTTCGTTCCATTGGACAATGCATCCTTTTCTGCTTGACTCTCTATCTGGGCATGGGCACAATGAGAGGGTGCAGGGGAGAGGGGATGAGGCAGGTCATTTATAAAAATGATTCCTTTACTTCCTAGAGTAAAGAATTCTCAAATAAAAGATGAATATATTGTCATTACTAATTCTCCTTACCTTCTAATTGTAAAAAGAACAACAGACTCTTGATATTAAAAAATTAACCTATGGAGTTCCCTTGTGGCACAGTGGGTTAAGGATCTAGTGCCGTGACTAAAGCGGCTTGGGTTGCTGTTATGGCGCAGGTTCATTCCTGGCCTGGGAACTTGCATGTGCTCCTCGCCCAAATTAATATGTGAAGAATAATCTCTCTCCCCTCTAGGTCCCTTTAGAACTACATTATTTTATTCATTCTGCAGCTATTTATTTTGAGTCTCCTGTGTGTTTGTTGGTGAAAATATAGTCTGGAACATAGTACATTCTCTCATGGAACTGTAGGCCTAATGTGAATTACAGACATTGTGCTGTTTCTAGTGGGGTTTGCATTTTGTTCATTTGTTTTTAAGAATACTTCTATACCTATACATGTAAATATATATTTTTTCATTTTTATTATTTTATTTTTTGCTTTTTGGGTCCATATGGAAGTTCCCTGGCTAGGGATCAAATTGGAGCTACAGCCCCTGGCCTACACCACAGCCACAGCAATGCAGGATCTGAGCAGCATCTGTAACCTACACCATAGCTCTCAGGAACGCCGGATCCTTAACCCACTGAGCGAGGCCAGGGATATAACAGCATCCTCACGGATACTAGTCAAGTTCATTACTGCTGAGCCACAATGGGAACTCCTCTTTTTAATTTTTAAAAACACAAATGGTGATTTACTATACATACACTTTTATGGTTTTTTTATTCCTGTAGTAGTATGTAGAGGACACATTTTTTTTTCCACTGTACTCTCTGTATTCTTTAACCGTCTTTATTCTTTCTCCCTCCCAAATAGCACCCTGATCTTATTTTATGGAATCACTTCTTTCTCATACTGAACGTTCCTTGTGGGAAGATAAATGAAGTCCTTGGTCCTCTGGTAGCCAAGAGTAAGGTAGGCCACCCAAGTCTTGCTCCCTCTCTCGAGTGCATTTCAACCAGAGTGACTCAAGGATGAAAGAGCGTTTGAAGGGCACTGCTGACATCCAGAGGAAATGATGGAGTGATTCCTGATGTGGCCTGGGGTTGCCATTTCCTCTTCCGCTCTCCATCCTCCTGGGCCTTCTGTGGACCACCTCATACTGCTACAAACCATTTCATTTTCACTTGAGTACTCCAGAACTGATTTCCACTGCTTGGACCAAAGATATTTAATCAAAGGCATACATTAGCATGTAGAGACCTACCTTGTTCTCTGTTGATCCTTGAATGGAGTTCTGTTGTATCCAAGCTCAGCTTGGATTCTTCTGCAGTTCATCTCAGACTCACCTGCAGCCTTAAGCAGCTGCCTGAGCCACCTTGAGTCACAGCAGAAGGGGAAACCCCTACCCCAAGTGATCCTTCTCAGTAGTATTGTATTATTATTATTATTAAGCATTTTTTTGGGGTAATGATCATCATTTATTTAACCATTCCCATTAGTAGGCATTATTTCTAGTGTTTAATCAACAAATAAAATACTTCAGAAGATACATCTGTATATACAATATGTATATTCTTATATATCTGTGTTCAGATAGATGTGTGACCATGCTTTGGGGGGGTACATTTCTATAAGTAAAACTGTTTTGTCAAAGGATATGTTCATTTTTAACAACATCAAACAGTGTCTAAGGTGCTCATGTGAGAATAGTTTTTCTTTTGTAAGTATTGCTTGAGAATGTAAATAATGGAAAAAAATAAGTGCCACTCTTTGTAATAAATCTTTATGGTTGATAAGTGAAAAGATAATTCTTATTGTATTTAGAAAAAGTTATTCTTGCTGAATTTATAAAAATGGGAAAATAAATATGAGCTCAGAGTAAAGTCAACCACCAAATCACTTGTGATTCTCTCAGCTGCAGTGATAGATTTCCATTTACTCATCATTATTTTGTACCCAGCTTTTAGGAGTGTTTTGAAAAGGATTATTATCAGCAAGTAATTCTATCATAGCTGAAATTGAGGCTGCTATATATATATATATATCTTAATTCCAAATTTATGAGATTTTTCTACTTATTTTTTTTTGATTTCTAATTTAATTGCTAATATTCAAAGAGCTTACTCTGTATGGTTTCAGCCCTTTGAAATTTGCTGGAACTTGCCTCAAGGTCCAGTAAATGATTGATTATGGTTATGTTTGTGTGTGTCTTTGAAGAATGTCTTCTCTACTTTTGGACAGTATACTTTGTACTTTAAATTGAGTTTGCTAATTGTGCTGTTCAAGCCTTCTTCATGCTCACTGACTTTTTTTTACTTAATCTGTTAATAACAGAGAAAGATACATTAAAATTTCCTACTCTGATTATAGGTTTGTTTATTATAATTCTGTAGTTTTTGCTTCCTGTATTATTATTATTATTATTTTGCTTTTTTTAGGGCCACACCTGTGGCATAAGGAGGTTCCCAGGCTAGGGGTCAAATTGAGCTGCAGCTGCTGGCCTACACCATAGCCACAGCAACACCAGATCCAAGCAGCATCTGTGACCCACACTACTACTCACGGCAATGCCGGATCCTTAACCCACTGAGTAAGGCCAGGGATGGAACTTGCATCCTCATGGGTATTAGTTGGGTTCATTTCTGCTGAGCCACAAAGGGAACTCCTGTTTCCTATATTTTAAAGTTCAGTTGTTAGGTATGTAGGAGAGCAAAAGTATTTCTCTATCCTTCTAGGTTCTTTTGGCTAATACGGTAGTCAAATTTACATAAGACAGATTAATAGGAAAAAATTTTAATTTCTTAGGTATAGAGGCCCTATAGGTAGAGGACCTAAGACAGAAGCAGACTGTCTATAAACCTTTTTAGATAAAGAATCACATGTTTGTGAAGATTTGAGAAAACAAAGGGGTTTATGGTTGGGCCAGCAAAATATGATGTAGCAAAGTCTTTTTTACACAGCTTTCTTAACCTTGAATTCCCCATCTCAGACAAGGAAGATGCCCTTCATCCTCCCAGCATAGGGAAGATCTTCATGAGAGCTTTGTTTCCTACTTTCAGGGAAACAAAGGAGGGTCAGGAGTTTCTTCTTATACAGGTTGTTTCTCAAGTAATTTAATTTAAAATAATTAATATTCCACCATAGTTTAATTTGAGACAACTTGCCCTGAGCCCCATCAGTTGCATACAGCCCCATCAGTTGTTGTGTTTTCCTGGTCAATTAAATATTTATTATTTAAATTGTCTCTCTTCAACTCTAGTAGTGTTTTTGACTTAAAATCTATTTTGTGTTATTTTGCAGCTTTCTTTCTGCTTGTTTGTGTGACCTAACATTTTCTTCCTCTTAAAATCTTTTGCTTTCAGATTCCATTATATTTACCCTTTGTAAACAGCTTGAAGTTGATTTTGTTTTTTAGTCCAGTTGAGTAGTCTTTGTCATTTAAACGAAGCATTTTGTACATTTATATTTAATATAATTTATTGATGTATTAAAGAATGTTTGCTATCTGTCTGCACTGTTCTTTCTTTTTTTCCTTTATTTTTTGGTATTATTTTGGATAAATTCAAGGGTTCTTAAATGTCTCATATTTTTCTCTAGGAGTTTGAAAGTTTTACTTACATTATTTTATTATTTGTATGGTTATTACATCTATCCTTGACTTGTCAAAGTCAGATATTAGTATTTTTAATATCTTTATGAGTAATTTGAGGATTTTTTCTTTTGTCTTTTTTTGTCTTTTCTAGGGCTGCACCTGAGGCATATGGAGGTGCCCAGGCTAGGAGTCTAGTCAGAGCTGTAGCCAATGGCCTACGCCACAGCCACAGCAATGCGGAATCTGAGCTGCGTCTGTGAACTACACCTCAGCTCATCGCAACACAAGATCCTTAACCCACCGAGGGAGGCCAGAGATCGAACCTGCACCTTATAGTTCCTAGTCGAATTTGTTAACCACTGAGCCACGATAGGAACTCCTGGAGGATTTTGCTGTTAGCTACTTTAATGCCATTTATCCCCTCTTGATTAATACAATATTGTGTACATTAATTTTATATACTGTGAAAGCAAGTAAAATGTTAGTGTTACTGTTTTGTACACAATATCCATTTTGATATATCCATATATTTACTGTTTTGTTGCTTTTCACTCTTTTCTGCATCTTTGTTATTTCATCTTGGATGATCTTTCTTCTACTTAAAGAACCCTCTTTAAAACATTCTTTAGGGAGTATCTGCTGGTGACAAATTCTTGTAGTCTTTTAGAACAAAAATACCTTTATTTTGCCTTCATTGGGAATTATTTTTTTAAATTTTCCTGTTTGACAGGTGATACAGTTATTATACTGCTTTAATGTGCATATACTTTATATATTTACTACCTTTCTCTTTCTTTTCTTAGGTACTTAGGTGATGAGCATCTTCTTCTTCTTCTTTTTTTTTTTTTTTCTTTCCTGGAAATGAAGAGAGGCTACTTCATTCACATAACTGAGATTAAAGGACGATGCATGCTCTTGGTAACTTATCTGCTTCTTGTTCACGCACAAACAGAAATGCATCCAAATGCTAACTATGGCTAATAAATTAAATCTTTATATGAACAAGCACATTATTAATGCCACCAAGTGTTCTTGCCAGTCACTCTGATTTCACATAACAGACTCCTGGACCAACATCTTTTCCTCAACTGGGTGATACTTTGGGCATTTCTCTCTCTTCCCAGAAATGTTTCAGAAGAGGAGATCTTTCTTTTTAAGTAGCTTTGAAGGGTTGAGATAATCCTAGGTAAGTAGAAGCTCATTCATTCAACCAGACATTTTATTTTGAGCACTTATGTCAAGTTGTGTTCATTCCCCAAAGGGGATCTGCTGAATAGCACAGAGACTCTACCTAGTTTTCTTTGATAGCCTATATAGGTAAAGAATCTGAAAGAGAATGGATGTGTGTCCATGTTTAAATGAATCACTTGTTGTACAGCAGAAATGATCACAACATTGTAAATCAACTATGCTTCAATAAAACTTTAAAAAATGGGGAAAAAAAACTTGTGTTCATTCCCTTATCCCTTCTGCCTTCGTTTCAGTTATCTATTTTTGGGTAACCAAGCAACCCAGAACTTAGTGGCTTCAACAATTATGATTAATTATCTTTTGCAATATTTGCATCAGGAATCCCAATAGAGCTCATCTGAGCAATTCCTCTGTTCCATATGGGGTGCGCTGGGCCAAAAGGTACAAGAAGATGTTACTTCCTTGTCTGGCATTGTCTCTCTGTGCTTCTCCATGTGTCCTTTCTCTCTCCATGTGGTGTCTCATCATTTAGTATGCTGGCCTAAGCATCTTTAGAGCTCGGCATCTGGCTTCCTACATTGAAAGTAGAGGCTCCTAAAGGTCTCTTGTAGACCTTAAACAAACCTGGCCAAGTGTCCCTTCCACTCTATTCCACTGGTCAAAGCAGATTACAGGGCAGGCCTAGATTCAGCAGAGGAGAAATAGAACCCACATTTCAATGGTTAGAGTGACATTCTTGAATGCAGGGAGAAGGAATTGATGGAAGCCATCTTTGGATACTATTCACCACTCTCCCTTGGCAAGTATTTCATATTTCTTTTCTGAAGACCAGAACACATTGCTTCTTTCAAACTTGTATTTATTTTAAAGCATAAATTAGAACATGAGTCGCGCATATGCTTACCCACTTGGTCCTTTCCTTATGGACTAAAGATAGAACAGACTTGTTCTAAACAGGCTGCAGTTAATGCAAAGTATGTAGGCCACCCCTATAGAAGCTTGGCTTTATAATCAAGAATTCATGTAGTGTTTAGTTTTCCATTTGTTCCAGCCCTCCTGGTATTAGCCAATAAAAGAATTATAGTTTTAATAACTAGTTGACACAGCTGATTTCATCGATTTTAATAAATAATCAAACATGCCTAAGAGCAAAAACATCAAACAAATGATTTAAATCCCTAAAAAGCTTGCCTGTGCTAATCACCAAACTCAGTGAAATGACTAAGATAAAAACAGATTAGTGTCATTAGGCAAAAAGAAGAACACATACCAATTACAGAATAGATGTATTATCAGTTTGCTTAATAAAAACCTGAAATGTAAAATGAGCTATTGTGCTCTTGCCCATTCGTGGAAAGCTTCAGGCTCTTGTTTTAAATAGTCACCTAAAGGAAACAGATAACCAGAGCACATGGAGGAGTAAGAGAAAGTCGACTGAGTGCCCGCCCTTCCTTTACTGCTTTTTCTCTTCTGTTATTCTTAGGAGCCCTATGAAATTTGACAGAAGTGAAAACTGAGACTCAGAGAAATCAAATAAGTAGTTCAAGGACCCACAGGCACCTAGAGCTGGACGTGGGATTTAAACCCAGGATGCAGTGCTTGACAAAGTCCATATGTATTCCTGATGCCATACTGACTCTCAAACAGAATAAAATCATACCATATCATAAGATGTACACTTTAGGGTCAGCCTTGGGCCCACCCTGCTGTATTCACACTCTCACCCTGGCACCAAGGAGAGGACAAATGCTACTCTCACCGTTGTCATTCTCACATCTATGGTTTCTGTTAATCCCCAACTTTTAAGAACCTATTTATAATTTTATCGTATATTATCCTTCAGGAATAATTGGTTTCTGAGAGGTGCATGCACAGAATACTGGTATCTATACTTTGGAGTGTTACTCAGATGTTCTTAACCTTTCTGTGTGTTTCTGATCCTTTGGCACTTTGATGAAGACACCTCAGATTAATATTTCTAAATGCAAGAAAAAGGAAGCCAATTTTGGAGTTCCCTTGTGGCTCAGTGAGTTAAGAGTGAAGATGCAGTTTTGAAACCTGGCCTCGCTCAGTGGGTTAAGGATCCAGTGTTGCCATAAGCTGTAGTGTAGGTCATAGATGTGGCTTGGATCCATTGTTGCTGTGGCTGTTGTGCAGGCCTACAGCTGCAGCTCTGATTCAACCCCTGGCCCAGGAACTTCCATATGCCATAGGTGCAGCATTTAAAAAAAAATGGAAACCAATTTTACTGAAATACAGTTTAACTTAGTACCCCACCTTCATTTAGCTCAAGCAAAAAAGAAAAACCAAAACAAAACACCTGTCCAGAATGTCGGTGAGTGTATTGGCTTTAAGGATTAGATCAGCAGTTAGTCAAATATGACCCATGGGCTAGATTTGGCCCATTACTTATTCTTGTAAAATTTGTTGAAAGACTGTTATTTCCATTTGTTTATGTATTGTCTATGGCTGCTTTCTAAGAAGGTAAAATATAAAACCCAAAAATGTCCCATTCTCTTATGGGAAGAACAACCCACTCTCCCTCACTTTTCCTCCAAACTCCATTTCAGGTCTCCTTTGAATAACTAAGGATTTGTTTTTGGAAGTACCTGTAGTTAAGGTCTGACCAATGGCATTCTTTTTTTTTTAATCAAAGTATATTTGATTTACAGTGTTGTGTTAAGTTCTTCTGTACAGCATAGTGACCCAGTCATACATGTATGTATGTTCTTTTTCTCATATTATCTTCTGTAATATTGTACCTCAAGAGACTGGATATAATTCCCTGTGCTGTATAGTAGGATCTCATTGCTTATCCATTCTAAATGTAATAGTTTGCATCTACCAACCCCAAATTCCCAGTCCATCTTTCCCCCCCACCCATGGCAACTACAAATCTTCTCCTCTGACTTACTTCTCTTAGTATAAGAATCCCTAGTTGTATTTATGTTGCTGGAAATGGCATTATTTTGTCCTTCTTATGGCTAACATTCCATTGTATCAATGTACCACATCTTCTTAATCCATTCATCTGTTGATGGATATTTAGGTTTCTATTGGCTTGGCTATTGTGAATAGTGCTGCAATGAATATAGGGGTGCCGTATCTTTGTGAATGAAAGCTTTGTCCAGATGTATGCCCAAAAGTGAGATTGCTGGGTCATATGGTAGTTCTGTATTTAGTTTCCTGAGGAAGCTCCATACTGTTTTCCACAGTGGTTGTACCAATTTACATTCCTACCAACAGTGAAGGAGAGTTCCCTTTTTTCCACACCCTCTCCAGGATTTGCTATTTGTTGACTCATTAACGACGGCCATTCTGACCAGTGAGGTGGTACCTCATTGTAGTTTTGATTTGCATTTCTCTAATAATTAGTGATGTTGAACATTTTTTTCATGTGCCTATTGACCATCTGTATGTCTTCTTTGGAGAAATGTCTATTTAGGTCTTCTTCCCATTTTTTGTTGTTGTTGAGTCATAGGAGCTGTTTGTTTAATCTAGGGATTTTCTTCTCCTCAGCCCAACGTATAGGTAGGGAGAGCTGATTTGTTTTTTTCCTGTTAGTCATTCACAATGTATATAATTTTGGCTGTAATCTTAACGAAAGCATACATTGGCCCATGACTGCTTTCATTTAATCAAGAATTCAAGGGAGGGAAAAGATCTCAAAACCATATGCAAGGTCAAAATGAACAAAGATTTAACTTTTATAAATTATAGACATGAAGTCATTTGGTTAAGAAGTGTATGAGAAGAAAACTTTGGATTTTTTAGTTCCATTTCTCTAATAGCAAAGAAAACAAAGACTGAGAAAATCTGATAATGCCCATTTAAACATGACCTGAGAGAGAATCCAAGAAAGCCACTTATAAAACAAAGGAAGTCACTTAGTATTATGAAGCATGGGAAGTGCAGTAATCTCAGACCTAAACAAAGAAATAATCACTATTCATATTCTGCTTTTAAAACATTATTATTGAAGAGAGACCTGTGGAAACTTAGTCTGCAAGTAGCTGATGAAATTAATTCTCACAGGTTTATTGCATCTTGGCAACCCTAAATGGCAGTGCTCTGGGTTCAGAGGCGATGTGACCTTTGGCCTAGAAGGAACAGGGATCATTGTGTTAACCGTCTCCCCCCTTTGTTTTGGACCCTCTCAGACAGAGCAGGGGAGCTGCTGGTTCTGCCCAAAGACCCTGAGCTTCAGTAGAGAGATCTGATTTCAGAACACTGAAATCATATAGCTTGAAACACTTTTCTAGAAGCAGTATCTTTTGGCTTCTGGGGATACTAAAACCTCCTTTGCCTACTGTGGTAAGCAGAGTAATGGTTCCTTGAAGATGTCCAGGCTCTAATTCCTGGAATCTGTGGATATGATTCCTTATGTAGCAAAAGGGACTTTGCAGATGTGATTAAGTTAAGACTCTTGAGGTGGGGTGTCTCTGATTATCCAGATAGGTTCAGTGTAATGATAAATGTCCTTATAAGTGAAAGAGAGAGAGAGAGACAGGGGAGCTAAAGAGAGGCTAAAAGATGCTACACCACTGGCTTTGACAATACAGAGGAAGGGACCACAAGCTGAGGAAAGCAGGCAACCTCTAGAAGGTGGAAAAGGCAAGGAAGAAGATTCTCCCCTAGAGTCTCCAGAAGGAACACAGCCCTACTGACCCATTTTAGATGTCTGACTTCCAGGACCATGAGATAATAAGTGTGAATTGTTTTAAGCCACTAAGTTTGTGGTCATATGTTACAGCAGCAACAGGAAACTAGTACAGTTCCTTGCCCCTTTCCATTCTTCCCTCAAGAACAGACTTGCTATGCTAGGTCAATTCAGAGGACACGTATCAGGCCACAGTGGAGAAGGTGCAAACTGAGTGTGATCTAGGGAAAGATGGGGCTTTATAAGTTTTCTGCTTTTAACTTTTGGTTTTAAATGGGAAGTTTTAATCATTTTGGTTCCTTGGACATCCTTGTTTCTTACATGGGTGGGATGGCGTGAAGGTGCTGAGGCCAGTTTTACCTTGGAAGGAAGCACTGTTGCTCCTTTTCATTCAGGCCAAATAAAGAAGATTGATTGTACATTGGTCAAACTGGCAGACTCTGGAATAAGGCCATTTTGCTTGGGAACATGTGCATTGTGAGATTTTAAGCCAATCAGTTGACCTTCATTTCTCAATTTTGAATAAAGGATAATACTATCTAAGTGATGAGTTATTTATGTCAGACTCGATCAGTGCCTGGAATATAATAAATATGATGATGATCATGGTGATGACGATTTGTCTAGGTTTTAATTTGGGCTCTTTTCTGCAGTTTGTGATCTTCACAATGTTTTTAAACCTGAGTGAATCTCAATACTTTTTCATCTATAAACTAGAGATAATAATAGTAACCACCTCAAATGTTATGAGAATTAAGATGATACCTATAATGCATGTGGCACATAGTAAGGGCTCAGTGAAATTCAGTGAAATTTAATAGTCCCACTATTGTAGTCAGTGGGGCTCCAGAAAAAGGAGGCCAGGAGCCAGTACTTAAGCTTCCCTAGGTTGTAATTCTTCTTCATCTTCTTTAACTTTTTGCCTGCAGGGTAGTTAAGATAGAAAGGACTAAGAAGGCATTATTGCGCTCTTATTCTACAACCAGGCAACTCAAAATTTGGGTCCTCAGCAAGGAGCCAGGGCATGAAAAGATGCTATGTAAACCTGGCACATCTTCTGGGAAAGTCAACTTTACTCAAAGGTAAATAATTCAACATATTTTCCTTTTAAAGTAAACATGGATGTATTATGAAGGAGAATGCAAATTTTGCATGAATTTTTAAGAATAGGAGTGGATTATTCTGCCACTTTCTTATTGAAGCTTTAGAAACGCAACTCAAACTAGCTAAAGCAGAACAGACATTATTGTTTCTGTAATTTGAAACTGTAGAGGCCCATATTTCAGAGTGAGAGCTGGATGCAAGGGGCCTAACACTGTCACCAGGAATCCTTATTTTCCATCTTCCAAGTCTGTAATCCTCTGTGTTAGCTTCAGTTGCAAGAAGGCCATCTCTGTTCTGATGGCTGTGATGGTCTTTACTCCTGGCTTATGACCTATGACATCTACTCTTTCCAAAGGGGAGAGAAAGCTTCCCACTCCTATGGCCCCATGTTGGCCTGGGACCCAAGATATTATCTATAGGTCAGAGGCCATCAATATTGGCTAAAGCAACTTGCTTTCCAATAGTGCTAACATGTCTGTGTTCTTGTCCCTCAAGACATGGAAGTCTCTTAAAGGAAAATAAAACATATTCTTGGAGTTCCTATTGTGGCTCAGTGGGTTAAGAATCCTACATAGTATCTGTGAGGATGGAGGTTTGATCCTTGGCCTCACTCATTGGGTTTAGGATCCGGTGTTGTCGCAAGCCATGACATAGGTCACAGATGTGGTTCAGATCCAGTGTTTCCATGACTGTGGCATAGACTGCAGCTGCCGCTCTGATTGACTCCTATCCCGGGAACATTCATTTGCCACAGGTATGGTCCTAAAAAGAAAAAGAAAGAAAAAAACCCATATTCTTATAATTGAAGAAGAGGGAATTGCCGGTAAAATCAACTCTAGTCTCCCATTAAGAGACTTTAGAGAAATTGCTTGCATCTGGGGCCCCCGCTTCTTGATTCCCCAGCACATGAACTTATGCTCTTCTTTGATCTATTAGCCTGCAGTCTAGGCAAAACTGCCACTTTTCTCTGAGCCTACACCTTCCAGCCATATTCAGATGCTTCGGTTCTGCTCGGTGGGGCACCAGAGAGGTGCTCACCTGTAACTACCTTCTCCACAGAGTCTGGAAAGATGCCGCTTATGGAGAATGTGTTTAGGGACACTCAGAACTCATGGCCCTGACTTTCCTCCAACCCCCAATGTAACACTTGGCCTTGATCTTCAAGGGTCTACAGGGGAGTTTGAGAAAAAGGCTTTTTCAAAGAAGAGTGTGACTTTGTATGAGTTCTCCATCTCTCTGTATCGCTCAAGGACTTGTGGCTTAGTTAAAGATCCACAGCCTTATATCCTAAACATCATACTCAGCATGACTAAGAATGATTATAGGGTTTCTAAATTCTTCTCTTAAGTGGATAATATGAACTTGGGTTACCAAATCTAAGTAACTTAAGACAAAAAAGAGCAAATCAAAATGTGAAACCATCTTAGAACTTGAAGCATTTCCCCAACTGTTTAGGAGACTGCTAATTCCATGAAATGCTCTGTAAAAAAAAAGTATGGAATGATCAAGAGAGTAGGTCTCTGGGGAATTTCTGTTCCATGTGGGCACTATAGGCTCTGAGCAGTCTTGCAGTAAGGGACCTGTTTGGCATTGTTTGACATAGTATTTCTTACCCTGATTGGTGGCTTGTATAACAATTATTAAAATTTGGGACACCCTGTGAAGAGCTGCTGCCTCAAGTCCAGGAGGTGGAAGTCAGAACATCCTTGCTTGGCTCCTCAATTTTAAGCAAAGAGCATCCAAAGCTTTCAGGGGTAGAGTTAAAAAGTACATCAGGCACATTACAACCAGACAAAGGCAGACATTTCCATAGAGCCCAAGGCACTGGGCTGAACCCTTGTTGTGAGTCTGTGATGAATCCTTGGGTGAACCTTGAGAAAGTGAACACTAAGCATAGTGGTTTTGGGCCTAAAATTCGACTTTCTTCCTTTTTATCCTTTTCTTTCAGTCTGTGTGCTCAACTCTTCCCCATCAAGAGCTAAAATATTAAAAAGGCAGGCAAAAATTCAACAGGCATATGACGGTCCAACGGCACCCTAGTTCGAAGAATTCAACTTTTAACATTTCACAGGAAACGGCCCAAGGAGTTGAAATTATTCACGTGCTCCATATTTGCTAACCTTTTACTAACCCTGCTGCTATAGACTGATGTTCATCTCCCCCATAATCCCTGTGTTGAAACCTAACTCTCAAGGGGATGGTATTAGGAAGTAGGCCTTTGGGAAGTCGCCGTTGGTTCATGCAGGTGGAGCCCTCATGAATGGGATTTGTGTCCTTCCCAAAGAGGGCCCAGAGAGCTCCTTTGCCCCTTTCATCATTGGAAGATACAATTTGAAGAAGGTTGTCTGGGAAGCAGGAAGTGGATTTTTTTCAGTCTCAGAATCTTCCAGCACCTTGATCTTGGACCTGACAGCCTCCAGGACTGTAGAAAATAAATTTTGGTTGCTTATAAGCTTCTCAGTCTCCAGTATTTCTGTTATAGCAGCCTGAATGGACTAAAACACCTACCCAGCAATCTGAAGACTGTGGCATCTGTGACGGTGGCTAGTGAGTCAACAGTCAGGCCCGGCCACAGGCAAACTTGACCAGGAAGTTGTGTTTATCTTAGATTTCTTCCCTCTGTGCTTCAGGGACTCAGAACCTTCAAACTGCCCATCTCCCACTACTTTCATCTATGCATTTCATCTCTCCACTTCTGACAACGTACCTGACTGAGCCAACCTGGACTCCCCTCCTTCCCATGAGCTAGTGGAAACCATCATCCTCATCGGAGCAAGAGCCATTTCTGTTGATTGTCCCTTCCCAAGGCATGATGCAAAGTAACCTCTTCATAGACATCATTTCATATCACTTCCCCAACTGCTATATGAAACATGTGTTGTTGGATAAATATCTATTGTTGTTTACCAGTGAAGGGATTTGGATTCAGAACATGGATGCAAATTTCTCGGGCTCAGAGAGGGATATAATGGCAGAACCAAGGTGTGAAAGAGTTGTTAATGGTGAATGAAGTGTTTTTCCCTCCCAGTTGTATCTGTATCTGAGCATGGACATTCTGGAGCCTATGATGTCTTAACTTCAAGGAGGGAGCCCAAAGCGGGCCTTTTGTTTTTCATGAGAAATCACGGTAGAGATATTTCTCCTTTTACCATATCATTGGTTCATGGAAAGAATTTCCTGTGTGTATATACATGTGTGTGTGGACGAGTGGGAAGGGAAGGAAGGAATAGAAATCTTTACTCAGTAAGAGGCTACCTAAACATGTTTCCTGCTTTTATAGTTAGTATAATGAGCTTTAGTTTTCAGGTATAAAAAAAGTGGCTTTTTTGTGTTAGATTTTTGTTTATTTCTGTGTAATATATATACTTTTCAAGAAAGAAGCTAGCATATGGTCTATCTTTCAGCCCTGTGAAACTTTTGTTCTTTTTATAATTGTTTACCTTTTTTCCCCCTTTTAGTTTTATTGAGTTATAATTGACACACGGCACTGTGTAAGTTTAAGGGGTACAGTGTAGTGATTTCACTTACATCATGAAATGTTTATCATAATCAGTTTATTGAACATCCATCATCTCATATAGGTACAGTAGAAAAGGAATAGAAATTTTTTTTCTTGTGAGGAAGACTCTTAGGATTTACTCTTTTAACAGTTTTCATATATGACATATGACAGGGTCAAATATATTTATCATGTTGGGCATTATATCCCTGGTCCTTATTTATCTTGCAACTGAAAGTCCATATTTTGGACCAGCTGCACCCCATTCTCCCTTACCACAGCCTCCAGCTCTGGTCACCATATATCTGATCTCTTTTTCTATGAGTTTATTTGTTTTATGAAGTGTAATTTACTTACAACACTATGTTAGTTCCTATTTCACAACATAGCAACTTAGGATTTCTGTATATTTCAAAATGATCCCCACGATAAGCCTAGTTATGATATGTCACCATGAAAAATCACAGTTATTGACTATAGACCCCACACTGTACATTTCATACCTACAAGTCATTTATTTTATAACTGGAAGCTTATACCTCTTAATCTCCTTCACCTATTTCTTTCCTCTTTCCACCTTTTTTTTCCTCTGGCATCCCTCTGTTTATTCTCTGTATTTATAACTGTGTTTCTGTTTTATTATGTTTGCTCATTTATTTTGTTTTTTAGATTCCACATATAAGTGAAATCATGCAGTTTTTATCTTCCCATGTCTGACTTAGTTCACTTAGCATAATACCATCCAGGTTCGTCCATGTTGTTGCAAATGGCAAGACCCCTTCCTTCCTTCTTCCTTCCTTCTTTCCTTCCTTACTCCCCCATCCTTCCTTCCTCTCTTTCTTTCTCTCTCCCTTTCTCTCTCCCTCCCTTCTTTTCTTTCTTTCTTCTCTCTTTCTTTCTGCTGAGTAGTATTCATTTATTGACAAGTGCTTGAGTTGCCTCCATATCTTAACTGCTGTAAATAATGCAGCAATGAGCATAGAAGGTACATGTATCTTTTCAGATTAACATTTCTCTTTTTTCCCAATAAATACACAGCAGTATAATTGCTAGATTATACAGTAGTACTATTTTTAGTTTTTTAAGGAATCTCCATATTATTTTCCATAGTGGGTGCACCATTGACATTCCCACCAACAGTGCACAAATGTTCCTTTTTCTCCACAACCTCGTCAACACTGGTTTTCTGTTGTCTTTTTGATAGTAGCCATTCTGACAGATGTGAGGTGATAACCGTTTGTATGTTTGATTTTTACTTCCCTGATGATTAGTGACATTGAGCATCCTTTCATGTGCCTATTGGCCATCTGTATGTCTTCTTTGGAAAAATATCTATTCAGATACACTGCCTGTTTTTAATGAGGTTGTTTATTTTTTGATGTGAGTTGTGTGTGTTCTTTGTGTATTTTGATATTAATGCTTTATCAGATATATTATTTACACATATCTTCTCCCATTCAGTAGATAGCCTTTTTGTTTATCTTATATTTAAAAATTTTAGTCTGTGAAAATGGTGAACTTTATCCACTTAGAAAACAAAACGTCTGTGGTAAAATACTGAAAGAGCTTATTAAGAAAAACATAGCATATTTAAATAATGCCAAATGGATGTATACTGTACCTGATTATATTTTCTTTATTTTTCAATACTTCCCTTTGATCCTCTGTAACTACTTGTCATTACAGATCCAAATCATTTTTGGGACAATGTCCCAAAGTATTTCTCAGATTATGGTAACATTAACAGGGGAAAAAAAATCAGCATTATTATATATTTTATTATTTTAGTTTTTTTTTTTTCTCAGGTAGCTGGAGTAATTGGCCTGTAGCCTGCTCCAATTAGTACACTTTTTAAATGTATTTCTACAAATCTGGTTTTTTTTGGAAGCAAAAATCTTGACTTATAAAACTTACTTGTAGCTGAGGCTTATTGCTATGCATGGGTAAAGGCTGGGAGCCATTTCTTTTTTAATAATTATTTTCAAAGAAACCTGGGAAATCTTCATCAATATTTTTAAAGAAGTCCCTATCAAGGAGAAGAAAGACTTGAGATCTAAACCTGTTTAGCCATCATGGTAGTTGACAGAGGCTCATGTCACCTGCTGAGTAGTGCTTGCTGGAAGGCAACATATTAACAAGAAGGGCCTTTTATTTTTGCCAGCCTTAAAGATTTTGGTCCTGCTCTAATCCATTGTCCATGAGTTGGGCTGGAATATATGAAGATTTCTGCAAAACTCTTCTCCTTAGAAACTCAGAGGATTCAAATGACACTAGGATGTCTCCTACTGGCCCCCAAATGTACAAAATTTGATTTCATTAAAGAATTGTGTTGTAAGACAGCCAGTCCAGAAAAGAGATGACTGATTATTTGTAATAGCCCTTTTTTGGTATTTTTGGTCTTTTGGTTGGGAACATTTATGAGGCTAATTTCATTTCTTATTGCAAAATCTATGTAGCACTCTGGCTTGCATCATAAATTCCAGCGGCAATTCTAATTGACCAGATGAAGTAAGGACTCTTTGGACGTAAGCATCTCACCATTTCATTTATCTTCCTGGGGTGTTTCTCTAGAATATCATTAAAGTATTCACAGATTCTGATTGATCTGGTGCACAACTGAAGGGCTTATGAGACTTTTAAATTTCAATTTGGTTTAACTTTCTCATCTTGAAGCAAAATGGTAGCTCCCATCATTTTCAAGTGGAATAGCTTCTGTCATTTCCAAATCGTTTCATTTTTATTTTTTATTCTGGAGCTGGAGGAAAGTTTGCCTGGATAACATTTCTTGTGAAGAACAAGCTGGGTTGATAATATCTTCATATGATTGCCTTGGATTAAGAAAATAGCTGGAGGAATTGAATCCAAACTCCCTCTAAATGCAGCATTCCACTAGACTCTAAAACATCTTCTATGACATCAGAATTGCAAAACCTAATTCATAACTCATGTCATAATCTGTCTCCTGAAACTGGTTCCTTAAACATTATTAATTTCAGTGGAAACTACTAAATCATTTCCAGCCTCCAGGGCTAAAACATTCATTTTTTTTTTCTGTCTTTATTTCCCAGAGTCACAACTTTCTTATGATGTGGCTATTTGTTATCAGAGCCACTGTTCCAAGTTCACCTCTGGGAGACATTGTTTATAGTACTTAAGAATTGACTCCAGACACTGCTGCACTCTCTCCTTGTGCTTCTCCTGGACTCTATAACTATCAGTGGCTCCCATTTGTCCACTGTCACAAATTGAGCTGCATCTGTGTGTCTTGTGAAGCAAAGTCTTCTCCCCATTTCCAGCTGCCCCCATGCTCATTTCTGTCTCTGTTAACCCCACTCACATTAAGACCTCCTCCTATGATGCCCACACTTTTTCTCCCTGCCTGTCTTAGTCTGACCTTCTCATGTAGGCTTGTTCAAACTCCTTTTTTTCTATCCCCTTCTCTATTATTATCACCCACATTCCTCTGTCCCTTGTTTCAGATGTACTTCTATTACTGATGGATCCAGATCCCATTATTCTATACCCATCTTGTTTCCTCAACCAGATTTGCCAGTCTTTGACTCAAAGAACAGTGTTGGATACCTCTTCTGTATTCTGACAGTGACTGTCACAGTTTAGATATAGAGGAGGTACTTAATATTAAAATGTCTAATGAATGGAACTAGTTCATGATTTCCCAGATTTCCCTGATATTCTGTGGTTGAAACATAGTAGTTGGCTGTAGTTTTTAAATGATTTATCCTCTTTGTTCTCCAAAGCCACATCTTCTGTTTGCTTCAGATTAAAAATGAGGCAGACATAGCATTTCTTATTGGAATAGGAGCTAGAAAATGATATTAGACCAACATCTCAAGAGTAATAGTAATATTAGCAGATATTTAGCTGCAAGTTACCACATGCCTCCAAATTCAATGGGAAAAATAAAGTGTTTACCCAGGAGTTTCCGTCGTGGCTTAGTGGTTAATGAATCTGCTAGGAACCATGAAGTGGCAGGTTCAATCCCTGGCCTCGCTCAGTGGGTTAAGGATCCAGCATTGCCGTAAGCTGTGGTGTAGGTCGCAGACACATCTCGAATCCTGTGTTGCTGTGGCTGTGGCTGTGGATGGCGGCTACAGCTCTGATTAGACCCCTAGCCTGGAAACCTCCATGTGCCATTGGTGAGGCCCTAGAAAAGACAAAAAGACAAAAAAAAAAAAAAGAAAGAAAGAAAAGAAAAAAAAGATTTTTGCCCTGAGGCATAGGGTGGGTGAGAAAGTGGTAAAGTCTCTGATGCTAGAGGACAGCTCAGCCACTACACCCTTCCCCTCCCAGCTGACTTTTTTTTTTTTTTCCTCCACTCCGTGTATGTGATGGTGTTCCCGGACCAGGGATCTTATCTGAGCCACAGTTTCGACCTATACCACAGCTATGGCAATGCCAGACCCTTGGCCAGGAATTGAACCTACAGCCTGGTGCTTTAGAGGTGCTGCAGATCTCATTGCACGACAGCAGGAATCCCCTCTCATCTGAACTTTTCTTTGTCTTAATTTCTGTTGTTCTCTGCAAGTTCCCCAGGATCTATACATGGGCAAGAGGCAAAGAGAAGCATCAGAATGCTCTTTTGTTATCTGGAACTTTTTCTCCAAGCCTCAGTGTAGAACTTTGTCATTTAGGCTGGATCCTAATGGAAGATTGTTTTGTTTTCCTGAGTTGAGAGCCTAAATCAATGATCTGCTTCACCCTATGTCATGCAAATCTTGGATCTTGACATCACTGGCAAAGAAAGAAAGATATAGAGGAAAAGGAACAAGAGGCAGAAAATATGAGAGCATTTGACAACTCAGGTTCACTTAGTCATTTGTGGGAAGGAGTGTGAGAAAGATGGCCTGACGTCTGTTGTGGTCATGAGCCTGTCCCAGTCTTGGTGAAAGAGGTGAAGAAGGGGCTGAACGAGGCCAGAGCTTCCCACAGAGGCCATCATGGACTAATATTGAAACAGAGCAAGGCCCTATGGGGCTCCTGGGCACACAAGCTTTTCTGTGTCCCCATTTCCTATCTTGGGGAATGGACTTCAGCCTCCATGACCTTCCCTGAGTTCCAAAAAGCAGGTTCAGTAGTTGCTACTCAGGGAAGGGAGGGGATTTGGGACAAGGGAGGAGCAGTCAAGAGACAATAGTGCAGCTTGGGGCAGGGTCCTTGTTCCTCTTCAAGAAACATCTTTGAGTTCTTCCTCAGAAATAAAACCTCCAACACACGGAAGATGTTAACAAAGATTTCTTCATTCTGGAAAGAAGGATCACCAGCTGAAAAACAATGCAAGTTTGCATCTACCCTGATACTCATCTGCGGCCCTATTTGTCACTCCTAAAGTATAAAACCACCCCCTGTTCTCTCCCAAGGTGGGCCACAGTCTTTAGGGCATCAGCCTGCCTTGACTCTCCTTTGCCTGGCAAAGCAATAAGGCTGTGTTTTTCTCCTTCACCCAAAACTCTGTCTCTGCATTTCTATTCACCACCGGTGGACAGAGGCAGAGTTTCAGCAACGATATCTGCTTGGGTGCAGAGAACATGTTATTTTAAAATTAAATCAGCTGAACACTATAATATTTGAGGGCTGGTGGTTGTGGTGAGGTTTTGAGGGACTCTTGCTTAAAAGAGTCTGGAGGCAAGCTATCTTAGAATAAATACAGAGTTTTATGTTAGTACTGAGCCTTCAGTTGCTTTTGTATTTAATAAGCTAACAACTACCTTGAACTTGACATCCACTTCTCAGAAAGAACTTAGAAAACAGGAAACAGAGAAAAGAACAAACTTGTACAATGGAAACGACAAATAGTGAAAGTTTAATATTTCATCAAAGTGAAAAAGGAAGAAATAATTTTGGAAAATTATTCAATGACACAATGATATGTTTCTTAATTAAATATTTTACTTTGCCAGGGTTCTCTCTTTCACGAAAGGAAATAATGTCGTTGGAAGATCATATTCAGTGCTGTTCTCCAGGCATTGAATAGACTCTCTTTTTCTAAGAATAGGTTTTCTGATTTAAGATAGTGGATCGCTTGTTAAATGTAAACCAGTTTGAAGCGCAGCAATTTATTTCTTTTATCCATTTCTTTTTCATTTCTTCCTTCCTTCAGCCACTCTCTCACTGAAATCTCTGACTTGTCTGCATTTCTTTTTGTCTCTGTTTCTTTCCCACCAAAATCAAGATTTCCTGGTGATTTAGTAAATCTGTAACAAATAACATAGGGTATTGCCTTGGCAGAGACAAAAGATGACAGACTACAGGAGCCTTGAAAATATATCAAGTCCCTGATCACCACAGACAAGTGGTCTAGACTAAGGTTTTTTTTTTTTTTCCTCCCTCCACAACATCCTGTGGGAGGAAAATCGTTTGCTAGTTAAGGTCAGATAATAACACAATCTTATAGTAGACTGAGAAACATGGAGAGACTCAAGTCTTCTTTGAGATTCATGTTGGTGGGCGTGGTGTCAGTGGAACTGGAATCCTCTAAGTACACAACACAGAGATGCTGATCTGGTTGGCATGTCAACACAGTTGGAGGAAATACACTAATAGGACATGATTGTGAGATTGTGCGTACATGGCAATTTATCTTCTTAATCATCTCTTTTGCTCTTAGCATAAGGAATATTGATTAACTCCAGTTAAGGAAGAATCACTGAATGATGGGATTCAGTAGCAAGTTGGATGGGGGCATCACTTTAGCAGTGATTCCTGGAGGCACAGTGCTTAAAATGGGCAAAGAGGATCCATTGCCCATCCGTGCTGAGATGGGCACTCTGAACCCATTTTAAGAAAGACCTCTGTGGCCCTGTAGTTACCTAGTGTGCATGAATGGGGCCCTTGAGGTATTTCCACTTGCCATAATTTTATTTGAGGTCGGATGTTCCTAATGATTGATTTCAGTAGTGAGCTAAAATATTTGCATTCTACTGGGGCAAAGTAATGGAGAGAATGGCCTTTTGGACTTTGAAGAATGGAAATGGGAGAATTGAGCTTTGGAAAAAAAAATGTATCATCAGCCATGTAGAAAGCTAGAATTTGGTATAGACTAATTAAGTGTGATTCAATTTTCTTGTTCTAATACCCTTGAGGACACCCGATGTTAATCTCTCTCTCCTTTTGGACTAAATTAGAGTTTTCCTGAAATCCACGATTGAAATTTATCATCAGGCATGGGCTAGGTTATCCCTCATACCAACCCACTAATTTTAGATACCTTCCTGCTTTGTCATGGAAACTCAATTTAATGTCACGAATTTTTTTTTTTTTTAAATCAGGAAATTTAAGAGATTGTGATCAGTGTTCAAAGGGTTGGCTGAGAACAGCAAATACTAGTTTATTGCAGAATAACTCTACCCAGGTGGATCTACACATGTATTCTCTGACACCAAATGGATTCTCAGACCCATCTGTCTCCAGATGTCGCCATCTTTGGAGCCATGCATCATCGGAGTAACGTGCTTTTATAATGTATTGCACTAATACATTGGATGAAGGACAGCGCTGATGATAAATTTCTTAAACGATGTTGCTGTCTAAGGCTAATGACTCTAAGAGCAAATGCAAGGTAATGCAGTGATTTCTTTTCAGGCTCCATCAAAGAATACAGAAGACATCACAAAACCATTTTTGCTTGGAGGTAATGTTGAAAGAGATGTTATTTCAGGGCCTTTGCAGCTGACACTTAGGCAGGATTAAGGCAAATGCAAGACTTTGCATTTTCAGTTACGACCCACTTAATGCTTTCCCTGTGGGCGTTAAATTTCTTTAATTAAAAAAATTTTGTTTTTTGACATTAATTACTTGAAGTGGTCTCCCTCCCTCTCTCTCTCTGTATGTAATATGCCTTGTGCTTTTGGAAGAGGTAGTGTTTACTTTGAACTCTTCACTTTGAGCGGGAAATGTGTTCCCATGACTGCAGCCAGAGGGATGGACCAACCGGCAGAATTGGTGGTGGGCATACTCTAGTTCTAGCCAAAGGTATGTGGGTGGATGGCAGATTCCTGTGTGTGCCACAAAGTTGTGTCACATCCATGCCCAGAAATTGTCTGGTTATTCATTAGTTGGGAAAGAAATAAGCCTGAATCTGAGAAATGAGGAGGCAAAGTGAAACATTTCATGGAATGTTTTGGTAGAAGTCATTCCTTTGGTCAATGTGGTGTTATTTCTTTGTGCTAAAGACAGCAAAAACTGTGACTGAATCATTTCTCAATACTTGGGGCTGAAGCCTCTCCAGAGAACCTCATTCTCATTCTTTAGGTGTATCCAAAATAAGATGTATCTAATATTTTTCCCAGGAAAGGTAGGTAGGCCCAAATATCATTCATATAGCAGTTTCCTTCTTGAATAATGATAGTAGTCATCACTAAAATGCATTGGGCATGGCCAGCCACTGCTTTGAATGCTTCCATTCATGGTCTCACTGAAATGAGGCAGGAATAAATTTTTGTTTGTATTTTTTTCTTTTTATAGCCACACCTGTGGCATATGGAATTTCCCAGGCTAGGGGTCAAAGCTGAGCTGGATCTGAGCTGTATCTGTGACCCAAGATCCTTAACCCACTGAGTAAGGCCAGGGATTGAACCCACATCCTCACAGACACTATATCAGGTTCTTAACCCGCTGAGCCATAACGGGAACTCTGAAGCAGTCATGCTTTTTAAGCCCTTTGACAGATGAGGAGTTTGGGGTTGGAGAATATAAGTTGCTCACTCCGGGTAACAGTAGACCAGGCGTGTGGACCATCTGACTCCTGAGGCTGTGAGCTAAACCATTAAACTACATTGCAGGCTGATGTGTTTTAAAATTAATCTTATGTCTCCTTCCGACATTACATTGTGACAGAGGATCAGGCTGTAGACTGGATCTGAAAATAGATACTGACTTTTACCAAATACATTTAATCCATCCACTCTTCAAGTCCTCTTCTCTCTCTTTCTCTCCCCCCACCAGCATTATTGAGATGCGATTGACATATTGTGTAAGTTTAATATGTATTGTGTAATGATGTGTATATATTGCAAAATGATGATCACAGTGAGATTAGTTAACATCTCCCTCACTTCACAGAATTACCACATTTTTTTTATGTGATGAGAACAATTAAATATACTCAATTAGCAAATTTCTTTTCTCTTCTTCTTTTTTTTTTTTTGTTTTATCCTGTCTTTTTAGGGCCACACCCATGGCATATGGAGATTCCCTTCCCAGGCTAGGGAACAAATTGGACCTGTGGTCGCTGGCCTACGCCACAGCCACAGCAATGCCAGATCCAAGCTTCATCTGCGACTTACACCATAGCTCATGGCAACACTGGAACCTTAACCCACTCAGCAAGGCCAGGGATCAAACTCAGGTCCTCATGGATACTAGTCGGATTTGTTAACCACTGAGCCATGGCAGGATCTTCTCAATTAGCAAATTTCAAGTCTCTAATACATTGTTATTAACTATATTCATCATGTTCTACATTAGATCCCCACAACTTCTTCTTCTTTTATTTTTTTAATGCCCATTTCTTTTTTTTTATTGTCTTTTTTTCTTTTTACAGCCTCACCTGCATATGGAATGTCCTAGGGGTTGAATGGGAGCTGCAGCTGTGGCCTGTGCCACAGCCATGGCAACACCAGCTCCTAGCTGCATCTGTGACCTGTGCTACAGCTTGTGGCAAACACCAGATCCTTAACCCACTCAGCAAGGCTGGAGATCAAACCTGTATCCTCACAGAGACAATATCAGGTCCTTAACCCTCTGAGCCACAACAGGAACTCCCACACATTTCTTTTTTTTTTTACTTTTTTTTTCTTTTTTATTTATTTATTTTTTTCCTACTGTACAGCAAGGGGATCAAGTTATCCTTACATGTATACATTTTCCCTTCCCACCCTTTGTTCTGTTGCAATCTAGATATTCTTTTTTTAAAGTTTTATTGAGGTATAGTTAATTTACGAAGTTGTGATAATTTCTGCTGCATAACAATACATGTACATATATAATCTCTCTCAGATTCCTTTCCCACATTGATTACACAGAATACTGGGTAGAAATCTCTGTGCTATATAGCAGGTCCCCTTTGGCCAGTCGTTCCATATACCTCATTGAGCACATGCCAATCCCCGACGCCCTGTCCATCACTCCCACCCCCCAACTTATTCCTCTTATCATTGGAAGTTTGTTCCCTTTGACCCACATTTGTCCATTTCCCTACCTGCAAGCCCTCGCAAGCACCATTCTACTTTCTGTTTCTATGAATTCAGTTTTTTAAGATTCATTTCACTTAGCGTAATGCCCTCAAGGTCCATCCATGTTGTCACAAACAGCAGGACTTATTTCTTTTATGTGTATCTCATTTTGAGATACACAGATCTCATTTTCTTATCCCCTCATCTGTTGATGGATACTTAAGTTCTTTCCATATCTTGTCTATTGGGAATAGTATTGCAATGAACATGAGGGCACATATCTTTTTGAGATAGTGGTTTCATTTCCTTATAATATACACCAAGACCTGGAATCACTGCATCATTGCTGTTTGTTGAGGAGCCTTCACATGGTTTTCCATAGTGGCTGCAAACAATTTACATTCTCACCAGCCAAGCACAAGAGTGCCCTTTTCTTCAGTCTTCACCAAAGCTTTATCTCTTGTCTCTTTGGTAATTGACATTTTAACAGACATGTGGTGATATCTCATTGTGGTTTTGATTTGTATTTCCCTTATGACTAGTGATGTTGAACATATTTCATGTACCTATTCGAGTCATAGGCTTAATAGTGTCTTTATTTAAGGGAATTCTGACCAGAAGCAACCTCAATTATTTTTGTTGCTATTCATAACAACTTTTCTTCTCATGTTTTGTTGTTGTTGTGGTTGTTGTTGTTCGTTTGTTGCTAGATAAGGTGATCAAAAGAAAACACCCTATTCACTATGAAATTTGAGATAGCTGAGTTGCTTTCATTTCTTCTTCTACTTTTGATTCTGGATCCAGGGAATTATATGACTTCATCTGAACCTGGACTTGTTTACAGAATCCCTTGACTAAAATTTGTGACCGATTAGATTTAATTGGGCTGTAGAGTCAACTAAATGCAGAAAGATACCACCATGTATAATTTCTATCTTCAGATTCTAGAACACGTTTGTTCATTGGTGAAATCCAGCATGGTTCAAAGTCCATCATACTGGGTTATTTCTGAGCCATTATGAGATGCAGATCACTACAGCAGGTGAATCCAGTGAAACCAATATTTGTAATATCTGACTTTTTTGAGATAAGGGGTATGAACAATGTTGGGAAATACTATACTAAAATTCCATGTTTTTTGTAGTGTTGAAGATCTTTGTTCTTTATGGAGAGAGTGATATTAATTTGAATTATTGCTCTCTAATGGTTATTGTTCACAGCTGATTCACTGGGACTACATTCAAATATATTAAGAGGCCCCCCTCACCTATATGTGATTTTCAACAAGGATTGAATGGGGAAGGACAGTCTTTTCTCACATGGTGCTTGGAAAATTGGATATCTGCATGCAAAAGAATGAAGTTAGACCCATCTTAGATCATATACAAGAATTAACTCAAATGGATCAAAGTCCTAAATTTAAAATCCAGAACTATAAAACTCTTTAGAAGAAAACAGAGGAGGAAATCTTCATGACATTGGATTTAGCAATGACTTCTTGAGTATGACCCCAGAAGCATTTGTAACAAAAGAAAACAGGTACATTAACTTTCATCATTATTAAAAAAGTTTTGCACATTAAAGGACATTATCCAAGGAGTGAAAATAAAATCCATAGAACAAGAGAAAATATTTGCAAATCTTATATCTGAAAAAGGATCAACATATTGACTATATAAACAAGTCCTAAAGTTCAACAATAAGCAGAACATTCATGGTAGGAGTATAAAATGGTATAGCTGCTAAGCAACACAGTTTGGCAGTTCCTCAAAAAGTTCAGCACCAAAGTACCTTATGACCCAACATTTACCTGAAGTAATTGAAGGCAGGAACTCAAAAAGGTACCTACACATCAGTGTTCATAGTAGCATTAGTCCCAAAAGCCAAAAGGTGGAAGCAACCCATTTTCCGTCAACAGATAACTGGATAAACAAAAATATAGCATATACATACAATGCAACATTATTCAGCCACAAAAAGAAATGGAATTCTAATACATGCTATAATATAGATAATCTTAAAAACATCAGCTAGGTGAAATAAGCCAGACACAGAAAGACAAATATGCATGATTGCATTTAACTGAGGTACCTAGAATAGATACAGAAAGTAGAACAGAGGTTACCAGGGGCTGGAGGAGAGGGGGGTTCACATTCATTGTTGTTTTTTTGGTTTTTGGCCATGCTTGCAGCATGTGGAAGTTCCCAGCCAGGGATTGAACTTGAGCCACAGCAGTGACAACGCCAGATCCTTAACCTGCTGACCCACCATGGAATTCCACACAGTTCTTATTTAACAGGCACAGAGTTTCTGTTTGGGATGATGAAAAAGTTTTGGAAATAGAGGTGATGATAAGTACATTGTGAAGGTACTTAATGCCAGTGAATAATACCCTTAAAATTATTAAAATTATAAATTTTATGTATATTTTATACTTACATGTATATTTTGTATATGTATTCTATGTGCATATATTATGCACAATGAGATAAAATACTGTTGGGTGAAAAAAAAAACTAGGTGAGAACTGAAATGTAAATCTAAGCATAGAGTTTTGTTAAAATTGTAGTGACTATCAGCTTTAACAGATGGTAAACATTTCTGAAGGGAAAAAATATCTTTATTTAGGTGTGTGCATAATTAGTGGGTTATCAGTTAGCTTTGCTAAGTGGAATCAACTTGACTTTCCAAGGGAGTCTGATGATGAGCTATTAAAACACTGTGGACTTTGAGAGTCTGACATGGCAGAATGGCTCCATGTCCATGATAAACATAACCACCAGCTCAGTGCCAGCACAGCCTAGATTCTGAGCAAGTAGCTATTGAATGGCATGCCTAACGTTACCAAACGCCAACAGCAACATCATAATTCAACTTTAAGAATTATTTATGAGTTGTGTATTGTACATTTTTTGGTGCAATGCACATTTTCCCCAGCCATATGTTTTATAAAATGGAAAAATAATGCAAACTGGCACACTCAATCAAAGGCAATGGAATTCTATTTTACATTTAAAGGAATTTGGGAACATGATTCTTTTAGGGATGAGAGCTGCCTGGAATTAGGATGAGACTGTTATTGTGATCAGCCAATTAACATTTCTAGGCCGCCCCTCTGAACAACCACCCATATTTGTATTGAATTTATGTCAAGGCACATCAAGCAAACAGAAGGAGAAGAGTACAGAAAAAAAAATCATTGAAATTAATTTGAATGAGCCTGGAATACAGAAAAATATATAGCCACTTGCTTAAATTATTTTAAAGGTAACTTTTTATCGATTGAGTTTATAGCAATAAAATTTTGAAAAAATCTAATAAAGATGTATGGAATAGCAACTTTAAAAGTATATATATATATATATATATATATATATATAATACATATACATATATATATGTGTATATATATAATATATATATACATATACATATATATATATGTGTGTATATATATATTCCTTCAGCCCAGAGGATTTTGTTCTCTGTCTTTTTCACTTATTACTTTTAAAATTATAAAATCCAAGAAGAAAACAAGTCTACTGTAAATTTTGAATTGGGTCTAAGGTATTTGGCTATACACACACACACACACACACACACACACACATATTTTTTTTCCTTCTTTCGTTGCTTGCTGCATATGGAGTTCCCAGTCCAGGGATCAGATCCAAGCCACAGATGCGACCTAAGCTGCAGCTAGGGCAACTTTGGCTCTTTAACCCACTGTGCTGGCCCGGGGATCAAACCTGAGTCCCAGTGCTCCCAAGATGCCACTGCAGGAACTCTGTATTTGGTCATATTATGATAGCAGGGCTATAGATTTTAAACTTCTGATTAGTGGGTTGGTATCTTTTTTATCTGTGTTCAAAATATGTAGAATTAGACATTTAGTAATGTGGAATGGCTTAGGATAAGCTTTAGTGATTGATTCATTTAATAGACGTTTGAGGAATTGTATCAAGGACCAACTACTATACCCAGAGAACATCCCTCTAGGAGTACACAGCCTAGCTGGGGAGGAAAAATGGGCACAATAAATTCCAGGAGCAGTGCAGTAAGACTAAGCAGAAAGAGGGTTGGAAGAACTCCTGTCTTTGGAGGAGCAGGGAAAGCTTTGCAAAGAAAGAAGTGGCAGATGCTCTGGAGGCCTTTTGTCACCTTCTCTCTGTCTGCCTCTGATTTTGTCACTCTGGGGGTGGAAAATTTTGACCCATGGAAGGTGTGAACTGTGCCTCTCAGCTTTGCTGCCCAAGGGCTTCCTCTGAGGCATCAGGACCTGGAAGCAGAGTGCAGAATTGCCCCCATAGTTGATTCCCCCAGGCAACCCCCTGGTGTTATGAAGAAGGAAAACCAATAGATCAATGCACCAGTCTCCCCACTTGTAAAGGGACACTTCTAAGAAGGATTCTGTGTGGCTTTCAAAGGTCCTGACATTGCCTACAGCAAGCACCTTGCTACTACAGCTGTATTTACTTTCCTTCCTTTGCTCTCTCAATCTTCCCTCATGCTCTCCTGCTTTCTGTGATTAATTTCCAAATAAACTACCTGCACAGGAGTCCTTGATTCAGGCTCTGCTTTTAAAAGAACATGAATGAAGACAGAAGATGACATTTGAGCTGGGAATTGAATGACGTGAGTAGAAGTTTGTTGGGGGGCATGTGGGCTGAGGGGGCAAGTTATTTTCTGGTAGATCAAGCAGCTGGTGTAGAATCACCAAGGTCCTAGAGTGTTTCCTGGAGGCCTTAAAGATGACAGGACAAGTAGAAAGTGATAGGAAGGTCAGAATATGGTGGGGTCTCAGAAGGGGGTGAGGCTAGCCAGGTATGTTGGGATCACTCATGAAAAGTCCTCTGAGGCATGGGAAGTATTCAGCACTGTCTTGTAAGTGACTTTAAAGACCATGATGTCCAGGGACACAATGATCAGAGGTGAGGAGGGCAGGCAGACTGTCTAGGAGGTGCTTGTAACTATCCAGGTGAGAGAAGATGAACAAGGGAGACTGAGCTGTAAATAAGAAGAGGGGACAGATTGGAGTGATGTAGGAGCACTTCAATCAAGGAACTTGGGGACTCCATGAAGGCTTAAGGAGAGGGTGAAGTTGAAGTTGTCAACTAGATTTTTTGGTTTGTTAGATCATGTGGAGATGATGCCTCTGTATGTTGAAAACTAAATCCCTAAGGGGATGATATTTGAAGGTGGGGATTTGGGGAGGTGATTAAATCATGGGGGTAGAGCCCTCATGAACAGTATTAGTGCCCTTATAAAAGAAACCCCAGAGAGCTCGCTAGCCCTTCCACCATGTGAGCCCTTCTACAGTGAGAAGATACCTGCCTATGAACCAGGAGATGGGTCTTCACCAGACACTGAGTTTGCTGGTGCCTAGATCTTGGACTTCCCAGCTCCAAAACTGTCAGAAATAAGTGATTTTAAGCCACCCATTCTATGTTATTTTCACTATAGCAGCCTGAATGGACTAAGACATCATCCTCATGTGGAAAGATGGTTTATCATATAAAGTAAATAAAATTGTGGAGTTCAGATTCTGTGGAATTTAAATATCATGTTAAGATGTTTGATTATATTAACCTGGCACTCTATATTGGGGGTTATTACAGTTGAGAAGGAAGGTCAGAAGATGAGTGTTAGCCAAAATACCAATCCAATTTGCCATGGAATGGCAATGTATCATGGGTATACATTAAGTTTCTTATTCGTGGTGGTTTCTTGTTGACATCAGTCAAGAGGCGTTTAAAAACTTCTTTGGGATCTTAGCAAAAGGTAATCGATACAAATAGGAATTTTGGCATCTTGGACCTCAAATACAGCTTTCAATTGAGGAGCTAGGTAACTGATATTCATTATGAATGCAGTTCCAATAAATGCCAAAAACCTGTTAATAGAAATTTATAAGTAAATGAAATTCCCTTAGAGCAATGTTTTTCAGTTTGGACTCATGGAGTCCCAGACTCAAAAGAAGATTTGTGGGTCAGAAGGGGATAAAGGGATGAGTGAGTAGGGATAATTTGTCAAACAGACAAGTGAAGCTGGAGTCAGAAGAGCATAATTCATTATAGGAGAACATGTGGTGTAAGGTAAACACAAGCAGCAGAGTTGAGTAAAACCAAAAGAGTGTGGAGCAATTTAGGAACTAGTCAGGGGATAATAGATGTTGTCTTGGGATGGTTTCTTTGGAAGCAAAGCCTGAGATAGGGATTTGTTAATATTTTATGTGGCTGTTGAGGGTCAGTTTCTTACAACGAACCTCCAGAGAGAGATAGAAGCTGAATAGGGAAGGGGAAAAGCCAAACAAAAATATGATCTCATGTAAAATCTAGCCTCAGCCTGGTTTACAAAAGTACCCTCTTTGAATCCTGGATCAATCACTGGCCATCTGAAAGTGGAGAGACTCGGGGTAACCTCCTGCAAGGGTCAAGAGTCACTATGGGTCAGGAATGTTTTTGGATGAGATTAGCATTTAAATCCATGAATTTTGAGTAAAGCATATTGCTCTCCAGTATGTGGGGCGTGGGCCTTGTCCAATCAGTTGAAGGCCTAAACACAACAAAAAGACCAGCCTCTCAAGGAAGAGGGAATTTGCTAGCAGACTGCCTTTGGAATTCATGTGCACCATCAGCTGTCCTGGGCCTCCAGCCTTCAGGTCACACTACACTTGGACTTGCTAACTCTACAATAGTGTGAGCCAATGCCTTATAATAAATTTCTTCCCCATATGCGTTCTTTTTGTTTGTTTGTTTTGAAGGTTTTTTGTTTGTTTGTTTGTTTTTGTTTTTTTGCCTTTTTTTAGGGCTGCTTCTGTGGCATATGGAAGTTCCCAGGCCAGTGGTAAAATTGGAGCTGCAGCTGCCAGCCTATGCCACAGTCTATGCCACAGCAGCATGGGATCTGAGCTGAGTCTGCAACCTATACCACGGCTCATGGCAATGCCAGATCCTTAGCCCACTAAGCAAGGCTAAGGGTCAAACCTGCATCCTCATGGATACTGCTAGATTCTCAACCCCTTGAGCCACAATGGGAACTCTCCCTATATGCATTTTGTTTTTGTTTTTGGTTTTTGGTTTTTTAGGCCTACACCTGAAGCATATGGAGTTTCCCAGGCAAGGGGTCAAATTGGAGCTACACCACAGCCACAGCAATACCAGATCTGAGCCGTGTCTGTGACCTATACTACAACTCACAGCAACACCGGATCCTTAACCCACTGCATGAGGCCAGGGATCAAACCTGCGTCTTCATGGATGCTAGTCAGATTTGTTTCCACTGAGCCATGACGGGAACTCCCCTATATGTATTCTGATTGTTCTATTTCTCTGTAACATCCTGACCAAAACAGCTCCCAGAAGTCTCTGTCTCAGGGAAGGTGGCTTCCATCTGCCAAGGGAAATTTTTTGCTAAGGTCACAAGAATAGCCTCTTGCAGTGGTCCTGGCTTGGTGGCTGCATGCACCAGCTGAGAAAGGGGATCTTGGTGTAGCACCAGTCTCTTTCACAGAGCCTGTTTTGGGGCATCCCTTTTATGAGGTGCTTGGGAAAATGATGTAAGAGTAAAGAGTAGTGAATTACATTTATCTGGTGGTGAGTTAAATTTATGGTCCTTCACGAGTCCCTCCTTAGTACTTTGCCAGTTCTTGCAAAGCTCCTTTGGCAACATTTATTGGTGTGGCACCATAGTACCATGGTTTCAACTTTTGGGGTCTTGAAGTTCAGGAGATATATGATCAAGTTCCAGCTCTCCACTAACTCAGTGAGCAACATTTACAAATGTAACTTAATTTTTGGTTTTTGATTCCACATCCACATGACAGATATTACAATAACTACCTCACAGATATGTTTTGAAGGTTAAAATTAAAATTGATATCATACATGGAAAGCAAACAAATGTCACCCAGGAACATGAAACTCTTTGGTGCCAGGCAGTGGGTTAAGCAACTTAAAATCCTCATCAGGTTACATTTTCACAACAGTTTTCTAAAAGGGATATTATGCTACTGGTTTCCTAATGTGGAAACCGAGGTGCAAAAGGGTTAAGAAACGTGCCACACATCACCAGACGGGGAAGCAAAGGACCTGATACTCTTCCAAATGTCTATCAGGAAATAAAGCTCAGTTTGGCTTCTGCTACATTGAATTCTAGAGCCTTGGAGGTTGGGTTATCACTGTGGAAGCATGAGGTCCTGCTCCAGGGATCTAAAATTACAGGGAAATTACATTCCCTTGGGCATGTACAGCCAGGGTGATGAGCCGTGGGAATATCCAGGGCTCTAGGCGCGGCCAGGTATTTGGAATCCAATGTGTGGGCATGGCTCAGCTAGCTCCACCCACCTGTCAATCTTCTCATATTGCACAGGCTTGGGGAGGTGGGTCAAGGAAATCAAAGGAAAAAATGGTACTTCTCCACTTCGTTTTGGTGTGTCATCAGCAAGTGCAAATCCACAAATATCTCTGGGCTGGAAAAGGTCATAAATAGAAAACCTGCTGTACCTCTGAGTTTTCACAGATTTCAATGATTTCCAGAAACTATCTTGAGACAATAAAAAGGTTGCTGAATGGTAACTGAGAAAGACCTCTGAACGCTCACTGAGCTACTTTGAAGTTTCCAGAGGCATTTAATTTTCATGCTCTTGCAATAAATTTAAAGGCAAATTATAAAAGTAAGGTTCGGTTTTGGTAAGGCTCCAATTTATGTGCTTTGGGCTTCTTCTAACTAGCCTGTGGGGGAAGCTGGCTACGAAAGTTAAAATTTAAAGACTTTTGCCAAGTGTCCTGTGTGAAAATATCCAGTGTTTTGTGGAATTTTCAAAGGCAGCTTGTTGTATACTCCTAGGCCTTGTATTATCCACAGGTTTAGAAAGTGGCTGCTGGCAGGTCATATTTTAAAGAGCAAGTGCTAATGTTAGGGAAGCAATTCACTGTCTCTAATGGATTTAGAGAAATCAGCCTGTTTCAGTGTTAAGATTTCATTATTGCTTTAGTTTTACAATTTGCCTTTGAAGGTAATATGAGGCCTTGCAAAGGAGGTGGTTTGCACAGTGGTCAGAATCTCTTAGCCTCAGTTTCTTCATCTGCAACCTGTGAGTATTAATAACTACTTCATGGCTATGTTAGTTGGAATAAGTTCAGTAATGATAGCAAAGTTGCTGGCATATATTATGTCCTAACGCACTGATCACAGGTGGAGAGAAAAACTCTCTGTGACAGGATGGACAAAATAGCTTGTAATCCATGAGGCTGGGAAATAGAGAAGTCTGTGGATTTCAACCTGAACAATAGTTGAATTCGGGTGTCTGGATGGAATGACTCTGAATGAAGGTGCCTTTCGAAGGAGAGAAAACATTCTGTCTAGTGTCCGCTGACACTCAAAAGGTTGAGGAACAGTTTCAAGGCATAGCAGTGTTCCGTTTTTACAACTGGTTGCTCACGTCCCTCATTTGAGGGTTCAAACGGATAGTTTAAGAGAGAAAATGAATGTCTGCCTTCTTGAAGACCAATTTGGGAGTACAAATCTGGGATTTGGGATCTCACTGGAAAGTCTGTGTTATTTAAATTTCTAAACGGAGCCCTTCTACTATGACCTCAAGCTAATGTGTGGGTCGGTCTGAGTAACAGCTTTGAGTCATTTCTTCCAGCAGAACCTATATCCTAAGCAACTCTGGGTAAAAAGTATTGTTTCCTGTGAATGGTGGAATTGTCAGGAAGGTAACAAATTGCCCAAGAATTTTGTTGGTGAAACAGAATTCAAGCTTGTTTCCATTTTTCTGGACTTAAAAAAAATACCTTTGAGAGATTACTGGTGTGAAAATCCTGTGTGCTTGCCAGCAATTCTCTGGATGACAACACGCTGTACTACAATCTTGCCTTCTTTTTCTCTTTCCTCACTCGCCCCCCCCCCCATCTCTCACTAGACGGAACAGGTGAAGAGGCTGAATTGTAGATCTCATTTCTCCTGTTTTGCTGCTTGTGAAGTCTGCCAACAGAATCCACCTTGACAAAGTCAAGGACTGTGCGTTTAATGTTGAACTGAGAGAATAAATTATGCATGAAATTGTGCCAGAGTCTCCAGTGTGCAGAATTGCTCCTTTTGATATGAAAGGTTAATTCAGAAAGGAGTCCAAAATAGCTGGAAATTGTGGGGATAAGTGGATAGTATTCACTGTTGTGAGCTGTTATTACTAGAAATTGCATTCCCCTCTCTGGCTTCCCTGGAGATTTCGCTTTGCCAGTGAATATAAACTGTACTCAGTAGAATAGCATTTAGGAGTAACAAGAGTGTATGTCCATACACAATAAAATATTCTAATGGTGTTTTAAAAAGAAGTTATACTTTTTCATGTATATCATGCACCCCAAGGAAGAATTTCTATTGCATTTAGGTCAAGAACAAGGCATATCAAACGTAATGAGTTTTGAGCATCTATGTGTTGCAAGGGGCTGTGAGGGACTCCTATTTCAGATCCTCGGTTGGTCATGCCACTGATTAGTTATGTAAGCCTGGTTCCTGGTACAACCCAAACCATCCTTGCTGCAAGAGGGAACCACCCCAAATTGTTTTATCACTATGTCTTGCACATCCAGATTTAATTTAATCGTGGGTAAATTTATGAAGCCCTTCCAACCTGTTTCACTTAAATGTCCTTTTAACATACACTCTTATATCATTTTTATGTTAGTTCATTATTTCCAGCAGAAAAACGTAGTTGTCTGGAAAGCTCAATTTTCCTTAAAATACACATCCACATATTTTTGGAGCTTGTTAGAGACTCCTTTTTGTGTTTCCATCACAAGGGAACAGAATTGTGCCACCAGACTGTGGAAGTTGTTTATTTTTGTCGCTCTTATGTACATTTTCAGAAACCATCTCTTTCTGAATCTCCACTGGGGACCAGTAGTTTTTTTTTTTTTTTTCTCTAATTATAAATTGGTCTCATTTCTGACCTGGGGTAGTTTTAAGTTTTAATTCCTGGCTTGTGTTTATAAACTGTTAGACTTCATTATCCTGTTGGGAACATTGAGAGAAAGGCTTCAATCTTTTGTGTTGGTTTTAACAATTAGATATTCATTCAGTGTCTTAAAATGTATGTGGGGCCAACCAAAGATGCTTTTTTGATGTCGATTTTTTTCCTTCTGTGTTTCACTTATCTATGTATTTCACATTAGCAATGCAGCTTTTAAAACTCTGGATGGGTGAGGGTGAAGTGCTGTTGTATTATTAAAAATCTAAGAGGAGTGAACGAAATGCATAGGGTTACTTTTTTGTAGTATACCTTTTTTTAGTTTCAAAATATTTATGTGGAAAAAGGTCTAGAAATCTTGGCATAGGGAATATATTCCTACAAATTTTGGCAGATGCTGGGTTAAAATAAAATTGTTCCTACATTAAGGTGCCTGTGGGTTTTTTTTTTTTCCCCCTGTGTTATTTTGTTACTTTATGGAATTACTAAGGATAATTTAAAATGACTAATCCCTACTCTCCTCATTAATGCCAAGAGTGTTAAGTTTCTTTATTCTTCTGTCTGATTCATTGGTCTGCATTCTGGACAGCAAATTGGCAAAATGGCCTCTTGTCACTGGAAGGTGTTCCTTCTGCACTTTGAGAATATTCTGTTACCTGAGGGGCTGTTTTTTTTTCATGTGAACCTGGGTGCCCAAGGCTGCTAAAATTTAAGAATGAAGTCAAAAGCAGTGTAGAATATTGCTTAACATCCTGAGGACTTGTTTACAGTGGTGTCTATCTCTGTGGTACTAGATTTGATGTATTTTAAAACACTTAGGGCCAAATAAAACTTTTCTTTTTTTCTTCTGCAGATTCAAATGCCTTCAGCAGATCAAACTGAAAAATCATTGAATAAACAATTTGTAGCACTGGTAACAGATATTGGAGGTAGTGAAAATACCAATTAGTGCCTGCAAGATAAACTAAGCAGTAGAAGTTTTCATAGAATTCTGTAATATACACATATATGCGTGAATAAGACAAAAACCGAAGTTCTTTTAAGAGATGTTCCATCTAGCATTTACGTATATTCATGGATGTATAGAGTAATGCATGTAATTATTTTACATATAAATCTATAATTTTATATATAAAACAATTTTAAATATTTTATAAAATTTTAGATGTAGTCTAAATATATTGTAAATACGTTTTAAATATAATTTGCATGCCACTTAAATATATTTTATACAATTTTTAGTAGAATATTTAAATATGTTATTTCAATGTTATTTAAAATTGAGGTGGCAGAATGTTCACTTCTACCCCAGACTTTTTTTCTGGCAAAGAATCACCCATAGAAACAATTTAGAAGCAAATGGAGACTCTTTTCTGCAAAGTAATTAATACATTTAAAAGCATGTTTGAAATAACTAGTTAAGCAAGAGAATCAATCTCTTTTAAAAGCTTTCAATTCACTAGAGGCCCATTCAATAGCACACACCTGCTCACCAGTGGTTCAAAACCCTGACACCAGCAGCATTTTCTTCATCCGCCTTCCTTTTTCTTGAGAGAGGAAAAGTAGATACATATTTCCTTAAAAATATATCCCCCCGCCCCACTCCCAAGATCCACATGCCTGATGCATTCAATCTTCATTGTGAAGTGACTAGTGAATATTTAGAAGCTTAAGTTTAAAATTGTACGTGTTAAATGCACATAAAATGAATATACTGTTTGTGAAATATTAAACCCAAGTCCTTTTTTCCCCATTGTACACTTATGGGCCTGCCATGCATGTGTGTTATCTTGGGAAAATGTGGGGCTTTCTTAGCCCTTCTTTAAATCATCCAAATTATTCTTTTTAGCTGTAAATGATCTTTTCTTTTGGTAAGTTTTTTTGACTAAAGATAACTTCACAAAAGCATATGTAAGTTAACCAGAAATGCAAGGAAAAAGTAACACTTGTTCAGAAGAGATTTATCTTTTTAAGCTTTGCTTGGGGGTGATAGAAAAGGCAATTTTTAAAATGCAAGTGATCTTTAGGAAAAATATTATGAAAAGACTTTATTAGTATTCTGTTGTGTTGTGTTAGCATTCATTTCATTTTAGCAAGATCCTCCACAGCAAGGAAATTAATGTTTTTTTCTTCTTTGGCACACCTCTAATCCTTTTTTCCTTTGTCCTCCCAGTGGATGAAATGATTTGAGTGGAATCCACATTTTTTTTGGGAGGGAAAGAACAGATTTACAGGTGGATGTGAGCAATGAAAATATTTAAATTTAAAAAATGAAAATCAAGCAAATGTTGCAAATCTCTTTGATGAGCAGTTTGGAGCTCTGCTGCCTGGATATAGAGACTGACCATCTACCCTACCCCTACCCCTATCCTAACTAGTGAGGAAGCACATTTTAATTCACTAATGTTGCATATTGATTTTGGAAGATTTGCAGTGTGATACATGCCATAGGTTATTTTCGCAGCTGGTACCGAGTGTGTCCAGTATCAATATTTATTTTATTATTCATTACCTTCTTGTACTTTCCTGTTTTTAGGCACAAACCTTGATATTTACCCTTGATATAGTTTTTTTTCTTTTTCTTTTTCTTTTTACATCCTCACCAAAGGCAATGGAATTTCCTAGGCTAGGGGTTGAATCGGAGCTATAGCGGTTCCCAGGCTAAGGGTTGAATGTGGCTATAAGCGGCCTATACCATAGCCACAGCAATGCAAGATCCAAGCTGCGTCTGTGACGTACACCACAGCTCGTGGAAACACCAGATCCCTGACCCACAGAGCAAGGCCAGGGATCAAATTCGCATCCTCATGAATATTAGTTGGGTCCATTACCGCTAAGCCATACCAGGAGCTCCAAACTCTTGATATTAAAAAAAAAAAAAATCAGTTTTCTGCCATTCGGAGCCTAAGACTATTTCCTTTTTCAGTGGCTGTGTTCTGGTTTCTTACTGCTATTGTAACCAAGTATCTATATAAACAATATCAATTTATTATCACAGTTATATGTCTCACTGAGTTAAAATCAAGGTGTTGACAAGGCTGTGTTCCTTTCTGAAGCTCTAGGGAGTCATTTGTCTCCTTGTCTTTTCCAGCTTTTAGAAGCTGTCTGTGTTCCTTGGCTCACGGTCCCTTCTTCCATCATCAACGTGGGCCATGTTACATCCCTCTGATTCTTCTTCCACATGGAGTCCATCTTCCTCTGCCTCTCACCTTTGTAGAAAAGGGTCTGTTAAGGACTCACAGGACAGGTTGGGCTTATCCAGATAATTCAAACTAAGTCCCGTCTCAAGGACTTTAACATCTGTGAAGTCCCTTTTCCCAGGTAAGTTAATATATTCACAGGTTCTGAAGATATGAGATGTAGATACGTTTTGGGGGGGGGGGATTATTCTGCCTATGTGCACAGAAGGATGAAGAAACTCAACAGCAATAGCAGTTATAGCCAGTGGTTTTATTTGGTGCTTCCTTCATGCCTTTTACAAAAGTGGCCAGGTATGATGCACTGTAGGCATTCAAGAAGTATTTGTTGAAAAAATGAGTGAAGGGATTCATTGATTTTTGTCGTTATTCATTGGATGGCATTATTTGGAGCATTTAGCAGAGGCAGGAAGCCACTGCAGGGTTGGTTATTGGCAGAGAAATGGAGAGGTTTTGCAGGAATTTACTCATCTTTATGTGCTAATCCAGGGCTTGGTGTAACATTTGCCCAAGACATGACGGGTACAGTAATTTAAAACTAAATATCAGATGTTGGAACAAAGTCATTGCTCATGCTCAAAAGTCAAAGTCAAACCTATACACCTGTTCCCTGGAGGAAACAGACAGCAAAAGATACATTTCTCTGAGTGTTGTTCCTTCAGCTCCATGAAATAGGAGCGGGATGAAACAAAGTTTAGCACAGGTCAGGCACCTAGCGTGATCTTGGCATCACGGCTGATTCATTTTGAGTGTGGTCAATAGAGTTATGAAACTTCTTCTAACTACTGGGTTTGGTTGGCATGAACCTCATGTGTCTCTTTGAGAGTAAACAGAGCACACATCTTCCTTTGATTCTATCTCACAGCTGTTATCTCGAAGTGGAAAAGGGCTTCAAGAAAAGACTTGCATTCAAATCCTGCATAACTGGGTGACATAACGTATCTGTAAAATAGAGATAATAATACCTCCCTATGGGTTGATGGAAAGATTAGAGATATCTTTATAAGGGCTTTGGCATAGGAAAAATGGATATACTAGGCACTCGATAAATATTTTTATAATTATTATAATTTTTTTCAGCCAGCTTCTGATTTTGCCAGTAATGTGTTATATGAAAATAGCATTCATCTCAGATAATTAAGAGGCACACTTTAAGTGTTTGGCCTCTGGATTGTTTCATCAATTTATTCATTCATTTTTTCCTTCACACATTCCCAAATTCCCTATGGCTGTTATGCACTATGCTATGGGCTGTAAATACAATAATGAACAGAACATTTGTGGCCTTTTGCCTCATAATGCTTTCAGACTGGTGGAAGGGACAGGCCATTAAGTAAAGAAAGAGATTCAGGTTCATATCCTGGTGCCATAACTTACCAGCTGTGTGGTTCTCGACAGACAATTGTATCTCTGCCGCTTTGCTTCCTCACCTGTAACTAAGGTTAACAGGATTACCTTGAAAGGGTGTTATGAAGATTCAATTACATAACATAGATACATGTTTAGCATAGACCTTGACACATGAGAAAATTATTATTTTGTAACTTTTAAGGGGAGTATTTAAAGAAGATAAATACTTTTTTTGTTGGACTGCATGTGCAACATATAGAAGTTCCCAGGCTCACAGCGATGCCAGCTACTTAACCAGCTGAGTGAGGCCAGGGATCAAACTTGCATCCTCATGGATCCTAGTCAGGTTCATTACCACTGAGCCACAATGGGAACTCCAAGAACATATGCAGTATTTTTGATGAAGCAGTTAGGTCCTTTACAGACAAAGCAAAAAGTAACATACATAGAGTTTGAGGCTGTGTTCTCATCTTCCTCTTTTATTGCTCATGCTCAGTTTTTTCAGGGAATACTTTTACTTCTAATACTATTGCTTGCGTACCTACAACTAATAATACTATTGCTATTCATACTATAATTTTTTACTAAGTTTTTGCTCTGTGTCAATTACCATTCAAATCACAATACCTGTGTTATGTGATCTAATCCACCACTTAGCTCTGTAGCGTGGATTAGGTGCTATTATAGAATCTGTTTCACTGCTAAGGAAACAAACACAAGAGGGTTAAATGTTAGATCTACATCATTGTAGTGATGGCCCCAATTTCTAACCCAGGTGGTCTGACTCCACTCCATTGCCCACTACTCTTTGGAAGGAGGCAGGTTTTGGGATAATTTTCCAATGAGGTAAATTTCATGGAGGATGGTTTGAAAATAGAAGAGGTATATAGGGCTGAAATTCCACTTTGCTGCTCTGTGGTAAAGGAGGTATCATTGCTTAAACGTTTGTTCTTTGGTCAAACACCTATCAGGTGCCTATCAGGTAATGGGTGCCCTTAGAAGAGATGAAGTTTGTTTCCCCAAGGACTCTCACTCTGTTGTAGGGGCAGGAATGACTACAAACAGGTTGTTAAACTAGAGTCTGCTGCATGATCTAATAGAGACCAGTGCATGTGGTAACTAGGAAAGCTTGGGACCTCTTATCTAGCCGTGGGTAGCCGGGAATGGTTTCCTGGGGGAAATGTATCTTGAGAAAAATTTCAGATTTGCTTACCGGAGACCTAGAAAGTTATTTACTAAGATCTGTGGATGAATGTGTATCATGATGATTAAGAATACTGGTTTTGGAGTTAAAGCTGGCTATTTTCAAACACGGCTTTTCCATTTTCTAACTCTTCCAACTTTCCCCAGTAAAGCCCTTAGAGTATGTTATCTATAAAGTTGGGAACAATCAGAGTATCTCTTTCTTTGGAGTATAGTGAAGACTCCAGGTAAAGCTGTTAGCACAGCACTGGTGTGTGGTGGACAGCAACAAAAGTTAACCTTTATTATCATTGCTCTTGTCAATATCATCATCATCATCATTTTTTTTTAATATATAGAAATAATCCTAAACCTCAAGACAGATAACAAAGATGCTTTTTTTTTTTTTTTTTTTGGTTGTTGTTGCTGAATTCTTAAGAAACAGAGTACACTGGTTTTAATTTTTAAAGCTGGAAAAATTTCAGGCAGTTTATAAGTCCCTGTGATCTTATACAAATATATATTACTGGAATTGAAGTGTGGAAAGAGCACAGTTTGTTTTTACCCCAGTTGAAAATGTGCAGTGACATAATGCAACCCTTTAAGATAACAGAAGCCAGCTGCCCTATTCATATTTAAATATGAGTCACCTTCCAGGGAGACTTGCAAGATTCTACGTGCCAAGCTGGAAAAGTAAAAATTACTAGCAAGGCGGGAAAGAATAAATTCACACTTGGAAGGAGGTAATATAGGCCAGAGGCCCCATCTAGCCAATTCCCTTTTGGAGCAGAAAAATGATTCCCTGGTGGCCAGAGAGGGGAACTGCAGCACTGTGACAACATGGTCCTGTGTTATTGAATAATGGAGGCCTCTTCACATTTGAGGAACCCTTTCCATTTGATTAGAACTACCTTGTATAAATGACGTATATGCCCAGGCACAAACATAGTCTGCTATAATGACTTAAAAAACACAGTGTAGCTGTATATGAATTCCTTCCACCTAGCTTGGGAACCTCATGTGTCTTGGATTGGGTTGGCCAAACCACTTCCAATGTATTCTAGTTCAGCCTAGAGCAGGTCTCAGAAGAAAAATAAAGACAAATTCTTGACAACAGGGACAACAAAAGAAAGGTCTGAAAGTTCCGATAAGTTTTGTCTCCTTGAGTGTTTGCTGAGAACCCATCAGAAAGAGGAGGCCTGTGTGTAGTGCTTGGAGATAATTCAAAAATTAATTAAATATGTAAATTGAATTGACACATGGACAGTGGGATGAGGTTAGGAGGTTAGTTTGAAGGAATGACAAACTGCTAATTAGAGCTCCCCTCATGGCTGAATCAGATTTGTTATGGGTCTGTCTGTGAACTTTTACCTGAATGATAATTCAATGATCACTACTCACTTGGTTGAATCAGATCCTGGCAGCCACTTTAATATTAGCAATTTTGGACAGGCTGTGGCACAGCTCCTGTTGCATAAAGTAATCCATGTCACTGAAAATGATTCTGTTCACTAGGAATGTCTGTGGGCACTACCTTTAGGAATAGAGTCACATTGTCAGGGAAGGTAAAGAGTGAGCATAAAGGTGAAGTTAAATTTTGCCTTCCAGTAAAATCTCTTGGAGGGCAACAGCTGTATCAACCCCATACTTTGACTTATAATTCATCTACCAAATTATCAATGTAATTCAAGATGCATGTAAGGACTTCAAAATGAAGATGTTTAGCGTAGCATTGTTTATGTTTGCAAAAAATTGGAAATAATATAAATATTTAGAGTAATGTATTAAGTAATGAAATATTTTTGTGCTGTTAAAGGGTATATATATATGTACATATATGCATGTATATATATATAGATGTAACAAAGATTTATACTGTAAAACACTAAGTGAAAAATAAGATGGTAATTTTGATTTTGATTATAATGATGATCTCATTTAAATGATCTCTTTTTGTACAATCTTTAAGAAGAAATTGTATAAGGTCTTTCCTGGTTGAGATCTTTCCATTTCTATTAACTTCTCTTAATTCAATTTATTTTGGTAGAATTTTGATGTTCGATTTCTTAGCTTTGTGAAAAGTAATATTTGCTTTTATTAAAGAGAATTTAGAATATAAAACTTATTTTCTAAACTCTACAAGTACACATTCATAAGAAAAACAAACAAACAAAAAATACCCTCAAAAATAGTTACCTTTTAACAATGTCCCCATAATAAACTGAATCTCTTGTTAATGCTCAATGGCTAATCTAATGTCAGCATGACTCCACTGCAGTATCAAGATATCAAGAAATTACCCTTAAATCTGCTTGAGCAAAAGCCATCCTATATCTCCTCATCCCTGTCACCCCAGCAGCTGCCTGTAGTTATTGAAGAAGTTGGCAGGGTAAATGATAAGTGGTGTTATGTTATCATAAACATTGCCTCTGTTAAATGTATAAGGAGAAATATTTTAGTATTAAATTTCATTTATTGCTTGAATGTTGTTATCACATAGCAGCAAACATTTGCTAAATGTGAGGTTTTGGGACTGCCATTCCACCTAGCTTAATTTGGTGAAAGACATTTTATTTTATTTTATATATATATATATATTTTTTTTTTGGCTATGCCCATGTTGTGAGAAAGTCCTAGGACCAGGGATTGAACCCACACCACAGAAGTGACAATGCTGGTTCCTTAACCTGCTGAGCCCCCGGGGGAACTTCAGTGAGACATTTTAGAATGTCATTCTGTGATTAGTAGTATATGCAATGCTAGATAAATGTATATGCATGTATATTCGATCAAGGTTTCTCATTCTTGATGCTATTCATATTTGGGGTTGAATAATTCTTTAGTGTAGAGGGCTATCCTCGGCACTGTAACATGTTTAGTAGCATCCTGGGCCTCTACTCACTAGATGTCAGTAGCATTTCTCATCAAGCTCTTTGCAAATCATAAATAACCAAAAATATCACCTGAGGTGGGGGAAAACACTGGCTGACATTGATATATATATACAATGTTCTTGGGTGTTATTTTAGGGTGGTGAGAACATGAATGATATCTCCTCTTCTGTCTGCTTATCTTGTTCTCATTTATTTATACTGATGTGTATGACTCTTACATTTGAAAAAAGGCCAAAAGACCAAAAATTCATAACAAATGAATCAAAACTCTAAAAAGCAGAACATACTGCCCTAAAGTACTTGTGATCCTTGCAGTTGTAGAGTTGTAATTCTCTTCGCACATGCATATCATTCTTTTGGAGACCTTAGTTTTTGTGAAGTAGGTGGATAGGGATGACTACCATCCTTCTCTACAGATGTAGATAATGAGGTCAAGATCAAAGTCATTCATGTGGTTGCAGAGCAGACCTTGCTCTGGAGCTCCAGGCTCTTGACTCCTGAATTAGCATAACCTTTTATACCATAACCATAAGGCAGGGTATATAACCCTTTCCGTGTAGACATGGCTCTGTTATCCACTGGTGTTTGTATCCCTGTTGTTAAATAGACTCTTTAATGGGGGATTAGAATTAACAAATAGAAAAGAAACAGAAAGGAAGGCATCTCCCCATTGAAGACGTGAATGATGGTGGAGTCTCAGATGGATGACTGATTTCCTTGCCTGAACTTCCTCCTGGAGACCCAAGCCATCTTCCAAGTTTTTTGTTGTTGTTGTTGTTTTTTGTTTGTTTGTTTGTTTTGTCTTTTTGCCTTTTCTAGGGCCGCACCCGTGGCATATGGAGGTTCCCAGGCTAGGGGTCGAATCGGAGCCACAACTGCCAAGCCTACACACCAGAGCCACAGCGACATGGGATCCGAGCCACGTTTGCAACCTACACCACAGCTCACAGCCACGCCGGATCCTTAACCCACTGAGCAAGGCCAGGGATCGAACCCACAACCTCATGGTTCCTAGTCAGACTCGTTAACCACTGAGCCACGACAGGAACTCCAATCTTCAAGTTTTTAATACACAAGGAGGCTAAATGTCAATTTTCTGTGTTTTTCTCTATGAAATTATTTACATACTCAGCTATTCTCTCTTGGATACATATTTATTTTGAGAAATATTAATGGAATTAATTCACCTTTTTCCAAGGGAAAAGATACCTCTAGATTTTCCATTATATTAAGTTTCCGGGGCTCTTCTTTCTTTCCCCCATGGGTGCCTTTCGTCTGGTTCTATTAACATAATGGGAATTAAACATGTGCATCGACTGGTATATCTCTCCATATGCTGGAAATTTAATTTCTCAGTCTAGGTGTGTCTTGGATAAGGTACAGTAATTATTATTGCCCATTAATATCAGAGTGCACAAAAATACCCTGAGAAGTAAATATTTAATATTTCACACTCATTGCCTTTTTTTTAGTTTTTAATTCACTGTGTGCATAGCAAGCAAATTATACATCTTCTTTTATGCTAGTCTTTTAATTTTGAATAGCATCTGTTTGTCAGACATACACAATTTTATTTTCTTAGGTTGAGTACTGAGCATTCTAGCCTATGTGAAGGGGAGTCAATCTATAGATACAGGTGAGTGTAAGAGATCTTGCTTTAGATTTTAATTTTCATTTCAATTTTAAGAGCATTAATACGTCGCCCCAGTGACTACACTTTTAATTTAACCTACTGTGCTTGCATTCTCACATTTCAAAACTGACAAATGAACAGGGAAGGTGGGGAGGCTTTATGTAGTGTTGGACTTGGCATCAGTCCTTTAAAAGCAACATTACCCATCTCTGGATCTTGGAATGCACTGCAGAGAGGAGAGCCCAGCACATAATTTGGTTCTCCAAATAATTCTTGAACTAATCAAATCAATCTGTGCCTCATAACTCTTCCATTCCCCCTCTTGGCTTCCTTGTGTGTTGACTTTGCATCTTCTCTTGTTCTGCCCGTGGTTTGACCCTCAAATCCGAGCATTTGTCTTCAAGATTGTTCTTTTCTGTTCTATGACTTAAGTCTATAAAGCTAAAAAATGACTGTACTCACCAATTAGGAGGTCTTTGGCCCAAATCTATAGGATAGGTTCTAATTTTCCAAAATTTCTATTAGCTTGGATTTAGGAATATAGTCTCAGTTATGTCTAAGACCCAGACAGGTAATGTAGATGTGTGGAGTGTGCAGTGGACAAGACAATAGGGAGTGGTGGGGAGTGTGGTGGGCAGGAGCATGCAAGACCTGCATAAAAGGGGAAGTGTGACCTCATTTTTGCTCAGTTTTGCTCTCTAGAAATGTGTACTCAGAGCTGCCAGATGTTTTTCTTAAGAGATTGAAGTCAGAAATCTATACTTGGTTGAAATATCTCCATTTTCAAATGTGACAATAAATTCCTAATTTTAAAAAATGCTTTTGGGGGGCTCCCATCGTGGCAGAGCAGTAAGAACTCAAATAGTATCCATGAGGATGCGGGTTTGATCACTGGCCTCACTTAGTGGGTTAAAGTTCTGGTGTTGCCATGAGCTGTGTTGCAGGTCACAGACGTGGCGCTAATGTGCCATAAAAAGCAAAAAAAAAAAAAGAAAAAAAAAAGCCTTTTGCATATCTATCAGAAAATTTTGAAATTTGCCTGGATATCCAGCATATTGAGGAGTTAGCATTAAGTTTTCGGGTATGCTATTGATATGATAGTTACGTTTTTTAAAACATCCTTATATTTTGGAAATAGTCACTGAAATCTTTACAGATGCATCATGCAAAGTTTGAGATTTGTTTCAAAAAGGTCCAGATGTGAGGGAGGGGAAGTATATATAAATGAAACAGGGGATATAAATGAAATGACATTGAATGTGGATTGATAATTATTTAAATTTGATGATGGATGAATACATGTATATTTAAGTTTGTATATGTTTAAGGTTTCTACAATAAAGAGTTAAAAAAAAAAAAAAAACCTGCCATGGCCAAAGGCTAGATTTTGCCACAGGCTACAAGAGTTGTCTTTGATCCACAATTTTTTTTCCGTATATGTCCTTAATCTACTTATGTTTTCAATCTGTACTATATTTGGTTATAGCATTTTAAAGTTTATCATAAATGGGAGTTCCCACTGTGGCACAGTAGGTGAAAGATCTGGCATTGCTGCACCTGTTGCAGAGGTTGCAGCTATGGCTTGGATTCAATCCCTGTCCAGGGAACTTCTATTATGCTGTGGGTGTGGCTGAAAAAAAAGTCTATCATAAATGTACCAGTCTAATGCTATGTGAGCTATCTCTCATTCCACAATTCTTGAACTTTTTTTGAATGAGTGTTTGTTAATCCCTTTTGTTTTGTAAATTTTTAAACCTCCAATACTATTCCCTTGAACTTTCATCATTCCAGATTTTTAGTTCTTCATTATTCGCTCCTTGTATAAAAGTTCTCAAATTCATTAGCATGCATTTTGGAGGACTTTTGTGGAACTTAACATTTGTGATCTGTTGTGCCCTTTCTGAGGCATATGCAATTTTGCACAAAAATTCCAAATGTGTCATATGTTGGAAAAAGGAGAATCGATTTTCCTTTTAATTTTGTCACTTCTGTTGCCTGTTTTTACTTTCTTTTCTATCAGGCTTTGAATCTGCCTATTTATTCCTCCTTCCTTGGACTCTGTTCTCTTTGAGGACAATTACATCCCAGTACTGAGCCAGTGCCTATGTGGGTGGACAGCCTTTCATTTATTTGGTGATATGTGTTGAACCCCTTCCTCTGTGGCTCTTTTTTCATCTTGTTTCTTCTGGCTACTTCACCTCCACTACTTTCTTGCTGAAAGTGAGGTTCTTGGGAAAGAGAAGCGTTATATTCCAATTATCCTTTGGGAACTTTCTGTTTTCCTAGTCTCAGGCTCCGTACAGACTGATCCAGAGCCTCATTGACTGGTTAATTTTGGTCCTTCTTTTTCTCTCTAAGTGACAGATGAAGGGTTTCTTGGAATTCCTTTTGCTTTTCTCCAGTCTCAGACTTTATATCCTGCCTTGACAAGTTCTCTTTGTTCCTTTATTCACCAAAGATTTCTTTTTTTGAGCACGTACTGTATGTCAGGCACTGTTCTAGACTGTGACAACCTAGTAGCAAACAAAACAGACAAAAATTTCTGCCTTACATTAATGAGGAAGATGAATAAAACCTGGATTTCCACAATGGAAAGAAAGATTTAGGAGCTTCTTAAAAAGTGTTTCTGTTCCCCCACAATTATGTTACCTTTCAGATTTTCTACTTATGTTTTCCTTTTGTTTTTTTTTTTCCTTTTTTAAGAAGTTTTATTGAGGTTTAGTTGATTTACCATGTTGTGATAATTTCTGCTGTACAACAACATGCTTTATACATGTCTACACATCCATTCTTTTTCAGATTCTTTTCCCATATAGATTATCACTGAATATTGGGTAGAGGTTCCTATGCTGTATAGCAGGTCCCTGTTGGCCAGCCATTCCATATACCACAGTGTGCCTATGTTTTCTTTCTTTCTTTTTTTTTTTTTTTTAGGGCTGCACCTGTGGCATATGGAAGTCCCCAAGCTAGGGGTCGAATCGGAGCTGCAGCTATAGACCTACGCCATGGTCACAGCAACATGGGATCTGCACTGCATCTGTGACCTATGCTGCAGCTCATGGCAATGCTGGATCCTTAACCCACTGAGCAAGGACAGGGATCAAACCCGTATCCTCATGGATACTAGTGGGGTTCTTAGCTTACTGAGCCACAAGGGGAACTCCCCATATGTTTTCTTTTTGAATGTGTTTATTTAAAGACAACTCTTCCCTCTTCCTCTTTTTAAGACCCATTGGATGTTTCACATATGGTCTCTCTCTCTTCATTAAAAATGTTAATGGATATAGACTGTCTAGGTAGAAAAAAATTTAATAAAGTTAAATGATATTAAAATTCATAATGTATCTATAAAAATGTTTATATTTCACATCTAACACTTTTTTAGGTGTTAAGTTAGAGTGTTACTTAAATTAACAAAAGATTCTCCCTCATGCTAGAAGATAAACAGCCCTAAGCTATATGTTCTCACTGTATTAGGCAGTGTTCAGTCCTTATCAGTTGCATCTAGTTTTCCTATGACAGGAGGCCGTATTTCCATGCCAAAGTTAACTGGCACTATATTTGGGGGGGGGGAAGCCTTAGATAAATGAACTAGTTCAAAAACACCATGGCTTTTAGTCAACTAATCAGCTATGAAAGTAGATGCATCCAGAGAAAACATTTATCTATAAGAAATATCTAATCTGTTCGTGTCCAAAAAAAGGCAGGCAGAGATTTATGGATGTGATAGCCAAAGATCAGTGCCAAGAGAAAAAGACACAGCTTCTTAATCCACCTAGTCACTTAAATCAGAGCTCTTCCTTTTGGTTCTTAGGTCACAGAATGACCCTGCCTAACTTGAGTCAAAAATGCAGAATACACTTTAAGGACGTTTTGTTATTTTCTCTTGGGGAGTGGGGATGTGATTTCAGTGAGTCTTTATGCCCTCCCTTCCTCCCTCTCTCTCTCTTTTTTTTCTTGCTTTAGGGCAGTACCCGTGGCATATGGGGTTGAGTTTGGATCTGCAGCTGCCGGCCTACACCACAGCCACGGAAACATGGGAACTGGGCCGTGTCTGCGAACTACACCACAGCTCACAGCAGCACTGGATCCTTAACCCACTGAGCGAGGCCGAGATCAAACCTATGTTCTCATCGATACTAACTGGATCCGTTTTTGCTCCACCACAATGGTAATTCTTCTTTCTTCCTTCCTTCCTTCTCCCAGGCTAGGGATCGAACCTGTGGCACAGCAGTAACAATGCCAGGTCCTTGACGACTAGGCCACCAGGAAACTTCAATGCCCTTTTTTTCTCTCTTCCCTGCTTCCTTTCCTCTCTCTTGTGGATGTTTATTTATCTTCTTTTTCAGGTTATCTGATCCTTAAAGGGTGGACTATTTTTAATTCACTTTAAAAGAATGTTTCCATATACATTTTTAAAAAATTTGGATTTTTCTGGTAGGACTTTAACACAACATTGAAACTTTGGCATCTGCAAGCATAATTCAAGGAAGAATTGTCTTTGCCTTGTTTGAGGACATTTAGTTTTGAAATAACAGCATTAGAGTCTTTTGAAAATAACAGAACACGAACAGAGAATTATTTCCCTTGGAAAAAACCATAGCTAATTTTTCCTTTGGCTGATTTGCCACTGAAATCACACATTCGTATAAATGCCAAGCTATACATATGCATATACATATGTATATGGATGAGCACGTGTATGTGTGTGTGTGTGTGCGCATGTGTGTAAAACTCCACTCTACAATCATGCTATAAACTGGAGAATTTATCTTTTTAAATTAACACTCATTCACGCACAGGTCAGGAAGTCATGCCAAATGCTGCTGGCACACTTCATCCAAGATTTCAATTAATTAAGTGTTACGGTTCCTCCATACAATGGGCAAATACTGTCAGGATCTCTGCTTTATGGGTGGCACATTTGCGAGTAAAATCTTGTTCAAGGTCAAACAAAATCCAGGTCCTCAAAGCCAGAGTGAAAGGCAAATTTGAGACATTTATTTGATATTTTAGTTGAAGATAAGTATGGATTGAGTGAATGAAATATAGAGTAAAAAAAGATTTTGGATCTGAATTGGTCAAGATAGCTCCTCATTTTTTTTTCTTTTGAGAAAAATGCCATCTAACTTATGAATTTAGTTGAATTTCATTCAGCCTCAGGAGAGTTGATGAGGAAAGGCAGATCTACAGACACAACAGAGGCAGTCGAAGCTTGCACCGCACAGAGACAGCGACAGAGATTAAGTAGCCTGTTCTTCCAGCCAGATTGGCCAAATATAAAAGGGTCTTCCCACCCTGGAGTAGAATGGGCACTGAACTCCAGAGCGTGAAACTGCCTTTCTGCTTGACTTGACTTTGAACTTGCAGTTCTCATTTGCCTCAGTTTTGGTGCAGTAAAAGTCCAACCAACTCAGAAAAGATTCGGCTATTCCAGACCAAATCACCCAATTTAACGAAAAAGTCTTTTAAAATTCCAAGAGCAGTGGGAAAAAATGACAGGTTTTATAGACTTTGAAGTATAATGCCTGCCCTGGGCCCAGTACTAGTCTCCATCCATTAAAAACCCAGGATTGACTTTGTGGTCGTAAGGCTGAGAAGTAAGATTTTTAACTGGATGTTGGGTAACTGATCATTTAACTTTCTAATAAGCACTAAATAGGTCATCCCTAGAAACTTTTCTTGTGGAAAGTTCTTTTCTCATGACGTTGTCTCCTTTGTTTCTCTAGCAATGGTAGTAAGAGGGGACCGCATCAACTGAGCACTTGTACTTCCAGCAACTGTATTCATCATCAGATATGTCTCACAGTATGTAGGTTCTATTTTTAATCTCATTTTACGTTTAAAGAAACCAAGGCAGAGTGGTTACCCAATTGACTTAAGAGCACACAGCTGTCACGAAATAGAACACAGATTTGAATCTGGTCTCTAGGACTCCAAACTCTAAGCTGACAGGAATTATCACTCCCCTTGCCAGCAGGCAGATATTAATGTACCCATTTTACAGATTGAGTAAATCAGGAAATTTCATTGACCTGCTTAAATTCACAGCTCTCTCTTTCTCTCTCTTTTCTTCCTAACAAAGAACTCATTTCACCAGACCACAGACTTCTGGGATGATCAGAGTGTGTGCTGGCTGGAAGGCTTTAGTACCTATTCTTTGTAAAGTGACGTGTTTATGGGTAGGAATAAATAATAATTGAACTCGAATCAATAGAAATTTAATTTTAAAATACGGGAAGAAAACATTAGGTAAGCATTTTAGGCAGAGATCGTACATTCAAAATTTGGTTTCCAAGGTTCAATTTGGTAATGGAGGGCTTTTTAGCTGTTTGAATGGATAATACAATCATTTGTTCATTTCACCTGTAAATATCTAGAATTGTCCCCTGTAGATGTATTGTTAAAGGCCAAAATAAAAACTCAAAGATACAGACTTTCTTGAAGATCTTGAATTTCATTGGTGGTAAAGGTCTGCTCTATGGAAAACCATGAGTAACAAGCACTGGGAGATGCTGGGTGGGTTTATAGGAAAAGAGATGTGGTCCGTTAGTATTAGTCATGGAGATCATTTATTGTGATCTGAGTCTGAAAGGAAAAAGAGAATTGGGATTTGCTGGAATTAGATGAGGGCAAAATCTGCTATTGTAAGGTTTATTATCCTTTGCCAGAATAGTAAGTCACTGACCGCTCTGTGACAGGCACTATGCTGGTGGCTGGGGATACAGCTGGGGGATGACACACGGGTCTGTGCCCTCATGGATTGAACTGCCCAGAGGAGACACCAACACTAAACAAACCATTATTACCAAGTCTGTGCTTTGAGAGCCCAAAGCAAGGGAATTTTCCCTGGCAGGGGTGTCATGGAGGCCATACCACCCCAGGGGGCAGTGTTCTTTTCTCTGACAAGAGATGAACAAGACAAGCGCTCTTTCTCATTCTTACACAGCAACCTCTCATCAGTGGCCAACCTCCCTCTGCCACTTTGGCTATTTCTGAGCAGACTTTTCTGCTACCTCTTGGGGAAGAACTGGAGTGTGAAAGTTACTTTGAAGGTTATTTCTAGGGAAACATTATGAGGGCTCAATTGTTCCTGTCACACCCTCCTTAGGTGGGGTGGGTGCATGTGCTTAGTCCTTAGAGCCCAGAAACACTCCTAAATGTCCTATGAGAGGCAGGACAGCCCATCCCCCTCCCCTGAAAAAAGAGAATTATGTGGTCCCAAATGTCACTAATCCTGACACTGAGTCTATGGAAATGAAAAGTTAGGCTGCATTTGGGAAGTTGTTTTGTTCTCAGTGGTAAAAGCTTAGGATATGTACAGTTTGGAAAGTCACTATGGTTGGAAGGAAAAGTTGGGCTATTGTGAAGGTTCCGTGATGCTTGATCGCAGAGAGTGATGGATGCAGGTCAGATGAAGTTGCTTTCACTTATTGTAATAAGTGGGGAGGAAAGCCATGGCAAGTTTCTGCACTGAGGCTGAAGTGGGTGCAAAATAGAACTGTATTTTAGAAAGATGCACCCAGTGACTTCTGCAACATGAGAGGAATAGGGAGTGAGTAGAGGTGGGAAATTTTAGATTGGAAGTCATTGGAGTGTCAGTGAGGGCTGATTACAATGGAGATAGGTCAGAAAGAGGAATGGGTGTCAAGTCTCTGCAGAGGACATGACTTTGGGATGTGGCTTCTGGAAGGTTCAGGAATGGAAGAAGGGAAGGCCATTCCAAAGGTGAGGGCTTTGGCACTGGCGCTGGCATCCAGGACACACACACAGAGCAGACAGAGGAAGTTAGGGGAAAGAAAATAAACGTGGCTTTGGGCACGTTGTGGTTGCGATACTGGCAGGTCCTCCAGTTGGGTCCCCTTAGCTGGTGAATGAAACTGAGTCAGGTGCTCAGAGCCATGACTGGGCCTGGGGACCACACTAACATCTTTCTCCTAAGCCAGCAGAGAGGTCCAAAACTGGCAACCTGCAGGCCCCATCTGCACTACAGATGTGTTTTGTTTGGCCCGCATCATGTTTTAGAGTTCTTTAAAATTTCTAACAACATACACACTGAGAGACTGCATATAGAAACCCATCTTTTTTAGCTTGTCTTGAAATATCAGGGCATCTGGCAATTCTGGGTTCTTGTTTTGGCATGGCAGCAGCCTGAGCTGAGGCTCAGCTGCCCTCTGTAGATGGGGCACGCTGTCTCTGGGTTGCCCCCATCCACCTTTCCCTAGTAATTTCACCTGGCCCATACCACCAGTGCTTTTACCACCTGCTTCAAATATGAGTTTGTAACTTCTCTCTTAGGTTATGATTGAATTATTTACATCCCTGTGAAAGGAAACTTTTGGGAGAATGGCTCCCTCAACCTCTGCGCATTTGCACCTCCTCCCTCCACCTTTACTTAACTTTACTTCAGTTGTGCCTTATTTCCCTAGCATCTTCTGGTACTCTAGACTGACTTCCTTTTGCTTCAGAGTTGCACAGGTCTCCCCGACCAGCAGAATCCTCATTTGCTCTTACTGCCACTTCCCCACCCCCCAGGATACTTGGCCCTGGAACTCAATACTTTTGGTGAATAAATGAATGATTACATGAGTGAATGAACCTGCTGCTGTCTCTGTATTCCTTTGGAACCCCCATATTCTAGTGAGCTTTCTGAACACATCTGTCTCCAACTTTCTTTTCCAAGCCACTTTCCTCTGATCACCCTCTGAACCAGTTAGTTCTTCAACACATCCCCACCTCCGCCGCTGCCACTGGTTTCCTTGCTCTTTGAACTTGGAGCCCATGTATTCAGGGGCAGCAGCTGTGGATGTCCTGGAGGTGAGCCCTTCCCATAATCCCCCGCGGCTCTTTCATTCTCTAGGTGGGAACTGGACGCGTCCTCTGAGTACACAGGTTCAAACAGGTAAGACCCGGAGCCAGCCTTTCCCCTCCAAGCGATTTGTGGCTTTGGTCCCTTCCAGAGGGGACATTTCAGAGCTGCCGCTGCCCATTCCTGCCTCTGCCCTTTTGCTAAACTCCTCTCATTCCTCCGGGAACTGCTCTGTCATCCTTTCTGGGAATCTCATCCTTATCACGGTTGATTTCCAGCGTGGGCTGTGGGACCCGGCTGGCCTGGGTTTCAGTCTTAACCTCTCCCACTCCACGGCTGGGATGCTCGGCAGCAAGATGGGGTGTTTTGAAGATTCGTGAAGGTAATATTGGGAACGACTAGCACAGTGTCTATTTTAACCATAATTTGCTGCCACATCATTTTTCATCATGATTCAAGGCCCACTATCTACAGTAAATCTTTTTTACCCAAAATGTATCTTTAGACCCCACCACGCACCCCCAGCCACCGATTCCTACTTCCCTAAATGCCTGGTTTCTTTAGTGTTCACCCATTTTAGATCTTCATTGTATGAGTAGTTTGTGAGCTTTCAGAGGGCGGGAAGCGTGTTGTGTATCTCTTTGGGCCCCAGTCAGCCTATTCTGAATGCCAAACTTATACAGGCCTTTCCATGGATATTTGTGGGATCCAAAGTTTAAGATTGTGAATCGCAAAGCTCTCTTAAAACAGACTTCCACTGCCTTTTCATTTAATTAGAAGGGAAAGGTTTCATGTTTCTCATCGATCTCTTGTGCTGTCTGAAAAGGGGAATAAGAAAATATACCCAGTACCCATCTAGCAGACATTCTTGGAAAATTGGGACTTTACACTTTAATTAAGGACTTGTAATTCAGAGTTTGGCCAGAAGATGGTGCAGTGTTCAAGGGATCCTTCCCTTTGAAAGTCAAAACTGACTTTAAAGGACTGAAAGTGCAATCCAACCAAGTCTATGAAGAAACAGAAGAAAGTGATGCCAGTTCAGCTCTGACACCGTCTTAGGGCTTAGCAAGTGTCATGCTTTCATGTAGTTTCTGACTTCCTACTGCCTAGAATAATGAGCTGGAGGATTCTTCTAATTAGCTAAATCTTATTGTACATCAGAGTGGGGTCCTGCTTCCTGTACATTCTTATTTGTGTTTTGTCAGCCAAAGGAAGAAAGCCGTTAGGGGCAAGAACAGATGTAAGAAAGACAGAAAACAAGCCAAGAAGTCATGGTACATTTTTACTGTTAAATCGGTCATTCTTCTTTGCATGTTTTTACTCCAGTATTAGTATGAATCCTTCAAGTCATTACGCCTGCCTTCAGAAATCTTTTGTGTGAGCGTGAATATGGTGAGTTTGTGTCCACATTTTCTCTACCTCTGAAAACGTCAGAGGAGTAGGCTCTTACTGCTGTACTATCCAGTGTAAAATACAAACCAACCTCATCTCTTTATTATCATATTCTAGAAGGTCCCCGGCCAGGTAAAACCATCTTGCAATTTGCTTACATTCCCTGTTTACTTTCACTGGAAACTAATTTCAAAAGAAGAGTCAAGTTTGGTGCTGATCCACTATCTTCTATCAAGTTTGTGTATCGTACTTGCTCCATTTTTTTTTTTTTACCATGTGAAGTCTTCTGAAAATTGAAAACTAATTTATTATCATGTAGTTATTAGCACAATCACAAAGGAGGTCACTGGTCTTTCCTTTAATTTCTGTCACAGGCTGCAGGCCGTATTATGCGAAATCAGGGATACGGGCAGATAATTAACATAGCAACTCTGGCAAGTTTAATAGGTGAGTGATGAACATTTCGAGTTGGGTTTCAAAAATCCATGTCTTAATTACCACCCGCCTGAGTGCGGTGATGAAACAGTAATATGGTTACCTTCTAGCAGGCCCAAGTTTTTGTGAGTTGTCTGTAAAACTGTGATTAAATTGAAAAACTTCAAGGCAAGGGGGGTAAAAAAGTGTGTCGTTTTGTTTTATCAAACGATGTGAGACTTCTTACACTGTTCCAGAAGCATCCACTCTACTGTCACAAGTCTTACCTGGGGTGATATCACCCTGGGGACATTTGGCATTGCCTGGAGACATTTTTGGGTCATCGGGTGGAAAAGGCCAAGGATGCTGTTAAGCACCCTGCAATGCACAGGCCAGCCCCTATGACAAAGAATGGGTCCAAAATGTCAACAGTTGCTGAGGATGAGCTAAAGGGCCCCCCCGAACCATCCATCGTGTTGGTGGTGGTTTTTCACCTCTCACCGCCTGTTGCCAACAGGTGTCACCACAGGCCCTGTTCTATTTGCAGCTTTGTCCAAGAGAGTCCATAAACCCTTGTAACATATGGAATGAAATCCCCACTGCAAAGCTTTTGTGGAAGGCAGTTACATGCTGGTGAGCTGAGGCCTATGTAACCAAAATTGATCAATTACACAAATTAAGCAGAGCCCTTAAGGAATTTATTTTATTGGTCTGGACATCTGTTGCAGTATTGTCCAAATCCAAAACTCAAATGGTGCCTCGGGTTGCCAAGTTAGGCAAGGAAATCTAGTAGCTATAAAAGTACAACTGAAAACCCTATATTAATATCACGTCCATCTGCTGAATGTTACATAAATATGCAGACTTTTTATTTTCCTTGGGAATAACATTTATTTTTACTGTGCCCAGTTTGACATTCTTATGACATTCTGTTCGGTTTATTACACTGTAACTTTAAATGTTTCTTCAAAAATGCATTTATAATGTTGTTGTTAATCTTTTTTCAAGGGTCTGTACCACCTGTTTAACTTAGAGTTACATAGAGAAGTCCTTTTTCTTATAGGAAGAATGGGAAATCTTTGGACAAAGAGGCTCAGAAAAGATTTTGAGTAACACTTGTGTAGTGTAAAGGGAAATTATATAACAGCCATGAATGCTAATATTCCATCCTGCTCTTTTACAAGTTGAAATGTAATCTCCATTTTAAACTAAATTAGCATCATTTCCAAACAGAGTATCATATTTATATCAGATTTATACAACCACATCAGATTACTATTAACATGTAAAATAGTCTCTTTTATGCTGTGGGTAAAAAAAATAGATGGAAGAGAATGATTTGATTTCTACTGTAATGTCAGGGATTTAAATTAACCAGAGTGGACACGTTGAGGTTGAGAGTTGCTCTAACATCGAAGAAACAGCAGGTAGGGGCAGCTTTACCTTAAGAACCTGTTGTGATCCTGGCATGAGGAAAACCCTGCAGTTATAAAAGTACATCTGAAAATCATGATGTTTCTATCATGTCCATCTGCCGAATGTTAAATAAATATGTTGGTTGGTTATTTAAATATGTTGAGTGGTTAAGCCAACTGGAAAATTATAGGATATGTGTAGGAAAACTTAGAGGACATTTTTGCTCATGTTTTTTCCTTCCCCCCACCCCTTCATTCTCATTTTATATATTCAGTAAAACATTTTTCAGTAGTCAGTTATTGAATGGATTGTCGTCTAATAATAAGGGAAGCTGGGATGGTGAGGGAAACTTGTAAAGCAAAAGCAAGACTGAAAAACAATAACCACAGCAACCAAGCAAACAAAACCTGGCACCTGCTTCAGGGGGACTTCCTTACAGTATTTTCAAGATGGTATTTATATGTATATAAAGTTTTATCAGATGCATTTTAAAGAACATTTGTATTTGCCAAAATGGTGTGTGCTTACTATGGGACATTTAGATAATAGAAACTAAAAAGAATATTGAAAATAAATGTAAATTTTAAAAATTTTAAGTGAACATATGTTGACCTTGAATTACAAAGATGTGAGATTCAAGAAGAGGGTACTGATGGGTGTTTTTCCTTTACTGGAAAGTCATGATTAATTGACTGTCATCTGTTCCAGAATTCTTATATTCCCCCCACATGTTTTTGAACTAAAGAAGGGAGGGTTGTCTGAATGAATCTCAAATAAATTCATGTTTAGGGAAACACCTCCAGTGCTAAGGAAGATGCATTTTCAGAGAATTGGAGGTGATGTCTAAGGGTCTGAACTGGCCATGAAGGAGAGAGGGGCCAATTACTTGCCATGTATATGGTGGCTGACTAAATGCTGTTTGAAATAAAATGCTTTTTATTGTTATGCTTATACTGGAAAAAAAGGGGGCATAATTGAGCTATATAGGGTCTCATGCAAAGCATTTTCATGCAGAGGTTGCCTAATAAGAATGTGGAATAGTAACTCTTTGAGCTAGGGTGGCACAAAGGAGCACCCACAGATAGACCTGACTCCTGATCCTTTCCTTCTGCCTTTACTGCTGTCAGCCCTCTTGTCTTGAGCCAATCAGTGACTCCACTGGTGAAAAAAACCAATATGGAAAGTGTGTCCCCAAAACTTTTTCTCCTCCTGTGATGGGGGAAAGGGGAAAGTCTGTAAAAAGGTATTCATAGCTTAGAATTCAGCACTATACTAATATCCAGTTATCTTGTGATTTATATTCCTGCACCCAGTCAAGTAGATGGATGGTGGAGAAGAGGAGGTAACTTGCTTTTGGAGGAATCAACTCAAACCAGCCCAACTAAGAATAGCTCTTTGATTCCCAATAGTCTTCAAACCAACAGGCATTTTCTTTTCCTGTTATAGAACTGCTGCATTTATTGCAATCTATCTTTAGACTCTTGATGTAATTTCTGAATCACTAACCATTTCTGAGACCACAAGATATTTAAAAATAAGATAAGAAATATTGATTGAGACTCCCTGAAGCCTGCAAGGGAAACGAATGTACCGCAGCACAAGTTTACTATGGAATTTCTCTCCTGTAGTTCCTGCCCTTTGAAAATGACATGATCTATCCCAAGGAATAACTTAAAGCCTGATCTGTTTACAACAGCTCCCAGCGATTTATCAGAAATGTGCTTATTTGGAAGGTTTAGCAGGACTGCTTATAGGAGGTGGTGGTGGTGGGGTTAACTACCCAAATGGTGCATAACTTGGATCCTGTGTATGGCAATTCATCAAGAAATTACATTCTTTGACTTTCTAACAACCCACACAGAGTGCTACATCTGTGGCGTGTTTAAATAGAGGGAGAGAGATGAAATATTTCTTCTAATAAAATGCTAATGGCTTTGTTTTGGAGAAAATATATCAAATTATTGTGGTATTCGATTTATCTGTAGGAGGGTTTCTCAAGTCACAGTCAATAAGTACCTAAGACTGAAAACCTACTATTTCCTAAAGATGATTTTCCGGTCCCCTACATGACTTGAGGATTATGGTGAGACCCCTTTGTGATCAGGAGGTCAGAACATAGGATTAAACATTTTTACAGAGAACTCTAGCATCCCAGGCCATTACTGTGAGTGTTTCTTAAATTTTCAAGGGTATTATTTAACCAACAGGACGTTAGAATATGTTGGTAATGACAGGTAAGTCCTTACCATTGATTTGTGGTGTCCTCCATAGGCATGGCTTGCACCTGCTAAGTTATTCTAGTGCTTGGGTCTTCGTCACAAGGATTGCTGGCAAATGCCTCCTGTGTTTTGGAACTCAGAATTTACACCTCTCCTCAAGTTACCTTTGCACATTCAGTTTCTGAAAACTTGAAAGTAGATAATTGTGAAAAGTAAAAAATTTTTGGCAACCAGAATGATTCTGTAAATGTCTTTTTCACTCTTGGCATCCTCTGTGATATGGTTCAAATGAAGTTGAATTTTTCAACCATTAGGCAATTTAACAAATATCTATGGAGCATCTCCTTCCTGCTGACCTTGGGCAGGAGACAGAAAGCTGGACCACTACCTAATTTTTGCCTGTCAGGGTCTCATAATGCAGCAAAGCAGAGTTAGAACAAATATTTATAACCTGGTAGACAGACCACTAAGAAAAAGCCTGGTGCTGAATGCTTACTGTGGGCACTGCAACATTGTTTTCTTTTACAGACAAGGAGGCTGTGACTTGGAGGAAGGGTAGATCATGTAGTTAATAAGAGGAGGGGCCAACATTTAAAGCCAGCTCTGTGTGGTTCTGGCTTCTTCCTCCTCCTCATCTTTCACTCATTTCTGTTAATAGAAGCATATAGGAAGTATTACCCTGGGTCACAGCTGACCTTGATCCAGTGCTTTCTACATGTCATGCTCTTTGCACCCATTGCTTCACTAAACCCTCACAACTCGATGCAGTAGTGATTATTATTATCCCCCTTTTACAGATTAGCAAACTGAGGCTTTGAGAGGTTAAGCAACCTGGCTAAGGTTGGGCAGGTAGTGTCAGAGGAGGAGCCTGAATACAGGCTCTTAACCACTACACTCCACTGTGGAGGGAGACAACATTTCTGCCTGGGGAGGTATAGAGTTGGGGGCAAAGAATGAGGTTATACTGTATAGCCCAGGGAACTCTATCTAATGTCTTGTGCTAGGACATGATAGAAGATGATATGAGAAAAATAATGTGTATTATGTATGACTGGGTCATTCCTGTATAGCAGAAATTGACACAACAAATCAACTATAATAAAAAAATTAAAAATATGAGGTGATCAGAGAAAGTTAGAGACAAGCTCTTGATAGGACTTGAAAGATAAGAAGACATAATCAGACCTGCCTCTAATCGGAGTCAATTGAAGGATGTATTTCTGAACTTTTCAGAAATTTCTTTGAAAAGTTGTAGATTTAAATTTTAGTAAGAATCTGTTTGATTCCTTGCATTGTGAAACTCCAACATAATGTCTGGAAATTCAGACTTATAAAACTTATATAGAGGTAAATTTTTTTCTTTTTCTTTTGAAATAATTGTGCATGTGTAAGGAGTTGTAAAAGCAGCAGAAAGGTACCACATACCCTTAACTCAGCTTCCCTTAATGGTAACATTTTATGTTAACTACAGTTAATGTACTATAGTACATTTCAAAAGTGAGAAACTACCTTTCACAAAACTGTTAACTAGACTATGGACCTTCTGTGATTTTGTTTTGTTTTTTTGATGTGCACTATTGTTTTGCACAGTTTTATGAAATTTTATCACATGTATAGATTTCTATAAATGCCAAGAGGTAGCACTTTTTAATGCTGGCCTAAAGGAAAAGAAAGTGTTTTGAACCATCAGTTGTTTCTTTATATGACATTGTTATGTTTAGGGGTTACTTTGTCGAATATTCTACTCTTTGAAAATCATTCATGTTTTAATTGAATATTACCATTGATGCAAGAATGATTATTCACAGTACAGAAAGGTTATATTTTATAGCAAATGACTCCTCTCAGAGGATACCAAATGATTCCATTAAAAAAAAATAAGGTTCCCATACATGTATGGCTTAAAGTTTACCTCTTAGATTTGATTTCAAAACATTGACGGATGGAAGTGACAGACTTGATTTTTCTATGTATTCCAGGCAATGAGCAGTGAATACTATCTTGAGGTGTGTATTGAAGGACATGGCCTTATATTAACATGAACTACCGTTTGCTATGATTCTGTGCTTTTTGTTCTGTAGGTCTTTTTTCCTCAGAAGAATGTGTAGATAAAAAATCCCAAGTTTTCAGTGTGTTCCCCAAAGCCCCAGACACATGAGCTTAAAAAGGGGTTAAATTTTAATGAAAACATCCCCGCTCGTCACTCTGCTTAAATTATAATTTTAAAAGCCAATCATTTTCTTTTTTGACTGACATGTGGCATTTTGGAGAAATTTTTAAATCTTCAAAGTCTGTAAGAGATTGAATTTGGGGGGCTTGTAAGTTCTGTATTTAGAACAGAAAAAAAAAACAGCGCCTAGTGAGGGGGTTGAATTAAAATCATTTGTAATTATGCATCACAAAGAGACACAATAACAGAACATCCATTTAAATGTACATCTATACATCTGTGCTTCTCCCTCTGACCTCAGCTTTCTGGTTTCTGCTTCCCTTTACAAAATCTTCAGCTACACACAGATACATTAGAGAGGAAATTGGGGCAAATGATTTAGGAATGTGCTAATTAATTCTCATTATGTCCTCTGAACCGAGAAAAAAAAGAAGTGAAAGGTTGTCTGCGTGTGCATATACACTATGTATGTTTTTCCACACTGTTTTTCTTCTGAAGGAAAGTTATGTTCATTTCCCCCCCCTCCTCCTTAGGTTCTCACTCACAGTGACAGCTAGCAGCGTCCAAAGTGCTGACATGATGACTTAGAGATGTGATAAAGAGAAATACGTTCGGCATTTTCTGTAAGTAACTGTGGTTCCTGCATGGAGGGAACACACAGACACATGTAAGCAGATACTTGATCTCGAGTTTCTTAATTTAAGCGTCGCGATTCCTAATAAGCAGGTAGATTGCATCCATTGTTATTTTGTCTTTGCTTATCAATGATGATCAACCTTTGCTAAACAAAGATGTGTAATCCAGCTGGGGATACTCAGGAATTTTTTTTTTTTTTTTAAGGTTTTAACATTTGATAATAGGTTTTCCAATAGTTTGAAGGGTAGCTTTTAACATTTCTTTTCCAGCTGAAGTATTTCCTGAGTTCTGTCCAAGCCCTCTGTAGTTAAAGAAAAGGCTTTTTGACACTTAATAGACAATGTTGTGGCTTTTTTCTCTTCTGAAGACAAATGTATAGGCATTTAAACAACCACATAGTACTATGGTAATTGAGACACCTTTCAGAAATGGCAATTATAGGGTGACTTGTGTCAAAAATATTCAGAATAAATTTTAGTTTGCCTAATTTTTAAAAACTTTCAAAGGTACTGCTCTCTTTATTCTCTTTCTTTCTCTCTCTCTCCCCTCTTCCCCCTTTGGTTCTTTAAGTATAAAGTAAATGCTTTGCATTTTCACATTTTTTCCAAGTTTTCCCAGGTTTTCTTTGAGTTTAGAGAAAGTCCAAAGACCCAGAGCAAAACAATCAGTGAGGACTAAGGTGTTCTCTGTTCCTGACATGAAAACAAAACAGATGTTCAGGACGTTCTGTTTTGCTCAGGCTACCAGCTTGGCTGCTGGCTCGGAGAATATCCTTGCTCCCAAGTTAGTTCCAGTTCTGTTTATTTCATCCTGAGCTCCGCGAAGTTTCCAAAGCCATCCTCTTCAAACAACACATTTTTTTTTTTTTTTCTGAGCTGGAGTTTATTTTGTGCTCAGCCTTCATTCCGTGGGTCCTGTGAATAATTCTAACACAAAGAAAAACTCTCCTTCTGACCCGTGAAAGGGGAGTCTGAGAATAAAGATAAAAATTGCAGCTTTAATCCAGAAAGCAAAGGGCTTGGGAAGAGAAAGAAAAGCGGGGGTGGAGGTGGGGGTGGGGAAGGGGAGGGAGAAGAACAGAAAAAAAAAAAAGAAAAAATAAAACCTTTTAATGAAGATTTCAGTACAAGACAGATATCTGATGGAACATAAGCCAAATAAACAACTCAGCAATATAAAGGTGCATCCTTGACACATTTTAACTGCTAGGTTCTTTTTATTTATGAAGCAAATATGTATCTTTACAAATATGAATGTCCAGGAAATGTTTATATTTTGAAACCTGTGCTTTTAAAAAATCGGTCATATAAAATGGGGCAATACCCCTTTTGAAAATCATTCTTAGTTGGGCTCAGTATAAATTTTTTTGGTTACAAAAAAAATGGTTGAAATGATCCTTGACCTTTATGGAGTGTTGAGAGGGGTAAAAGCATTATCCTCCAAGTGTCTTACAGGGAATTTCATTTTAAAAAGTTAGGAGTTCCCACTGTGGTGCAGTGGCTTGGGTTGCTGTGGAAATGTGGGTTTGATCCTTGGTCAGCACAATGGGATAAAGGATTGGGTGTTGCTGCAGCTGTGGCATAGGACGCAGCTGCTGCTCAGATTCAATCCCGGCCTGGGAACTTCTACATGCCACAGGTGAGGCCATAAAAAAATAAAAACATGAGGAGCCAGAGAAACTCTGCTCTTCAATTTATGTTTGTCCAGTGTCCAGTCAGAGATGAATTTACTAATTAGGACAGCTTTAGAGTACCAGAAACCAATGGCCATCCTTTCAAGGCTCAGCCTAATGGCAACAGCAAAATGGCACTATTTAGACCTAAATAATTTGAAAATTTGCAGTCACAAATGTGCTCTATAATAGAGTGAAATCGTTCTATCCCTGTCATCTTATGCATTGATACTTTTTTTTTTTTGAGGCTATAGAGAACAAGAAAACAAGCGAGGTGACAAGTGAAATATTCAAGCCATGAAAAGAAAGAAATTACATAGTATTTTATTTCTTTATTTAATGAGTGCCCACTCTTTGCTGGTTCTATGCTAGTCCTAGGGGATACTGTGTCAGCCAAGACAGATACAGTTCTGCCCTTATGGAACTTAAAATCTACCAGAGAGATGGACCAGGGGAAAAATAATAAGCAAGTGTGGAGGATGGGCAAAGATTTACTGTATATCCCAGTGAACAGTATTCAATAACTTGTAATAGCCTATAATGGACAATAATCTGAAAAAATAATATTTATATACATAACAATCGCTTTGCTGTATACCTGAAACTAAGACTATGTTTTAAAGCAATTACACTAAAATTTAAAAAACAAAATATGGAGAACAGGGAGTAGTGGGTGTTATGGGAACACCCAGAGAAATGAGATTCTTGCTTTCACTGGCTTTTCCTCCTTTTCTTCCCTCCCCTTTCTCTGTTCTTTTCCTCCCTATCCTCTTTCTCTTTCTTCTTTATTTTCGTTCCTTCCCCCATTTCCTTTGTTCTTCTTCATCCTGCCCAAGCTTTTTTTTTTTTTCCCAACAGAATTCAACAAAGCTCAAGTTGAAAAAGAGAAACAAGCTAACATTATTTAGAAAGAGGCAGCATCTTTACCATTCTAAACTCTGAAGGGTATGACCCAGACTGGAATCCTGGCTCTGCCATTAAGGCTTGTTCACAGCCTGGTCCAAGAAAAATGACCTCAGTTTTTTCTTTTATAAAACACAGAGCTGAAAATACTTCCTTCCTAGGAATGTTCTAGTGATTAGATGGCATACTGTCCGTAAAGTCACTGGCTCAGTTCCTGACATATAGTGAGTGTGCTGAAAGTATTCCTGTATTATTGTTATTACTATTATCATTATATGTTGCCTTTTATGATCTTGGAGCTCTCTATTATAAAATAGCTAAGAAAAAGTGGAGGATGTATCAATCAATTGAGAAATTTTCTCTGAAAATAATCATCCAGCTTTAATACTATGTAACTCCTTATCTTTTGTTAGTTTTTTTTTTTTGTCCATTCACAAAAGCAGGTTTTTTGAATGCTACAATTCAAAACTATTTTCAATAAACTAAGTGCTTAGATAAACCTTTAAAGGCTCTGCCACATTAGATAGGATTGCCGTCTATTTCTCCGAATATTTTGAGGACCAAAAATTGTACTCAGCCATAAGAAAGAATGAAATAATGACATTTGCAGCAACATGGATGGACCTAGAGATTATCATACTAAGTGAAGCTAGTCAGACAGTAAAAGACAAACATCATATGATATCCCTTATATGTGGAATCTAAAAAAGGATACAAATGAATTTATTTGCAGAACAGAAACAGACCCACAGGCATTGAAAAAAACTTGTGGTTACCAAAGGGGATGAGTGTGGGGTAGGGGAGGGATGTACTGAGTGAAGGCTTGGGATTGGCATATGTTCACTGAGGTATATGGAATCATTGGCCAATGGGGACCTACTGTATAGCACAGAGAACTATACCCAATATTCTGTGATTATCTATACAGACAAATAATCTGAAAAAGAATGGATGTGTGTATATGTATAACTGAATCACTTTGCTGGACAGCAGAAATTATCACAACATTGTAAATCAACTACGCTTCAACTGAACCTTAAAAAAAAAGATTGAGCCAAATTTCTATTAGCTCCTTCTACAAACAGGGAAATTTATTAATATTTACTTGGATTCAGATATAATTGAGACATATTTCTCAGTATAAGATCTTGTTGTCTTGTGAAATCAGTCTTTCTGTATTATACATAAGCCTTATAAAGGAGCTGGGTGAGTATGTACTTACACAATTTGATAACATGGCAGGTGAACTTTAAACATAAAAATTGTTACACATTTTTTTCTTCATCAGGGTGCCTTTTGGTGAGTCTTCATGAGTGTTTTTCTATTTTAGAAGTGCTCACACAGCCTTCCCCACATTTTGCTTTCCCCAGAGCAAAAGGATATAAAACATAATGGTGACAGAGTCATCTGTAGAATTTCAGTCTTTTTCTCTGTTTATCCTGTGGATGCTCCTTGCCCAACCCCCCTACCCCCAGCCTAAGAATTAGCATCATCAAGAATTTTCCCATGACCGGTCCGTTTACTCCCCAGCCTTCTGTTTTGCTTGTGTGGTTCACTGTGCCTGAAATGTCCTTTCCCTGCTGGTTTGAAGTGTTACTTATCTCTTAATATCTGATTCTGGTGTCATCGATTGATTGTGTGATTTCTTTCCCAGGCCCCTGCGCAGAATAAACCAGTATTTTTTGGGGATCCTGTTCCTCTTTCTTGTGCAAGAGAGTTGCATAAGCAAATGCCTTTCCCTCAACCCCCCACCCCCGGCCCTGTACACCTGGGACTCCTCCATGTATAGTCTATGGTGGGGTCTATGTCTTATTCATCCTACCATAAAACTAGGTTCCTGTCTTCAAGGAGTTCCCAGTCTGGGCAGGGAGACAGACATATAACATACGCAATGGTATGTCAGTTTGGAAAGTGATATAAAACAATTGTCTAAATTAGGGCATACAGATGAACATTAATTGACTCAAAAACCCTGTTTTCTCATATACGAAATGAGCAGCAACATGTAGGTATAATGTGTTTCTTGAAAGAGCAATGTTTTCCCAGTGTTAGCAACAATATTTATGTTGTTGCTTGTATTCTTAAAAAAAAACACCTCTCAAAGGACATTGTATATCTAATGTTAGTGATGGGGAATTTAGGAGTCTGTTGAAACTGTGAAATACAGCAGGCATGACGCTCGGCACTCCAAACCAAATAAAGTATCATTGAACCTGAGCTGTAAGCTAAGACTTTAAGTGCCATTTATTTGTTGAGTTTTGCCACTCTAAATGGCTCAGTTTGGCACAAGACCTTTAAAAGTATTTATAGTTTAATTGGCATGTGGTTTATTTTAAATTGTATTAAAATGACCTGCTTATATTAAAATGACATGTTTTCCAAACCTAATATTGCCTTAAAAACATTGTCCTAGAGGCAAAAGACTTGAAAATGTTATTCTAAAAAGCAAGGCTTTCAAGCACACGGTTCATATCTCAGGATTTTTGTTTGTTTGGAGTTACCAGGACATAGCTTTCTGTTTTATGTATGGCCAGTGTTTGGAGCTTTTGGAAAATGTTTATTTTTTTAAAAATTTATTGTTATTTTTTTGGTACCTGTCTTTTTTTTTTTTAATACTCACTCTGAGTTAGTCATATTACAGCAGGCTCATGACACTATAACCTTTACCCATATATAGCCAGACAGAGCTCTCTGCTGTGATGTACAACTTACGCATACTTAAGAGAAGCAAAGCACTGCTCTTCCTGAGCAAATTCGAAGAGTTTAGAAACATTATTTTGAAATGTGCTTCCTTAAAGTCAGAGGAACTTAATTAAGTTCCCAGGGTTAATTGTTTCTGAAGTGTTAACATGTCATTTGTCTATTCAAACTCCAAAGCAAATCTAAGACGGGATTTAATAACCTGTTTATGTGAATAGAACTTTGGGGTTGGGGGTGGCGTGGGAGAAGAGGGGAAAAGCTAATAGGCTTTTACCTAGTTAGTGGGTTTAAGGAAGAATTCTTTCTGTCTTCATCTGAAACAAAAGGCACATCCTCTGTTCAAAACTCCTTCTGTTTGGGAGTATAAATTGGGATGACAAGGAAGTTTCGGAACAAAACAGTATTTTTATACTTTGTTCATTTCATATTTATCACTAGCTTGTTTGCTAATTTTCATTTGCAAGAGGCAATTCTTCCAGCTAACTGGGTGCCTCAATGGGCCACTGATTTCTTTGAAGTGACAGTCTGTAAATATGCATAAAAAAGGGATGCAATTAGCGTGTGTGTGGTTCAGTGCAGCCTGATTCCATTGGCAAGTTTACCCACAGTGTTGATAAGCTACATTATCTAGAAAATTGGCCGCTGAAAAACAGCACCTCTGATTGCCAGCAAAGGTTCCAGATAACAGGGTGCTGAAGAGAAATATAATTGAGGTTGAATATATTAACCAAGGTGTCACATGCTCCTTAGAAGCTCTAATTTATCAGCATGTTGGAATTTTTATTAACATTTGGAATGCATTTCTACCACACTAATGAAGTGGAATTGGCAGTTCAGGTTTTAGTTATTGTCATTTCTGAGAAGTTAAATGTAATTTCTCGTTAGACACAGTTATGTAAATATATTTGTTCAGGGGCTAAAAAAAATTATACATTTTGCAAAATACAAATATGTTGTTAAGAGGCAGTGTGACAAATCGGTGATGGCTGGAGTCCTGGAAACCAGCACGGCCACGTACTTAGGCTGCATTTTGTACATTGCAGCTCTTCTTTGTGGGGGGAATTTGAAAGAAATGAAGGAAGCTTAATTTCATTAACTCTGCGACTGGCTCACCATTGTGAAAAACAGTTGAAATTAGCACTGACTTAGTTGGCTGGCATGTCTAAAAGGATTTTTTGATTAAACTATTTTTTAAAACTGAAAACTTGTTCAAATTATAAGGTGAATTAAGCATTCATGGGAGATACCGGCTTTTCTTTTTTTCCCATCCTTTCTGGCATACCCAAGCCTTCTGTTCGTTTTCAAATTCTGATAAATAGGTTTTTGGGGAAAAAAATCCCATTTGTTAGCAATAATATCAATTTCTATCAATCAAAAATAAATTGAAGCGTACATACTTGAAATATTTTCAGTTGGGATGTATGTGTGATAAACGACGTGTTTTTTTAAGGCAAGGGAGTAAAAATCGTAAACTTGGGATAATGAAGGAAGATGAGTCAGAAATATCAGGGAAAACACAGGCAGCTTCAGCTGTGCAATTTTTAAGTTCCATGGTAGGTTTGAGAGTATTTCATTATTTTACTTCACAGTCTCATATATGTACCAGATGTTTGTGTAGATTTTAGGTCATAACACAAAACATTCTGAAAGGAAATAGCTCCATTTCTATTGACTTATGTTTTCTTTTTTCATGGAAATTATTACGAATGGCTGTCTGTAGGGCACTCTGTATTTGTAACATACTTAGGATTACTTAATTGCACACATCTCCGACCTCAGGGAACGATGCTAGTATTTTTCCTCCATTAGTAATAGATATGGCGGTCACAAAGCAATGGTTCCCTTAAGATGAGTGACCTGTGGAAGACATTGTCTAAGCTTTTCCTTTGCATTCACCCCTTAGCAACTGCCAACCTTCTCTTGTCCCATAGGGCTCCTAATTTCACTCCTCCTTCTCTGAAGTGCTTCCACTCAGGGTACTCCTTGACCCAGTTCTTTACACCTGATGCAGTTCTTGTCTTGAACTTACACTTTCATCTTCTATCAGCTAGAAACTTCTGATCCCTGTCACCTGTCCCATCATACACTCTAGGGGTGTGTGTGTTTGCGTGTGTGTGTACTGGGGGTGGGGCAAGAATGGTGTTTCCTTTACCAGCAGGAACTTCTGATTGGAACTGTGTTGGTCACAGGCCAATCTCATCTCTGTTGGATAGGTAGCCTTAAGCTCTCATCAAGCAAGGCATTTCCTAGGGTGCCTCCTATGGTGAATGCAGTCAACTGTCCCTTGCCATTTGTCTCATCTTTCTTATGTCATCACTTGAGTAGCTAAAATTGGCAATTCTCTGTCTCTCTCTTGCAGGTAGGGTTCTGGAAGGAAATTAGGTTCACTCGGGTGCATGCAGGTGGTATTTGGAAGATGGAAGCAAGGTGGGGGATGGCCCTTTCCTATGACTTCAGCTACTGCTGCTGGCAGGCATGAGCCTGAAGACATTGGGTTTGTTTGCAGCAGTGTTGTAGTGCTATTCACTAGCTTCCTGGGGGTCGAGTGGCAGTGGTGGTGTCCCAGATGCTGCACTGTGCCTCTGTCATTGTGTCTTTGAACTCAGCCACTCCAAGCGCAGCCACTCAATGGCCCAGATTCTTGAGGGAGATGAATGTAGATGCTCCCCTGGTAGGCTGGTCACCTTGCCTGCCCTGCTTCTTTAGCCCTTCCAGCAATTTTGCTTGCTCTTAATTCCGTGTGTTATATCCTTTTCTGCTAAAGTGGTTCAGATTTAAACAACTGAACACTCATCAATACACCTGGAAATCTGGTTCAGGTGACTCGATAACAGGGCCAGGTCTAGGGTGAGACAAATTGTGTGTTGTAGGTGCCTCTCCTCCCTCACCTTAGTGTTGGCCCTGCTGGACAATTAAATAGCAGATGTAGTTTATTATACAAATATTAAGGGAGTTCCTGTTGTGGCTCAGCGGGTTATGAACCCAACTAGTATCCATGAGGATGCGGGTTTGATCCCTGGCCTTGCTCTTTTGGTTAAGGATCAGTGTTGCCATGAGCTGTGGTGTAGGTCGAAGATGTGGCTCAGATCTGGCATTGCTGTGGCCATGGGATAGACTGGCAGCTGCAGCTCTGATTCAATCCCTAACCTGGGAGCTTCCATATGCTGCAGGTGTGGCCCTAAAAAGCAAAAAACAAAGAAAAAAACAAAACAAAACCCCCAAATATTAAATAACATTTAAAACTGATGTTGGCAAAATAGAACCCATGTGTTCAACATGGCCCACTGCCTGCCTTTGTAAATAAAGTTTTATTGGAACAAAGCCATAGCCTTTTATGTATTGTCTGTGGCTGCTTTCATATGCTAATAGCAAAATGGACTCTTTGCAATGGAGACCTCAAAGCCAAACATATTTCCTGCTTGACTCTTGACATGCTCTATGGCTCCATGGATATGCCTGGATGTATGGCATTAGACAACCTAAGATCCAATTCTGGTTTCCCTCTGACTGCTAAGGTCCTTAACCCCCATGCATTGCTACTGGAGATTGGCCACATCTCTTGCCAACTCTACTTTCACAGATCAGGATGGTAGCTTGAAATCAGCTTTGGTGGGCATATTTACACTAGGATCGTTGGCAAATGCTACTCATCAGGGCTTCCCTAGAGACCAGCAGTTAAAGATTTGCTGCCTCAGTGAGTGTTAGATTTTTTTTCAAAATGATGTATTAGATACCATTAGTAACCCATCCAGATTCCCTTTTTTTTTGTCTTTTTGTTGTTGTTGTTGTCGCCATTTCTTGGGCCGCTCCTGCGGCATATGGAGGTTCCCAGGCTAGGGGTCGAATCGGAGCTGTAGCCACCGGCCTACACCAGAGCCACAGCAACGCGGGATCCGAGCTGCGTCTGCAACCTACACCACAGCTCACGGCAACGCCGGATTGTTAACCCACTAAGCAAGGGCAGGGACTGAACCCACAACCTCATGGTTCCTAGTTGGATTCGTTAACCACTGCGCCACGACGGGAACTCCCCAGATTCCCTTTAACCACCACTGCACCCAGGCCCCAGCTGCTGCAGCTAATAGTTTATACTTTTGTCCTCCTCAGGGGCAGTCAATGACCTGTTGATATAGAGGTACAACAGGCCAGATCCTGTATACCATTTTCTGGTGCCACAAAGGCTCCACTCCTGCCACGAATCAACCCATGGCTAGACTTTTCCTAGGGCAATGTTCTTCACCTGCTCTTTCACTCTCTTGCTTAACTCCTGTCATTGCAGGTTTGTTCTAAAGAGCTTGTCCAAACGTCCAGACTAGGATGAGGAGAGTGAAGCTTCTAGAGGGCAGAATTTCAGGAGACATTCACTGTTAAGGTCACACAAGTGGCACCACCCTGAGAAGGAGTGCCTCTCCAAATTGTGTTTTAGGATGCCTCACTCTCCTCACCCTGTCAGGGTCTTGCTTGTTTCCATAAGTCACATGTACTTTTGTTCCTAATTTAGGCTCTACTTGTAATAAACCCTATCTAAAATGAATGAGGGTAATAGTGAATTGTTTGTTACCTATTGTATGTTTTAACAACTAAGTGTGATGAGGTGTGGAAAGCCTGTAAAATAAGGACTGAAACCATAATGGGTGGATGGACAAACACATAGATGGAAAGGTAGACTAAGCAACTTTCGTCCCTTTATATATACTCTTCTCCCCATCTGAAATGCATCCTCTGCTCCTCTTTGCTTATCCAAAGGACACTCTTATCTCCCCAAGGACAATTTTAACTATAAATCTGTTACGAGTTGGAGCATTTTGAATCCTGTGTCTTTACTCTAAATTAAATTACACAATTCTCCACTTCCCCAACTCCATTGTTTTTTTCTGCCTAAGGAATTTTTCATTGCCTTTTCATTGTGTCTCTGTCTTAGAACTTGTTATCTACCTGACCACTTACTTAAATAGACTGACAGACTTGAGGAAACCAATATAGTGATCGTGCAGAAATTATCCTGATCATGTGCAAAAATTATCCTGATCATCAGTTTAAAATAAAAGGGACAGCTTTAAAAATGTCTTGTCCTTCCTACTAAGTGCTGAAATATTAAGAATCACCCAGCACCTACAGCTTATTTGCAGCTCAAATAAGTAGTTTGTTTACATTGCCTGTGAAAGTTGTTTCTTATACTTTCAATAGTTTTGGGAGGTCTCCAAAACAATTTTAGCTATATTTAATTGTAGACTGTCATGGCCTATCTCAGCATCCTGTTTAACTTATTCATAATCTCATCACTGGTTATAATTGTCTAGTTGATTTAAATCAAAACAACCCTTCGCACTGGCAAAATTCTAAGTTCCATGAAGGCAGGCTCTTGGCACGTGGCAAGCACATAGTGACTATATGTTTCCATAATTAACAGAACAAATGAGGTGTCTAGACTTTCCCAGGCCGCAGTGGCATAGTATAGGCTCAAGAAATATTTTGGGGGTGGGGGTGAGTGAGTGAAATAGGTGATGGGGATTATTTTTTAATTCCAGTTATAAAATAAATAAGTCACTGGGATGTAATGTACAGCACAGGGAATATACTCAATAATACTATAAAAACTTTGCATGGTGACACATGGTAAGTAGACTTATTGTGGTGATCCTTTCATAATGTATAAAAATATTGAACCAATATGTTGTACACCTGAAACTAATATAATATTGTAAGTCGATTATACTTCAATAAAAATAGAAATATTATTAGAGTGAGTGAAATGAATGAAGTCATTGAAAAAAATTTACCAGTCTTTTTTGTCCATGAGGCCAGAAGCTTTTCTTATTTGAGCTGGATAAACCTTGGATTTTTCTACAAATGCACATTCATGGTTTTTTTTTTTTTTTTTTTGTCTTTTGTCTTTTGTCTCTTGTCTTTTTAGGGCCGCATCATGGCATATAGAGGTTCCCAGGCTAAGGGTCTAACTGGAGCTATTGTTGCTGGCCTACACCAGAGCCACAGCAATGCCAGATCCGAGCCACGTCTGCGACCTACACCATAGCTCATGGAAACACTGGATCCTTAACCCACTGAGCGAGGCCAGGGATTGAACCTGAAGCCTCATGGTTCCTAGTCAGATTGTTTCCACTGCACCATGACGGGAACTCCACATGGGTTTGTTTTTTGTGGTTTTTTTTTGTTTGTTTGTTTGTTTGTTTTTTTGTGCAACTAGTTCTTATGCAAAAAATAGATTCATGCTGTATCTAACATTGAAAGTAGATTTTACTTACTTTATTAAGTGCACTGAACCACAATTTACTCTGGATATATTAAAATTGTGAGAAAAATAATTTTAAGGTAGAGGTTATAGCTAAATTGATTAATGTGACACTCATATAGCTTTATGGATTGACTCAGAGATGGGTCTACCTCAGTTGCTTTGCTGTGAATTGGGTAATGCTGTGAGAGCCCTGTTGGACTGTAATTTCAGCACAGGGAACATGTAACCAGTGTTGAAGGTGTCAGTCAAATCAGGCTAGTGTTGGCTGTGTTTTCAAACTGAGCCTCTGGCTCAGAGGCTGCATAGTCATGCCACTGGCAGGAAGTGGAGTGGACGAGACAGGTGTATATTAGGAGATCCCCTCTGACTTGAATGAGAACAATGTTGCTTCTATCTGTTAATATCATGAGCCTCTGCTAAAGATTTAACAGTCCCTAAGACCCATTGGTATAGATGTGCTGAGAATTAAATTAGAATTCAAAACTCCAAAGTCGAAACATGTGGATACTTGTATTCTTTCCAGATAACTGAGGTGTAACTCTCTGGGCAGACAGCCTCAATCTATTGGTTAACTGGTTTGGTATTTATAGAACAGTATCAGAATAAATATTCCTTAGCAAAATACAAACATCCTGATTCCTCTGTGCCTCACAGTGAAGTCATGTTTAGTAAATACTTCCTGTGACCTTATTTTGACATTGGAAAAAATTTGTGAGTTATCTTTTGGCTTTATGTTGTTTTTTGCTTCTCCTGCTATTGACAGGATATTGGGCCCCAGTACCTATTCACTTTGATACCCATGGCCCCTAAATACATTTTTTTCTTGGACCAAAAGTCCACCTATTTGTCACATATTTATTGAGTTCCTGTTATATCTCAAACATTGAATCTAAGGCTAGCTAGGTGAATGAGATGGGCCTGGTTCCTGTTCTCATGAAACTTTTATCGTCTTGGAAGAAAAGGAGTCTAAACAAATAATTATACCACAAATACTTCAATATAGTTGTGATTACTGTTAGTTAAAAAAAAAAAAAAAAAGTCCACCAGTGTCTTTAAGAGAGCATCCAAGAGAAGGAGCTAACGTAGTCCAGGGGGAAAGGACAATGGTTAGGGAATACCTCTGACAAAATAACATTGAAGCGGGTAACAGGATAAATAGGTCAAGAGGTCATACTTTGAAGGTGGCTTCACATGCTTCTCACATCAAACCATAGAGCGAGTACTGCTTTCAACTATGTGCTGGTCTGAAATTATTTGAATTCAGAATGAATGACTATGCTTCCATTAAACTTGCTAATTCAAAAAAATGTTCTGATAGCAAAGAATAGCTGATAGTTTACCTGCTTAAGGACCTTCTTGTTGGTAAAGGACTGGCTTCATAAAAAGCTATATGGGACTATTTCTTGGGTATTTTGATTATTTTCTTAATGCCTTGATTGATAACAAGGTATTTTATTCCCACTCAGGACATGAGACAAATGTAGAGGAAACAGTCCACTGAGACTTGAGCACTTGGAAGTTTGCTGTGTTTCCTGCATTTGAAGTTAGATAGGACCTGGGCCACAAATTATTTGGCAAAGAATCAATTGCTGGAAAATTCTCAACCTGTCATCTAAAGAAAATGGTGTGGTGCCACCTTGATTTCTGGTCCTTTTCTTGTCTTCATACACACTCGCCTGCCAGAGCTTACAGGGAACATAGTACAGTTAGTGAAAAAGATGGGAAGCAGTACAAACCTAAGTTTTAACCCTAGTTCTGTCCCTTACTTAGCTGTATGTCCTTGGGCAGCTTCTTCTCTCTGAAGCTAATTTGTTAAATCAGACTCTTTCTCAGGTGTGCGTAGGATTAGCAATCATCCTCCTAATGGCATGCTCTGCTCCAGCATCTCCATGTATTGATTTTGATATATATCATTTAATCTTCCTCACATCCCTTAAGAGGTAGGTGCAATTTCTGTCTCCATTTCTCTGGTGCAGAAACTGAGGTGAAAAGGTTAGGTCATTTGCTCAAGACCACGTTGCCTGTCAAGTGTTGGAGCTAAAATTCAACTCCAGACAGTCTGGCTCTAGGGTCTGTGTATTTAGTTACTAACTCTTGATTTGTAAAGCAGCTGGCTGAGTGTATCCAGTTAAGGAAGCTGAAATAATCTTCATTACCATCCCCTTGGCCCTTGGCAAGTCTAGGACTCTGAAGACCTCTGTTGACCTATGGAACCACTCAGGGACCCATGACTTATTAGAGGGGCATTTGCTTTTACGAAAGAGCTCAGGATTATAATTATTTGCCAGCATTGGTTGTCTTGAAAGACTTTTATTGTTTGCCATTTGGTTTTCATTCCAAAGTCACATGTGACTGTAACATAAATACTCTTGAAAGGATGTCATTACCCTGAAGCTTAAAGTTTACATGTCAGCTCCCTGTCTTTACAGCAAGGGTTCCAGGTCATTTATCTTCTTGTTTAAGCTAAAATGAGAATTCTAGAAAGTTGTTCTCTCCAAAGATTTTACGTCTCCTACAGCCAGGACTTCTGGCATCAGAGAGGAGGGCTGAAGTTGTCTTACCCCAGTCATCAGATCTTAACCTGACCCACCTCCAAAGATGAGAGCAAGACCTTGGACTATAAGCTGTCCTCCCTCAACTGCTGGGTTTCTGGCTGATTCTTGCTTTTGAGGGGATGGAGAAAGGGATTTGCCTTACTGTGATGGAGACTTGTATTCTTCTTGCTGCCTCCTCCCGCCCCTCTTCCCCAAACCTTCCCCTGGATAACTGATACTTACCCTTCAGGTTTTAATTCTATGTGTTGTTTTAGAACATAGCCTCCTTTCCCTGAATAAATCAGTCCCTTTATAGTGAACTGTCATCTTACTTTGAATTTATCCCCTGGAACCATTAACTATATACCTACTTACCTACCTGACTGCCTATCATCCATCCATCCATATTCATCCATCCATCTGTCCATTTTTCTTTCTTTTGTTTTGTTTTGTTTTTAGGGCCGCAGGTGTGGCATATGGAAGTTCCCAGTCTAGGGGTTGAATTGGAGCTATGGCTGCCAGCCAATGCCACAGCCACAGCAACACAGGATCTGAGCTGTGTCTGCGACCTACACCACAGCTCACGGCAATGCTGGATATTTGACCCACTAAGCAAAGCCAGGGATCGAACCCATATTCTCATGGATACTAGTCAGATTCTTTTCCATTGTGCCACAACAGGAACTCCCCATTTTTCTTGTATGGTTCATTTTGATGTCTGTTTTTCCAGTAAAACTGTGAGCTGCACCCAAGCAGGAGCTCTACAAATATAGGCTGAATGAAGGAATGAGTGAAGATGAGTGTTGTTTACATAGATATCTTTCCTACCATTAGCTATCTCAGTTATCCAGGCATAACTAGAATCCCAGCCACAGACCTTGGTACATGCTCTGAGATAGTCCAGCACATGAACTTTCAACACATTTCTTTTTTTCTTTTGCTTTTTTAGGACTGCACTTATAGCATATGGAAGTTCTCTGGCTAGGAGTCAAATTGGAGCTGCAGCTGCCTGCCTATGCCACAGCCATATTTCATGGCAGTGCTGGATCCTTAACCCACTGAGCGAGGCCAGGGATTGAACCCTCATCCTCCTGAATACTACTTGGGTTCGTAACCCATGGAGCCACAGCAGGAATTCCTCAATGCATTTCTATTCCCCATCACAGCCTTCTACTTGGACAATTTTGCATCAGGTTATTCATTACAAGCCTATTTCTCACGTGTTTGGTCTTTGTCTTCCATGTGAGATTAATAAACAGACCTCACTGGGGCCATCAGGAATTCATCCACACCATTTTGCCTGGAGATTATTCATTAGGGGTTACCTCTTGCCTGCTGCAGCCTTTTGTAGCATCATGTAAGGGTAAAGCGGTGAACAAGAATGGATTTGAAACACAAACCACCATTGCAATTGACACTAATTAACAGAGCTGAGAAAATCTTTCATTAGAAGCGTTTAAATCATACAGCCTGGTTCTACTTAGAAGGGGAAAAAAAAATGGCCTGTGAACCATTTAATGAAATTTGAAGAGATTATTTTCCTACCAGTTTCTCAGAGGATATATTGGGATTGGAAAAGATATGTTTGTTCAGGAGTAGAGTAACAGAAAAGGGGACAAGAACCCATGCCTTCATGCCTGTCCACCCTTCTTCTGGTCCCCATCCCCTGTGCTATGTTGCTTAACTAGGCACCTTCCTACAGACACAATTTTCCTTCCCTGTTACTTCTTTATTTTTCAGTTCTATAATCATAACCTTGAGACTCTCAGCTTACCATTTATAAACAGTAGTAACAAATACAAAATGAGCCAACATCTGTTGAGCTTTTCCTGAGTTCCAGACATATTGCATGAATTATTTAATTTGCAAACAATTCTATGATATAAGTGCCATTATTATTCCCTAATTTGCAGATAGAAATTGAACTATAGTAGAGTTAATGAACAAATTAAACTGATACATTAATGAATCTGTAGCAATGGGTTTTAAATTAATCCCCATCCTGGACAAAATGTGTGCATTCTAATAATACATTCTTGAAAATGTCTTACCTGAAGAATGGGTGGGGAATAGAGGTGGGTGATATTTGTGGAGGAGTCAGGGGGTAGGGAAGAGGGTTAGTTACCATATATATATATATTTTTTTTTTTTTTTAAAGAGGTCAACAGGTCAATTTTAAAGGTGGAATGGCTTCGCCTACCTATCAAATGAAACCATGGAGTGGATAACATCTTCTACTCTGTGCTGGTCTCAAATTACTTATATTCAAAATGACCATTATTTCACTAAACTTCCAAATTCAAAAATGTTTTGATAGCAAGGAACAGCTAACGGTTTATTTGCTTAAGGACCTTCTTGTTGGTAAGGGCTGACTTCTTAAAAAGTCATACAGGACTTTTCCTTGGGTTCCTCCTTTTTAATCATATTCTTCATGACTTGATGGATAACTAATATATTTTATGGCCACTGAGGACATGAGACAAAGATAAAGGAAACAGTTCAATGAGGCTTGAGCATTTTTAAGTTTCAAGGCATCCTATTTTGGCAGCATTCTCTCCATTTTAGGATGGTCAGTGGTGCTAACTTGATTTAGATGTTTCCTAACTTTTTTTTTCTGTCTTTTTGCCTTTTCTAGGGCTGCTCCTGTGGCATGTGGAGGTTCCCAGGCTAGGGGTCCAATTGGAGCTGTAGCTGCTGGCCTACGCCAGAGCCACAACAATGCAGGATCCGAGCTGCATCTGCAACCTACACCACAGCTCACGGCAATGCCGGATCCTCAAACCACTGAGCAAGGCCAGGGATTGAACCTGCAACCTCATGGTTCCTAGTCAGATTCGTTAACTACTGTGCCACGATGGGAACTCCAGTTTCCTAACATGATTGAATTCTCTCTTACAGAGTTAACATTCACTTCACTCCTGTAAACCTCTTGCTGATGTGCTTAACGAGGTCACTCATCCCTTTACCCAATTCTAACCTCTCCAAAAATTTTTAAGTGAATTGTGTGTTTTTTTCCTAATTTTGAAGAGTGAAGTGATAATTGTTAATAGTTTAACAAGCATCATATCACAACCATTTTTAATAGGTCCAATTTAAGCCTTAAGATTTATGTAATATCAACAACCTTCAAAGTTCTGTGCAGTTGCCATTAGTTTTATGGTCTAGTTCCCCCAAATAAGGCAGGGACTAATATGAGAGGTCTAGCAATTGGATAAGTTCTATTATACTGGACGGGGATAGTCCTTTCCAGAAGTCTTAAGCCAATCACCTTGTACAACTACAAACATAGTCTATGGCTTCTGGGCTTTTGTTTAGACTTTAAGGAAGAAAACAGCATTAAAAGCTCTGGTTTGCTTAAGAATGTCTTAAGAGTTGACTCTAGGATTCTTAAAAAGCATTGCCTTTCAAGTAAGGGTTTTTTTTTAAATGGCAGCTGTGTTATTTCCACAAACCTTCCAAGAAATTCTTATGTGATGTGGCTGGTCATTTCAACAAAAGGTCAGTCTTTTATCACTCAGAAAATCACGGAGAAAGCAAACTCTACTACTGACAAAGAAAGTCCCCTCAGGAGATTGGCTCAGGGACCATGGCCCTCCTTCTCTCTCTCTCACATCTCCAGATGTTACTGTTGCACATAACAACTCTATTTTGTGGTTCATGGCTGTCCTCTAGGTTGCCCCTTCTCTTTATCTGATACCTCAAGTATGAACATTCTTTCTCCCAATTCGAACCAAAGCAAATGTGAGTGTTTTGAAAAAGATCTTACTTAGAAACTAAAGTAAAAGAAAATAAGTACAAAGATAGGGAACTGATCTTCTCCTGCCAGAATCTTATCTGAACATAGTTGAAGTCTTGCTACCTATTGGCTTGACTGGTAAAGCTCCCTGGGCACCTGCCCTGGTTTCTTCAGCCATATTCATCCCTGTCTGGGTGGGATGTTAGACAAGAAGCTCAGCCCATACTATGTTTGGGTTGAATGTTCTGCCAGTTCTGGTGAGATTTTTCTGTCTTTTCTGCAAAAAGCTTCATATAATTGGGTCAATTCACATCTCAAGTCCTGGGCTATATAGTTCTTGGATTCTTTCACATGTCTTTGTTTGAGGTGGTCCTTCTGCGTCTTTGGTTCTTGTGGCGATTGTGATTAGTTCTGATAACAGAATTCAAGTTTATTGAGCACATCCCACCTGCAAAGCAGTGTCCTCAGTGTTTCACACATGCAGGGGCTCAGTCTTTTCATGCTCAGGACAATCTCACAAGTCCTCGAGTCCCATTCGCTAAGGGGAAAAACTGAGGCTTAGAAAAGGTAAGTTAACTTGCTCATGGGTCAGACCAGATTCAAGCTCATGATTATCTGAGAAGTTGATACAACATACAGCTGCTTTCTCTGAGTTTGAAAGGTTCCATCTTTGACTTTCAGGCCTTTAATAGGCCTTGCCTTTCTTCTAGAGGACCAAGATTTGTTACACTGAAGTTCTCCTCTTGCCTGAATGTCTGCCATTCTATATTTCTCAGAAATGTCCCAGTGACCACTGGTAATAGGCTTCTATCCTATTTTAACCAAGTTGGCTAAGTCCTACTTCCCAGCCTCTGACCTTGGCTTCCTAGCTTTGGACCATAAGTTATCTTCCAGGGCAACCAATTCCCAGCCCTTTCTATCAGTAAACATTATTCGCTTTAGTGGAAAATGATCCTTGAAAGTTTCCTAACAGATGCAAATGAAGTTATATGAGAAGCAGCCAGTACCATGCAATTTGGAATCATATTCCTTCCATCTTAGGGATTCCAGCTTCAAACTGTTTTCTTTGTTTGTACATAGAGGCATAAAATAGACCCTAAATTTGAAATGAAGCAACTCTATTGCCTCAATAGTCTCGTGAACTAGGCACCCTTCCACACGGAGCCTACTGACATCCAAGTGGGGCAGCCAAGCATATTCTCATTAGCAGAGATGACACCTGTGTTATTTCCCCACCCAGTCAGCAGGGGAGAGAAAGATGGCTTTCCCATTTAAGAAATGAACTGGGCTGGGCAATACATCCTCTTTGTTATTTATAATCCACACTCCTTTAGAGAAATATACCGGGAGTGATCAGATGAGAACCAAGGGCAGGTCCATTCTGCAAACCCTCACTATCTGCCTTAGAACACACTAAGGCAGGTCACAACTCAGGAGGAGGGCAGCCTGCTTGTAGATGCAGGTGTGTGGGGATGAATGTATGAATGAGAAGGCCAAGAAACACATGCCATTTTGGAGTAAGTTAAAATGGGGTTTTATTGGCTTATATAGCTGAAAACTAGGGGATAGCATGGCACTAGGCATGGCTGACTCCAGGGACTTAAATATTGATGGAAAAATTGACTTTCTTCCTATTTTGGATCTGTTTTCCTTTTTGACGGCTTTATTTGCAGGTAGATTCTCTTTACATGAGATCTCCAAATGCTGTGGACATGTAGTGTAGAATTGGAGCAACTCTAGGATAAAGACACCCTTTCTTTGCCAATGCTGCCAATGGACATAGAACAACGGTCAGACTTGGGTTGCATGCTGGTTCCTGAACCAGTCTCTTCAGCCAGGATCTATGTGCTTTGACTAAACAAACCTGGTGCCCCCACCTAATCTTGGAGTTAGGAATAGTTTAGTCCTACAAAGTAACATGAACTGAGAATGGAAAATGGGTAATTTCAAAGGAAAATTGGGGTATTACAAGAAGGAGGAGGAAGGCAAATATAACCCATGTTCACCCTGATGCAGCCATCATGGAAGTGGAATAGTAACCACAGTTGGAAAGCAAGGCTTATAGTTAAGATCAGAAGTCTCATGTATACATTGGCTAGGCTCTTCTCTAATAAATTTGGGACACTGTGTGGACCAGGTAAGACAGCAACTGCAGGTGGTACCAGAGGGCCATTGGGGCTAAATTACTGATCCTTGGTTTCTTCCTTTTTTTTTTTTTTTTTTTGCAGCTGTGTGTAATGATACCTCTGTAATAGTTTTGTTGTGAATCTCAAAAGGGATATTCATGGATAGATAGCAAACAATTCTATGGTCTTAAAGTGGTCCCTTGTATTCACAAATCTGCAGACATCTCCCTGGCAGATGGTTCTCTCTATAGAATAAAGTAGAGATGATAAGGAAATACAAGTCATCTTTTTGGATCCCAGATGAAATTACTCTTGATAATGGTGACCTGGGAAATGGATGTTGGGCAGGTAACTAGACACCTTCATTAGCAAGTGACTTATTTTCACTATTAACCCTCTGATGTGATCTGAGTTCCTGCCTCACTCAACAAGATAGTGAGTAAATCCTTGAGGTCACTAAGAAAGAGTTAAAAGAAATGTTGCTGAAATTAAAAATACGTCTCCCCTGTTCTGAATTGGGGCAATAAAGTGGGAAGCTAAGATTACCCAAACTGCTTGCTATTGAGGATTCTTTGGAAACATATTCTATCAGTAGCTAAGTTATATTCCACCCTTGTTTCTGGAAGACTTATTTATTTGGGGGTCTCTCAAAATGCCCAGAGAAGAATAGAAGATATTCACTAAAGAAGGCTGATAGGTATTGCTGAAAGGCAGTAATCATATCCTAAAGTAGCATTTGCTAATGAATGTCCACTATAAGGTAGGTTCCAAGTGCATACTCTGCATCAGCTCATCCAATCCTCAAATTATGGCACAGCTACAGTTTTTATCCCTGATTGATGGAGAGGGAGACTGAGTCACACAAGAGGGGTAGTTTAGCTGTGGTTATTCAGCTTGGAAATTGTGAAGTTAGATTTCAAAGGCAGAAAGCCTTTGATACTAACTGCCTTCCTGTCCTAAGGCCGGAAGATTTGTAGGCAGACAGGCTGGGGTTGGACTCCCAGTACCCCCACAACTAATCATGGAACCTTGGTGTGTTTTATGTGGAAACTGCTTCCAACTACTAGACCTACTCTCCGGGTTGTTTTGAGGGATAATAAGGTAATGCTTTTAAGGTGTTCATGTTAGAGTTTTTAGAGAGGGATATTCTCAAGAAATGTAATAATAATAATAATAGTCATAATTTACCCAGAGTTTAAAAAATACTTGCCCATGTACAACTTTTGCCCCCAGGGGTCAGTCTTTGTAGATAGAGTGTGCAGCTTGGCTTTTTATCAGCCCCATCACTCTTGGGGCCCCCTTGGGCTTCCTTTGATGGATGAAATATTCCTATTAAGCAGATGGCTGGGTGAGTGTCCCTGTCTTTGCTGGCCTTACTTGTCTTGAGTGATTTCCTATTATAGGAAGGGAGGATCCCATAATAATGAAAAATTGACAGCAGTATTGATTAAATTCTTTGCATGCCTCTTTTCCTTGACTTTCCCCCATTAGTTAAATATGAACACCTCAGAGATAAATGCAAAAAGGTGAAAGGAGGTGAGCTGGTGCAGGGCTGCCTTCTGTCTTTTTAGGAACAAAATATTATTATTTTGTTTTGTTCAAGTCCTATTTAGCTAAAGATCAAGGGGAGAGAACAAAAGTTTAGATTACCCAATTACTGACAATAAATTATTTTCTTTTCTCGGGGACATATGAAAGCTTAGGATGGCAAATACCATCTGAGAAATGTTCTTTTTTATTTTGGTGGCACAGCAACTCCAGAAAATAGGTTAATTGGTTCAGAGACTTGCTCTTACTGTTAATGGCATTTAGCTTGTGAAATTGAACAACTGCATCTCAAGACAGAATGTTCATAAAATCGATATTCTGGTTGCTAAGTGTGTGTTTTTAAGATATAGTTTGAATTAATTTATTCACAGCCAGCTGGTGCTGTTCCCAATATAACCTCTAGGAGGAAACCTCAACCCATGTTGTATCTAAAATCATCAGGGTTTCTGTTCTCTCTATTCAACTTTCATATTGTATCTAAGTTAGTACTTTTGATATTTCTAAGGTTTTTTTTTAACATTTATGTAGAACACTACATAATTGCAGAAAAGATAATAGTCACATACCCTAGGGCCTACTGTACACTTATGTTAAAAGTACAGCTTTTATTGGCAACTAAAGTAATAACCTTTCCATGTCAAATTGCTTTAAATTAAACTTAAAAAAAAAAAAAAACCACTGGCTGATCCCCACACTTAGTAATTGTCAAACATTAGCATAATGTGGAATAGTAAAGCTGCCTAAATCTTAGCTTTAAAAATAATTATTTACTTAGAAAAATTGTGTATGCAGTAGCATATTATTAGAAATCCGCCCCCCCTCCTCTAAAAATGCAGTATCAGTGTATATGTTAACATTATACTCAAGGCTTGATGTGTAAGTGGATCTGTAACTTATGTTAGCCTCTGAGAAAGGGGTCTCATTTAATCTCTCCTCATCCATCCATCATAGACCATATACAAATGGGTTGAATGGACACTTTAGATGGCTTTGCCGTATCGTTCCTTGTGTTGGGTGACCTAACATGTGACCTCAGGGGGAAAAATGTACAAGTCTCTTTTTGATTAGGCTGCAACATGGCCCAGCCTGCATAATTTCCAACCATTTCAAGGCACTTGGGAGACGAGGCTCCTAAATGATTGCGTGTGCGAAGCCCTCAGGCATAGGTCACTGCCGCCTTTCACGCAAATGCATTTGTATTTTCCGGATCTCTGGATCTCTCTGCTCACCCGTAGAGCTTTCAAATAAAACAAGCCTGCAGTGATGTAAGGGCAGTAGATTCATTTGGTTTGCAAGGTGTGTCCAGAGATTGGGTACCTTACCACCTGGGCACATCTGCCAGCTCAAGCCAAGACAATTTTTGTCTGCTTCTATGGCATCATTACCAATTTAAAGTGGAATTTTATCATTATGGATTGATTTCCTTTCATTCTCTGACTTTACAACTTCCCACTTGGTCATCTGAGCAACTGCTTTTAAAATTTGTTGAAAAAGCACCTTGAAAGTAAGCCCTTCAAATACTGAGGAATGCTGATACATATGTTCAGTCTAAGAAGTAACATGGATTTTGTGAGACTGTCATTTAGTGGAGAGGTTTGACCACAACACTAACAGGGAGCAACATGCACATATCTGGTGATGTCACCAGAAACTAAAGACTCACAGGACAAACATGTAATAGGTGCTGCCAGAGCAGCCTTCAACACTCTAAACTGTGTTCTTCTAAAGGTCAGAAGATGTGACCAGCAAAGTAGCTATGATCTGAACATGCAGGGTCATTAGGAGAATAATATTCTCTCAGGAACAGTAGGAGAGATTAGATCTTCAGTGGAACTCCAGTTGTCTACATTCTGGAACCCCCAGACTGTTTTCCTTTGGTTCATGAAAGGAGTTAAAGAGATGAGAGGTTTTCATTTTCCATCATGGACTTCAGACCATAATATCCAATATGAATCTAGAAATAAGAAAGTGAAGCTCTGGGCTTTAGACCTTTGTCCTTGATGTGCTATGTAGCTGTAATTTGGAAATGAACCTCTCTTGGTCTCAATTTGCAGAGTCATACCTTCTTTGAAATTTGAGCAATGAAATGGAAGTATGATGACGTTTTCAAAGATTATAGTTCTTTAGTGTTCTATGTAAGGTTTTCATATTCATAGCAGATGCCTCAATTTCCTTCCGATGTGCCTTGCTCATTTCCATCTTGGGGTCATCACTTGGATTGTTCGCTCCCTGGGATAGCCTTTCCTTTCCATTGGAATGTCTTTCTTGACCCACTCTGTTCTTTTTAAAGATCAGAAGGCATGGTCCTTATTCTCTCATTGCTCTAAAATCCTGCAAGATGATCATCTCTGCTACGTCATTTTTTATTTTATTTGCCTTGTACTGTTTAAACTTTAAAGCTGGTATTCTTTGTTCCACTCAAAGAAGATCCATTCTTCCTTGCCCCCATGGTGGGACCTTGCTGGAGCTCACTCTGCCTTCAACTCTGGGTTCAACACATTGCTGAGGATGTAGTAGGTGCTTCCTATCCCCTGTGTTAATTGCTTTTATTTTTCATTTCTTGTTCACTTCACATCTCACCTTAACCTCTCCTACATGCAAATTGCTCTTGTGCATAGGTGAGCTCGTGACCCTGTTATTTGTGGAATGGAGGCTTGAGACAGCCACATTTAGTGATTGGTTTTATCATGTTCTTAGGCAGAGGTCCCTGGATGCATCCTTTAGTATTTTTTTCTACCAGATCAGTGTTCTTCAAATTTCCTTCTGCATATTTATGCTGGGTCTCCCCGGGGACCCTGGGCCTGGAACAGTGAAAGTAGTAGGAAGAGCAAGGGAGGAGAGGGTCAGGGACATGACAAGGTGTCTTAACTGATCTTCCTCCTTACAAGCCTTCACCTTTTCCGTCTCTTTCACTAGAACGTGAAGCTTCTATAACTAAGGGCCATCTGTTCTCTGATCTCATTATTTTTAACCTTCTTATCTGAGTATCCCCAGGTAGGGTATAATTATAGTAGTGAACATACTGTGTTCAGTGTGTCATTCATTCCTTCATTTCTCATTGGGTGACATTTATTATACCCATTGTGCAGATGAAGAAATGGGGGCCAACTAAAAACTAAACAGAAGCTAGAGTAATTTTCTGGACTGGTCATAAGACTAGAGAATTGTGCTTGGATTGTAGATCTTTGTGCCCAGAGAATGATACTGGCTTAGTTGTTTGATGACAACAAGAGATTTCTTATGTATACAGCACATTCTGGTCTCCTCTCTGTGTATGACATTCAAGAATGTTCTTTCCACTGGGTGGAGGGCTGGGGTTTTGAGGGGAGGTGCCCAGAAGACAGCCCTGGACAGCAGTGGAAGAAAGGAACTGGGTATATGAAATCCCATGCAGCTCCATGTGGTGGCATGGAGTGGACCCAGATCTTGTTGGCTCTTTACTTTAGAGCTGTAAATGGAAACTCAGAAATACTTCTGCTGAGAGTGTTTGATATGATGCCTGGAGCAAAACCAGGAGATTAGCCCATTCATGAAAAAATCTGTTTCTAAAACCAGCTATTTGATTTTTTAATGAATGATTGAAGTCCTCAGTCAAAGCCCTTAGGTGCCCTTAGGTGCCTTGCAACCCCTAACCTTCTGTAGTAAGTTTGCTATGTTTTATGTTGTGATATATGGGGAAACCACAAACATGACTCTGGGGGCTGACTATCCTGAGGCACTCCTTTTGACTTTGAAAGTCATGGAACCATCAGCCTGCAGTTAGTGTACATTATATAACATTCAAGCTGTGTATGAATGAAACCTATGAGGTGTGTGTCCTTAATCTCCCCCGCATGTCCCTTTATCCAATCTCTGTTGATTTTCATCTCCTAAATAGCTTTTGACTATACCCTCTCCTCCCCATCCCATCCCCAGCTCCTTTGTTAGGTCATCACCAGTATCTCTTGCCCAAACTAATCTAATAGCCTCAGACATCTCTTCTTGACTGTTTTCAATTTGTTTTAGAGTCTAGAGTGACCACCTCAAAAGGTGAATTTGCTTATGTCAGCCTCTTGCTCCTTCTCATGATCATGAAACACCTTCAGTGCTACTTCATCCATTGCTCTTTTTCTTTTTTCATTTTTAAAGTTTTATTGAACTATAGTTGATTTACAATGTTGTAATAATTTCTGCTGTATAACATGATTCAGTTATACATATATACACATCCATTCTTTTTCAGATTTTTTTCCCTATATAGACCATTACTGAATACTGAATAGAATTCCCTCTGCTATATAGCAGATCCCCATTGGCCAGTCATTCCATATAACTCACTGTGCATCTGCCAATTTCAAACCCCTAGTTCATCCCTCCCCACCCCTCACCAGTCCCCTTTGGTAACCATAAGTTTGTTTTCAAAGTCTGTGAGTTTGTCTCTATTCTGCAGATAAGTTCATTTGTATCCTTTTTTTTTTAGATTCAATGTATTTGTCTTTCTCTAATTTCAGTTAGTATGATAAACTCTAAGTCCATCCATGTTGCTGCAAATGGCATTATTCTGTTCTTTTTTATGGCTGAGTAATATACCATCACATGTATTACCACATCTTTATCCTTTACTTTTTTTTTGTCTTTTTGCCTTTTCTAGGGCCACTCCTGTAGCATGTGGAGGTTCCTAGGATAGGGGTCTAATTGGAGCCATAGCCGCTGGCCTACGCCAGAGCCATAGCAATGCGGGATCTGAGCTGCATATGTGACCTACACCACAGCTCAAGGCAATGCTGGATCCTTAACCCACTGAGCAAGGCCAGGGATTGAACCTGCAACCTCATGGTTCCTAGTCAGATTCGTTAACCAGTGCCACAACAGAAACTCCTCCATTACTATTTTAAAACTTTTTTTTTTTTTTTGCCTTGCCTGTGGCATGTGGAAGTCCTTGGGTCAGGGATTGAACCTGTACCACAGCAGTGACCTGAGCCACAGCAGTGCAAATTCTGGATCCATAACTTGCTGAGCTGTCAGGGAACTGCATCCATCCATTACTCTTAACGTAAAGATAAAACTTGTCCATTGACAGATGATTGGATTAGGAAGATGTGGTATATATACATAATGGAATACTACTCAGCCATAAAAAAGAACAAAATAATGTCATTTGCAGCAACATGGATTGAACTAGAGACTTTCATACTGAGTGAAGTAAGTCAGAAAGAGAAAGACAAATACCATACAGTATCACTTATATCTGGAATCTAATACAAGGCACAACTGAAACTTTCCACAGAAAAGAAAATCATGGATGGACTTGGAGAATAGACTTGTGGTTGCCAAGGTGGAAGGGGAGGGAGTGGGGTGGTTTGGGAGCTTGGGGTTAATAGATGTGAACGATTGCCTTTGGAATGGATTAGCAATGAGATCCTGCTGTGTAGCCCTGGGAACTATGTCTAGTCACTTATGATGGAGCATGATAATATGAGAAAAAAGATGTGTACATGTATGTGTAACTGGGTCACCATGCTGTACAGTAGAAAAAAAATTGTATTGGCAAAATAACTTAAAAAAATAACAACAACAAAAAGACAACTTAATATGATACAAATGCTCTGTGTGGTCTGGCCCCTCTGACCGCTCTAATCTCTTCTCAGTGTCTCAGCACTTCACCAATGGTGTCATTTCATCCTGTCTGCCTTCCATGGTTCCTTTCTGCCACAGGACCTTGGCCTTGCTCTTACTCCCTGGTTTGCTTTTCTCTCTCTAATAAACTCTTCCTCATCTTTCAGATTTCAGCACAAGTGTCTCTTAACCTAGTTGGGTTAAATTTCATTTATAGACAGTCTTAAGATCATGTACCTTTTCTTTGGAGAAGTCATTACAATGTAGATTTTTCACTTGTTAGTGTCATTTTAGCATCAGAGCTAAGAAATAGGTTCAAAACTCAGTTTTGCCAAATACTAGGAGTGACACCCTGGTAATCCTGGGAAATCCCTCAATTTCTCTTTGGCTCAGTTTCCTCACCTCTGAAACCTGCACAATGATCATTCCTAGGGGTTGTTATAAGGGTTAAATGAGAAAACACATAGCAAGTGCTTAGAATATTCAGTTGGTACCCTATCCACTGATTTTAATATGGCTACTAAAAGTCTGGTACAGAATTGTGGGATGAATGAATACATTTAGAGTTACCATAATATGGCCAGAATTGTTGGTTCAAAGCAAAATTTAATTTTATTGAAAGCAGGCCACCCTTTTTCCAATGTTGTGCTCTTTTTCCAATAGGAGGGTAGGCAGGAAGTGAGGATGAATTAGTGTAAACCATTGCCTGAGTCTAGGAAAACTACTCAAAGAAACTTCTTTAATTATCTCTATGAAGAGCATGGCATATATATTTCCATTGAACTTTATGACATGATTTGTTGCCTTCCAGCAAAAACCCTAACTTATTTCTAATAGACCTCCAAAAAGACCTCCAAATTAAGATATCTTTGTATTGGTAGACATTGGGTGCTAAGACCAAAGTCACTTATTCTAAAGTGTTCAGAATTATTGCAGCAAGTTGAAACTCTAAATACAATTTGTGTCATTAACCTTTTAGGGATTATATTTTTGACTTTCTCCTATGTGACATATATCTGGTCACATATTCATTGTGAACCAGTGCTTAAAATGCATAATCCTCAAAGGTTACTAGCAATCATTTAAAAGACCTCATATTCATCTCAAAACCCAGAACTGGGAGATAAGGTTTAAGGAATGGCTGAATGGGACATTGGAATAAACAAACCATTTCATAGTTCTTAAAATAAAGTACTTATGGAGCACATTTTTATCTACAAAGCTTAAAAAATGAATTTATTAATCCTCACAACATCCTCCATGTTATTATCACCACATAATAAATATAGAGGAAGGGGTTGAAAGGTTAAATTAGTGTCCCCCCCATAGGGAACTTGGTATTACTTTTGAATTGGAATGGAGTTTTCTGTTTTTCCTTCTTGAAGTTGTGTCTCTTTTGCTAAATTTACCCATTTGTGGATATTTTTGGATATAAGATTCTTACAATGTTAATTTTTAGATTAAAGTCCAGGAAAAGTCAGGCCCTTGTTGAATCCTCCTTGGAAAGTGCAGGGTTTGTGTGTAATTCTTTAGTTAGCAGGAATCTCTGCAAATTAAAATTTATCTTACCACTTCCTGTCCCCCTCCTCTGACCCATTCTCTTTATTGCTATCTAAGTGAGCTCTGTTTTATTTTTAATATATGATTTGAAGTGTTTTGAATGTATGAAAATATACAAAGAATATTATTATATTTTAATTTTATTGAAGTGTAGTTGATTTACAGTGTTGCATTAGTTTCTGCTGTACAGCATAGTGACTCAGTTATACATGTATATACATTCTTTTTCATATGCTTTTCCATTAAGGTGTATTACAAGATATTGAATATAGTTTCCTGTGCTATACAATGGGGCTTGATTCTTTATCCATCTACGTAAAATACTTTGCATCCTTTAATACCAAAATTCCAATCCATCCCTCCCCCATCTCCCTCTTCATAGGTAACCACAAGTTTGTTCTCTATGTCTGTGAGTTTGTTTCTGTTTCCTGAAGGTTCATTTACGTGAGATTTTTAGAGTCCATGTATAAGTGTATTAATAATGGGTTTTCATATCTCTAGCATAAGAGATAATGAAATAAATATTACCAGCATAAGAGGAAACTCTCAGGGTCTTTGCCCCTACCTCATCAGACACTCTTCTTGAAAGTGTAGCAATGATCATTCCCACATCTCATGCTCTTTTTCTATTGTACTGCATATGTATGAGTTTCCAAGCAGTATAGGTTATTATGTTGCATGCTTTGAAAGTTGATATGACTGGCATCGTAAGACGTAATCTTTCTGCAAATTGCTTTTCCTTATCTTTGCTCAATGTTATGTTTAGTAGATTCACCCTTGATATGTGTGTCTGTGGTTCATTTTCATTGCAGTTTAATATTTCACTCTGTGAATATGCCACATCTGGGGGGGGAGTTATTTCTCATTGGTAGATGTTTAAGTGATATATATTTTTTTCAAATATAAACACTTATACTCTAAATATTCTTACACATATATTTATATACACATGTGGGACATTTCTAGGGAATATTACAAAGAGTAGAGTTGTTGGATAAAATGGGATTGGTAGCTTAAACTTTTATTGGCTATTGCTACTTTTTCTCTAGAATGTTATACCAATAGTGTGTGAGTGTTCTGATTGCTCCATATTTTCATTACACTTGGTATTGTCAGACTTTTATGTATGATGGATTTAAAATGGTACTTCATTATGTTTTAATTTCCATTTCCTGATTACTACAAAAACAAAACATCTTTTAAAATGTCTTTTTGTAGTCAGGCTTTGTGTTTTCAAAATTGCCTTTCCCTGAGCTTTGTCCATATTTCAGTTGGATTTCTTTCTATTGATTTGTAAGTATTCTTTATATATTCAGGGTTCCAATCATTGTCAATTATATATTTTGTCAGTATTACTCATATCTTCTTCAGGCTCATTCTTCATGTCCTTCTGGTTAAAATTGTCTAAAATTCTTAGCATGACAAATACAGACTTGGGTAGTTTGGCCTTGATTTCTCCTATAGTCTTATTTTCAAACATTTTGTACCTCTTATTTATGTTTTGGCATGTATCCTTTATCCCTCCAAGTTCTTGCTTGTGTTGTTTCCTCTGCTTGAAGTACATTTACCTATCCCTTGCCTAGCTAAAATTTATCACTCTTTCATAGCTCATTCTTTTGGAAATTTTTGCTGTCCCCCCATCCACTGTTCCTTGTGCCCCTTTTTTATACTTGTACAGGCCTGCATGTAGACCTAGAAAGACTTTTCAGCTTTTTTCCTCCCCTGAATAGTTGTCCTGAAGAAGAAAGTAATGCCCAATGGGTTTGCCACCCACTGGTTTGGCTCTGCTGAGGTATTTCTGCATGGCCCACGAGGAATGGGTGGAGAGATGGCCTTTTGAAGAAATTTTTAGCCAGTGCACAGAATCTAGGTCCTATATAAACATTCAGATTAATTTAGCCTTGGCAGTATTTCCATTGAGTTGCATTTCAACATATTCTTTTGGACCAGTAATGTGTATTCCAATTTTCAAAGGCAGTTATTCACGTGAGAGAAAAAAGGCCCGAATGTAGTGGTGGGGAGTTTAGGAAAAAAAATTCCGTGGATATTTCCCTCCATTCTTTTCCACGTATCTGTTCCAAAAAGAGCTCATCAAAGAACTTCCTCTTTCCTGCCCAGTGTGAATCTGGATTTAGGACTCATATCAGTTTACTCTGTTCTCTTCCTTGCATGAATGACCAGGACATGCACTGGGACATCTGTTATTGTGAAGCTGGGATTTTAACCCAACTAAGGGGGGAAAAAAAAAAAACACAACACACCAAACTGTGTATTATTTACACATTTCAATATTTAATTTCCTGTCTCCATTACACACATTTTAGTATGCAGATTATTTGCCCAACATAATTTATCAGTTCCTTGTTAGATCATATTCTCCTCAGGGTACATATTGTTCATATTTAGAAATTCTTATTAATCTCAAGAATCACATTGTTTATCCAACAAAATTATTACAGCTTTGATGAAGCTTTTAAAGTGTAACATGTAAATCACTATTTTCTCACTTTCAAGAGCAGCTGAATTTTTGATCTGGTGGATTATTATGGTTCAGAAGATATTTAGTCTTAGATAGGGAAAATGCACAAGATGGTGCAGTAATGTGTAGATGAGGCTATTTAATTAGAACTGCTGTTAATGACAAATTGCTATCACTGTAGCTACCCCTCCTCCAAATTGCCTTTCTTAACTAGATAAATGAGTTGTACTACCCACTGTTCTAAATAAGGTGGGACTAATATTTAAAGCTATAAATGTTACTATAACAAATGACAGGATGGGAGAAGTAAATGAATATTAAGTGTTTATAATCACTTATTTTTTTAATTGCATCTTGATCATTTTACCTGGGAGAAAATTAGGGACATTATTATTATTATTGTTTTTTTTTTTTTGGCCATGCCCATAGCATGTGAACATTGTTCCCAGGTCAGGTATCAAAAATGTCCTACAGTAGCGACCTGAGCTTCTACAGTAACAATGCCAGATCCTTAGCTCACTGTGCCACAGAGGAACTTCTAGGAACATTCTTTAATGAAAAGAGAACTTAAAGCATCATAAAAGAAGACTTTAGAGTAGGACAAACATATTTGATTTTTTTAACGTATTTGAGGAAAAAATATACCTTTATTGCGAGTTAGGTATTTGTGTGAAACTATAAGCATTATCTACTTAACACACTTATACATTACTGTTACCTTCTATCTGAATAGTATTTTACTTTTTCCAAACATTTTAATGTCTACTATTGCATTTTCTCCTTCCAGTATCCCTGGGTTTATAGAATCTCTCATTTGACAGATGAGAAAAGAGAGCAGAAAATGTTATGTGACTTGAATTAAACTGAAAAATCAATTAACAACAAAACTAAAATGATAATTCCCTAACTTTGTACCTAATGCCTTCCTGCAGATATAGATGGAATGGAGAAAGTGGAGAAGTTGACTACTGCTTACAAGTTATGAGGGTTTATGATACAAATTAGGAAGATCTGTTAGATCCAGAGTGTTAGAAATAAATAATCAGTTTTCTAATTACCCATTTGTTTCTTTCTCTGAAAATATTTTCAGTATTTCCTATATGTTCTGTAATTAGTTCTTTTCCTCCAGAGTTAACATACAGCTTAAGGCCTGTGAGCATTCAGCTGAGGTGAAATGATGTTTTGTGATTCCATCTTTGTCTTACTTGAATTAAGTGATAAGATCTACAATTTCTATTACTAGAATCAGCATTTCATCTGTTCCTGTTCTTCTCTATTCTTGAAATAATAAAAGTAAGAACCAATACAATTGTCAAATCAATGGCCATGCACTACTATCTGGATGAAATGTAACAGAACCATCATGAAACTGCTGGAAATATCTGTCCATTGGGTGATGTAAAAACATTTGGATGTGGCATCCAAACACTACATTAAAACTGTCAGTGTTCTGTGAAATTTGAGTGTCTCCTGTAATCATTTTGGTAGGTGCCAGTGAAGTTTTTCTGGAAATCCCAGTTTGTATTTTAGGGGAAAGGCCACTGGAGAAGCATCTCCCTTTCAGATCTCTTCTTTTTACCCAGCTCCTTCTTCCCTTCTTGGCCAGTGAGCTGGGGGTTCTGTTCTATGAGGTGATTTGGCCAAAGGAGGGAGAACCCTTCTCTGTTCTTGTATTCACAGCTGCAGGTTCAAGCTTAGAGAGAGAACTCCTGGTTGAAAGAATTATGTCTTGTCCCTGGTCTGTAAAGCCATGCTAACTGGGTCTCTTTTCAGTCATCAGGAGAAAATGGACATGTAGAGTCAAAAATAAGTGTATTTGGTTGTTTCTTAGGCTCTAGTCATAGATTTCTGTGCTCTTGTTGATTTGGCTCTAAGCTCACCTGTTCTCCTCCCTTTAGAGGCCATATAAATACCCAAATGTGTTTATCTCTGTTGAGAGAAGACTACTGGCATGAGCACACTGTGGTATATGAAAGGACTGGCCAATGGGGCCTGCTGTGTAGCACAGGGAACTCTACCCAATATTCTGTGATAATCTATATGGGCAAAGAATCTGAAAAAGAATGGATGTGTGTACGTGTATAACTGAATCATTTTGTTGTACAGCAGAAATGATTGCAATATCATAAATCAACTATACTTTAATAAAACTTTAAAAAATGAAAAATAGAAAAAGAGAGACTATCGTCAAACAGAAGCACAACAGTTGCTTTGACAGCCAGTTTGAAAAATTTTGCACCAAAACCTATTTTTCTGTTTCAGGGATTGCCAACTGAAATGCATAGCGAAATAGGAAAGATAAAGGAGTAAATCTAGCTGAGGGTGGCAATAGGGAGTAAACTGTAAACTGTGGCAAACTGGCATTGCCTCATTTAGAAATATGGTTTGTGGTCTCCATTCACCTTCAGCAAATTGGTATCCTTCTGGAATGTCCATGGATACTTTGAAACTCTGATTTTTTTTCCATTGGAATCTAGAAAGCTGAATTTTATCTGAGAACTCATGATTTAACAGATTGAAAAAAAGGTAAATCACTATGTAGGCCAAACAAAATATGCCAGGTTGCAACTGTTTTTCATAGGTATTTGGAAACTAAGTTGAGGGAAGGAGATGGGACAAAGTTCCTGGAAAAGCTTCCCAGTTTATACATTGTTATCTGTATCTACATGCCTGAAAGTCATCCCCAACTGAATGATTTCCTGCCATATAGATATGGCAGAGCAAAGCTTCTTGCCCTAATATATGTAAAACTTTGTGCGTTTATACATTCTTATAAGGAAAGTGTCCATGGCTTTTATGACATTCTCAAAAAGTCTGTCACCCTAAAAGATTGTGAATCTCTTCTGTTACATCCTTGACAAGTTGTCATCTAGTTTCTACTTGAATTCCCCTGGGGACAGGGAACTTACTTCTATGCAAGATAGCCCACTCCTGTTTTAAACAGTTTGAAGATAGGAATTTTCTTAATGGCAATTTTTAAAAACTCAACCTCTTTGTTATTGGCAGCTGGAAAAAGGCACCTAATCTTTTAACTAGGAAAATGCACTTGAAAAAATAGTCTTAGAAATTAAGAGGTTGCTATAATTTCCTGTAACTATCACCCATTCTTACAAAAAAATGATCATTATTAAATTGTGATAGTTACTAATGGAATTTCTAATTCTTTTACAATTAAGGTCATTGAATCTTTATGTCTTGACCTTCATTCTGAGGCTATTTGCATGAAAATAAAGACTCCAAGTTTCATCATGTTCCATTGATTCATTTAAGCTTTTTTTTTTCCCTACCATAGATTTTTAGAAATGTAAAACTAGAAGTGATCTAAGCATCTGCAGTAGAACAGAAAACCCAATAGTCTTATTAGAGTCCAGAGATCTTGAATGGTTAGTTCTGCTATTTATTCACTGTGTGATGTGAAGCTGGGAGTCTTGGTTTACTCCCTTGAATTTGAGAGGCTGATAAAGTCTTTACAGGTTGTGTGAAAAACAACACACAACCTGTAAAGTCTTTATACTGTGAATAGGCAATATATCTTAGGAATCATCAAAATTCTGTTTTTTCCTTGGCTGTGATACTAAGAACTAGTTACTTAACTTTTCTGAGCCTCAGTTTCCACATCTGTACGTTGGGACTAACAGTTTCTGTTTATAGGGTATTTTAACTATTAAATGAGAATATGTGTACAAAGGGTTTAATGTTGTACCTGACATACAGTACACCTTCAGTCAACACTGGCTATTAATATTTGAATGATGCTGATTGATGTAAAATGTAACATTTAAAACTGTTATGATCATCCAGACCCTTGATTTTCAATATGAAGAGGTGGGTGTGAGTAATCCCATGATAAGCAGAGGGGGGTCAGGTATGCTTGAAGGCATGGGGAACCTTTAACATGTGCCAATTTTGCTTTGTGGTAGGGAGCTTAAATATTATCCTGAAAACCTTTAAAATAAACAGATATGTTGAGGAACAAAAATGCAAAATTTTTACAGGCTTTTGGATGCAGCAAGAGTTTCACAGAAATTTTGCTTTTGTGGCATTACACCAAGCTGCATGCCAGCGCCTTGGGTACATATCTTCGATGGTGGGTGAGTTGGAAAGTTTGAGGCTCACTGCTTTCCAGGCTCCTATTTTTCACATGTGGGTTCCCAGTGGACAGTAACATGACAACTTTATGACCCTGTTCCTTTCAGTGTGAATTACCGGGCAGCAGAGACTCTTTCAGATGTAGGGTCTCAGTATCCTGAACCACACTAAAAATATTTAAAATAGTAATTATGTGTAAATTCAGGGGAAGAGCAGAAGGAAGAAGAGTCAATATTGTAGTAGAAAATAAAAACATGCCTACCCAGGGGGTAACTCAAGCACTTTGCAAAGTTTGTTTTTAGGTATAGAATCTGAAAGAGAGATGCTTGACAGAATCAAAGGAAATGGAATCTCAATGAGAAAGATAAGGTTAAGAGTGGCATATACACACTACTATATACACAATTGATAAGTAAAAAGGACCTTCTGTACAGCACAGGGAAATCTACTCAATACTCTGTGATAGCCTCTATGGGAAAAGAATCTGAAAAATAATGGATATATATATATATATATATATATATATGTGCGTGTGTGTATACATATGTACATGTATAAATATGTGTGTATATATACATATATATGTGCGTATGTGTGTGTATATGTATGTATGATTCACTTGCTGCAAACCTGAAGTTAACAAAACGTTGTAAATCAACTATACTCCAATGAAATTTAAAAAAAAGATAAGGTGAAATTCTAAGGATGTAGACATTCCATGGATTAATTCGACTTTGCTTTCCCATTGTTAAAGAAGTTGTTGATTTTAAACTTTGTTAAAAGCAAAAGGGGGAGTACTCTCGTGGCTCAGCATATTAAGGATCCAGCATTGTCACTATAGCGGCTTGGGTCACTACTGTGACATGGGTTTGATCCCTGCCCCTGGAACTTCCACATGGCACAGGTGTGGCCAAGAAAAAAAAGCAAAAGTGATGTAAAACAGCAATTATTTTTTGGCCACTAGCCTGCCTTTCTTTGTTTGGGGGTGAACTATGGCAGAATAATGGTCTATGTTTCAGAAATTATGGGTAGAGAAAAGCTATGGGTATGGTGAGTACATATAACCATTTTATTAGGGGATTGACTTTGAGGGCTGGGAGATCCCTCCCCCTGGAAGGGCAAAGACCCCGAAGTATGCCTGCTCCCACCTTTTCAGGATTTGAGTGGCATGTTGAGATCCTTCCTGCTAGAGGTGCATAATGCACAGCGCAGGCTGACTCCCATGTGGAAGAGAGCACAAAACTTCCTTATGCATGAGGCATTTTTAGCAAATTGGACCCCATTTCAATCTTGATGAAACTTGATGACATTTCCAACTTGCAAGTGCACAAAATGAAAAAGCAAATTTTTAGCTATTTATGTGTCAGAACATCAAAAGCTCAAAAGCCATAATTAAGGGTGTCAGCGAGGCGGGGAGACCATATTTCTCCTCTTCTCAGGGGTCTTTTGGGTCTCTCCTCAGAGGTTAGAGAGAAGCTCCTCTTTCCCTTGAAGACTTGAAGCAAACAATTAGGATTTTATAAGCCTCACCTGGGAAGCTGCCTCTTTACTTCCAACCCTGTCATGTTGATATTTAGTGTTTTTCTTCTTCTTCTTCTTCTTTTTTTTTTTTTTTTCACGAGAAGAGAGATTTCAGGAACAACTATGTGGTTGGTGCTCCCCGCTCCTTAAGAGTTTTCCTGTGCTTTTTGGAAGGCTGGAGGCAAAATGTAAGAAGCAATCATTTGATATGATATTTAAATTCCTTTTTAATTTTATGTTTACATTCCATGCAATTAGCTTCTTGACTTTAAATCCAACTAAATATACTGAACACACTTTTGTGATAAACCCACTTACTAAATATATGGACAGGATATAGTTGGACAGAAATACATGTTTAAATAAAGGGAAACAAATGGATATTTAAAATTTGATAAATGTCCCTTTAAACATTTAAACTAGTGCTTCTAAACTTCCATTGTGTATATTTGTTAAAATGCAGATCTGATTCAGTGAGTCTGGAGGGTACCCTCAGATTCTGCATTGCTAACAACCTCCTAGGTTGAACCACACTGATGGTCTCTGGATCACATTTGCAGTGACAAGCCTTCATGCATCCTTCCAACTCTGAGAGAAGTTTTAAAATTCAGCTGTGGTCATTGTGATTATCAACAGGTGCACTTGTCTGGGATGTACTTGTTTTGGTTAAGATAGCCTTTGAATTTTATAATAGAAATATTCTTAAAATTAATCCCTAGGACTGCTGCTGCCTGTTAATGATTCACAAAAATCCCTGCCTAATAAGAGCTATTTTCCTAAGAGCTCACATTGAATTGCAAATACTTCTTGCAATCTGAGTGACATCCACAATTCACTTATATAGTCTGTGCCACTGATAGTGCAGCTTCTGTATGTGCTGCACTCGTGGTATGTGCAATACGTTCTCTTGAGGGCTGTGTGGAATTATGATGTTGAATAAAGCACATATCTGCCACCAAGAAACTTGGAATCCATTGCTGGTGGGGTGAAGGAGACACAGCATACACACCTGAAAACCAGCATAAGATGGAGACCCAAATTCAATATTAATTGGATTCAAAGGAAAGAGAGAGGAATTTCCTCTGATGGCGGAGCCCCAAAGATTCTGTAGAGGGTAGCATTTGAACTAGAACTTGAACTATTGAAATTGGTTATGAAGAAATGAGGCTGTGGGGTAAGACTATATATATTAAAGGGAAGGAAAACTTGAGAGAATAGATGGTAGGATAAATAGTATATGTTTTAAAGTCTTTAAAGTATATTAGAAATAATATAATATAATATAATTACATTTATCTTTAAATTTAATTTATACAGTAATTAACACCAGTCTAAAATCTGTCAGAAGTACCATATTCGATTTAAATGTGTTTACCTCTTGTTTTCTTGCATTTGATATTTACCCATGCTGGTTGTGTTAGCCTCTTTTTTTTTTTTTCTTTAGGGTTGCACCTACGGAAAATGGAGGTTCCCAGGCTAGGGGTTGAATTGGAGCTGTAGCTGCTGGTCACATCCACAGCCACAGCAATGCCAGATCCTAGCTGCATCTGTGACCTACACCACACCTCACAACAATGCCTGATCCTTAGTTCACTGAGCAAGGCTGGGGATAGAATCTTCGTCTTCATGGATGCTAGATTCATTTCCACTGAGCCACGACAGGGACTCCGTGTTAGCCTGTTTTAACTAGGATATATTTCTTACTAAAAAAAAAAATGTATGAGAATCAAAAAAGCATGCTAGTCCCTCACTTTGTTAACCCCCCTCGTGGTAGCCCCTGGAATTGCAGGCACAGGAACAAGAAAGAAGTAACCTCTTGAGTGATGCATGTGGGAAGCTAAGTGTATAGAGACAACAAAAATGCTACAAATGGTCTCATCCAATATTCAGTCTGGCATAGATTATCTATGCTAGAGTTTCTCCACTCTTTTCTAAAAGTTATCACCCACCTAAGAGTCTTTTTTTAGACATGGCTTTCTAGTTGTTACTCCTCTCCTGTTACAGTTATTTCAATACCACAGATATATTTTATGGCCCTTTGGAGGACCATGTAATATTTAAGATTTCAAATCCGTAAGAACCCATTATTGCTCCCTTGGTGCAGTATTTCCCCCAATGATGAACACACCATCTAGGGTTTTCCAGCCCCCCTCCACTCAACCATAGGGTAAGATCTCATTCTCATATTCCTGTGGTAGCTCTAAACTGGATCACCTGGAACCACTTTCTATCAATTAAAGACTTGTCAGAGAGTCACTTAATGATACTCCTGCTACTGAAACTCAGAAGAGGTCCCTTTACTGAACATTCATCAATGCATGTCTACCTGTATCATACAAAATAATTTGTACTGTTGATTGATTTATCCTTTAGTGATTCTTATAGGTGACTTTCTCACCATCCTTGAGGTTCTCCTCTTCTCTCATTCATTGCCCTGAGGTCCTAGCTGCATGGAGCCTGCTGGTCTCTCATTACAACAAGTCCTTGAATTCTGCACGCCAAAGTAGGCAAAAAGCAGATACAGAGGTGCTTAAAGTTGCACCCTCAACCCCTCCAGCCCACTTTTGGTACAGGAACAATGTGCAGGAGAAGAGCTTGATCTCTCATGCCCTGCAGTTTGCATTCCTGTTCTCTTTCCCTGGAATCCAGGCTCTTACTAGTATGAGTATGTATAGCCTCCTAGGGTCTTCCTACACTTAATGTTCACAATAACCCAGTGGGGCATTTATCAAGCACATCCTCATATTACCAAGGAAGAAAAGATACGGTTGTAAAATGTACCTCAATGAGTAACATAGTACATTAGATATATGAGAAAAAGAGGTGTGCAGAGAGGGGATGGCCAGAGGGAGAGGAGAGTGTGGGGGGAAGAGATAAAGGGAGAAGGAGGGGGGAAGGGGAGGGAAGAAAGAGAAAGAAGAGTGATTGATTTAAAAAATTGTAAAATAGAGACTTGTGGTTGCCAAGGGGGGAGGGGAGGGAGTAGGATGGATTGGGAGCTTGGGGTTAATAGATGCACACTATTGCCTTTGGAATAGATTAGCAATGAGATTCTGCTGTGTAGCATTGACAACTGTGTCTAGTCACTTATGATGGAACATGACAATGTGAGAAAAAAGAATGTATACATGTATGTGTAACTGGGTCACCATGCTGCACAGTAGGAAAAAAATCATGTATTGGAGAAATAAAAACATTGTAAAATAAGAAAGAGACATTAAAAGACATGGATGGTAAAATTAGAAAGTCTAAGAAATTAACTGGATTTCCTGGAAGGAAATAATAGATAGGGAGATAAACTATTTTGTTCATAATTCTAAGTATAAATGAAAGACAGGTATCTTCAGAATGAAGAGTTACACTGAATCCTAAGCAAGGTAAATAAAAATAAATCATTGTCTATAAACATCATAAATAAATCATAAAACACCAAAGATAAATTGAAAACCTTAAAAGCAATTATAGAAAAAAGATTTATCTACCAAGTTTACCAACACCCACTGAGTAGAATTCTCAACAGTGTCAAAAGACAATAAAATACCTCCAAAGTTCTGAAGGAAATAACTATCAACCTACAGTTATGGGCTCAGCTCATCTACTATTCAAGAGTCAAAGTGACAACATAAGCATGTTTCCTTCATAGAAGCTTGGTAAATAATCACTCATGATGGCCTTTAGGAAGAGAAAAAAATAAAACTCAGGAAATACTGGACCAAATGAAGCATTGATGAACCAAGATGTTGAAAATGATGTGGGTTGACCTAAAAATATATTAATGTGGGGGAAAGGACCAATATGGTAGAGGGTAAAAAACCATGTGAAGTTGCACTATTCCACAACAGAATGTAAATGAACAAAATTCAAGTGCTCTTGGGTACATTTAAATTTTTTCTGTGCTTTGTCAAGAAATCATGGTAGAATTTTAAGATTCAGAAAACTTTTTTGGTTTGGGAGGGATAAAGGGAAATCATGGTAAATATTTTCTATTTGAAAAAATAAAATGTGAGAATTAAATCCAAGTATCTTAATAACCCCCATTAATATAAAAACAAATCAATTTGCTGGTTGACAGTTGACAGTATGTTTATGTTGGTTTAAAAAACTCTAGCTGTATACTCTTTCGAAAGATAGCCATCTAATAAAAAAGTAGCTGGAGTTCCCGTCGTGGTGCAGTGGTTAACGAATCCGACTAGGAACCATGAGGTTGCGGGTTCGGTCCCTGCCCTTGCTCAGTGGGTTAACGATCCGGCGTTGCCGTGAGCTGTGGTGTAGGTTGCAGACGCAGCTCGGATCCCGCGTTGCTGTGGCTCTGGCGTAGGCCTGTGGCTGCAGCTCCGATTCAACCCCTAGCCTGGGAACCTCCATATGCTGTGGGAGCGGCCCAAGAAATAGCAACAACAACAACAACAACAAAAAAGACAAAAGAAAAAAAAAAGTAGCTGCTGACATAGTGGACTTGATTTCTTTTCAGTCTTTGAAAGTCTCAATGAAGTCACTAAGACTCCCTTTTCATGACAGATCAGCCCAAACTCACACACACATCCCAAATATGGAGTGCCTTCTTTGGACAAGATATAACATCAATTAAAGATGGTTAGATGTAGGATTCCAAGTATTTTAATGCTTTATAACATCAAATTGAAGAACTGCTGATCAGTGTTTGACACAGGATTCGTTTTCACAGATGGCTGAGGATAAAGCATGTGAAAGGACACATACATCTCCTCCCAGAACAAAATGGACACATATAACAGCATATGGTATGGTTATTTTAATTAGGAAGTTTTACCACACCATAATTAATGCTAAAATAGAAAATTAAAAGGCATGAAACCATTAATTAGCTGTGATAATGCTATGACATAACTCTCTTGTTTTTCCACTAAATCATTTTTTCCATGTTATTAGGCTGTTTATATTTTGATTGTGTACAGAGTTCTTAAAAGCCAGAGTAAATAATAGACCAGGTTATATTCATGTAACTGCACACAAACAAAATTTACAACCAATTACATAAAATCAATATATATATACAGAGACAAAATTAAATGGCTTTGGAAGATGTAGGTAATCAAGTCTCACTAAATATTTATCTCAAGACATCTTTATTTATGCTTTACTTGACCAGTGATTCAACTAATGTTGGAAGAGCTGGCCCTAAGGGATTTGGTCCAGCATATTCATAACTGAAAAATGATGTGTACAAGCTAATATCCTACTATGAGTTTTGAAAGTGAAATATGGTACACTGACACCTTGAAACAGGTGTTATGCATTTAAAGTTTCTGCCTCCCCCCCCTCCCCCGTTCATATACTGAGGCTCTAACCCCAATGTGATGATATTTGGAGGTGGAGCCTTTGGGAGGTCATTGTGTATAGATGAGATCTTCATGGGGGAGCTCCCATAATGTGACTTGTTCCTAAGAAGAAGAGAGATCAGAGCTTTCTCTCTCTTTGCCTTGGGGGCACATGGTTTGAACCCAGGGAGAGGATCTTCATCAGGAACTGAATCTGCCCGTACCTTGATCTTGGTCTTCGAGCCTCTAGAACTCTGAGAAATAAATGTCTGTTGTTTTAGCAACTCACTTATGGTATTGTGTTATAGCAGCCTGAGCTGATGGCAACAACAGGGCCTGCTGAGGAGGTTGGAATTGACAAGTGGATCAAACAGGAGACACCAATCCATTCATCTCAATTTTATACCCACCACAGGGCTCTGTGGGAAGATGAAGTGAACTGGAGTATCTTGTGGACAACATGAGTTTAAATCTCTGGTGTGTGCTTGTCTACTTGTGTGTATTTGCGTTGAGAGTGTTTAAAACCAAACCTTACCCTACATATTGCTGAGCATCACAATGAGTAATATATCCTGTGTTTCTCACCTTAGTAGGCTTTCAAGAGGAATTGATAGGGAGTTCCCATCATGGTGCAGTGGTTAACGAATCTGACTAGGAACCATGAGGTTGCGGGTTCGATCCTTGCCCTTGCTCAGTGGGTTAAGGATCCAGCGTTGCTGTGAGCTATGGTGTAGGTTGCAGACATGGCTCGGATCCTGCGTTGCTATGGCTCTGGTGTAGGCTGGTGGCTTTAGATCCGATTTGACCCCTAGCCTGGGAACCTCCATATGCCACAGGAGCGGCCCTAGGGAAAAAAAAAAAAAAAAAGAGGAATTGATAGAACATTGAGATCCTGTACTCTTAAATGGATCTTCCTTTTGACCTCATGTAAGAAATATCGGATGGTTTTCTTCCCCCAGCTAAACCTCTTGTTATATACAGTAAAATATAAAAATTGAAAGAGAAGTAGTCAAACATAAGTTGTTTATGAAAATGGGCATCAAAATCCATGAATCAAAAAGAATTTTAGTAATTTTTGTATTTACAGTATTTATCAAGAGACTCACTTAAGCTAAAGTGGGTAGAAGTCATTTAGTTTCACAAATAGTGCCCATAAATATATTTAACTGCCTTGTTTAGTCTATTCTCATTCATTTCTCTAAACCAAAAAATGGAGTCAAGGAAAAGTGGAATTTTTCTCTAAATGAAGACATTGGGAAAAGATTTTTAAGGAAATATGTTCAATGAATCCAAGTAGAAATGAATCTATGGGATAAAAAATATTCTATAGGAGTTCCCTGGTGGTCTGGCAGTTAAGGATCTGGCATTGTCATTGCTGTGTTTTGGATCACTGCTCTGGTGCAGGTTCCATCGCTGGCCTGGAAACTTCTGCATGCCGTGGGTGCATTTAAAAAAAAATTCTGTAGTGACTCAAGCATGAAATAAGGTACAAAGTACCACTTTAGGTAAAGGTATTATTTACTCAAGTGGAGATTTTAAATACACATTCAAATTTGGTTAAAGATACAGCTTACTTTAGGATAGGCTTCCTTTTAGTGTTGGCAGGTAGTGCTTTGTTTTCATGTTTTTTTGCTGAGCATTTTTATAGTTACCAACAATAATCTTGTCATATCAGTGCAAATTGTGTCAATATTTCCCTAGAGACAGAAAGAGAGAGAACAATAAAGAATAGGACCCTGCAAATCATATGGAGAATCGTAGAATCAAATGTACAAGGCTGAATTTAAAGGAGGCTAAATTTTACCTAAGACCATAATTTCTGTTGACACAGTTCAACTTTGACAAGTCATCAGCTCTCATTCATTGAGTGCTTACTCTATTCCAGGTACTGGTCTTTAGATGTGGACTTTCTTTAGATGTGTTTGTTTTCTTAAGGCATTTCAACAATCCATGGGAAAACTACTATTTCTATTTCCAGTTCCCCCCCAAAAAGGAAACAGAAGCCAGAGATGTAAAGTTAAACTTTACTGGTAATTGGTCAAGCCAGAATTGGAACCTCTGATTCTTGGACCCTAAGAACCATGCATGTAATTTCTGTATTAGATCTACTAAATTTCCTCAGTAAAAGGCTTTTCAAAAAAAGGTTTCTAAAAGTTAATGCTAAAAAGATTCTTCATGAATAATTTTATGAATATTATTTCTTTAGTAGTTATGTGTTGGTACACATGTAAATACACATTACACATGTAAACTAAATTAAGCCGGTAAAGATTTCAGCATCCTTTTATTGTCTAGAGAGATATTGCTGAAGGATGCTGAGTAAGGGACAGTGTAGATTCCATTACTTTTTTTTGGTCACTAGACTATCTGCCATTTTAATAAACCCAAAGAATTTTATAAAATGGAATGAGTGAAATTAGTAAATGGAAGCAATTGAAAAGGATTTTTTTTTTATTCCAGTTGAAACAGGATCTACAGATGCTAGAATTAATTCACTTAATATTGCTCTAATCTAGTTTCCCAGTAAAGTGGATAAACAAATGCTTTCCTTAAACAAGATGTGAAATACAAACAAAAGATCCATGAGCTTAAAATAATAGTCAACAGAGCATACCCTGAATTTGACATGTGCCTTCCAATTTCCCATAGCACTGCCATCTCCAACACGTTGCCTTGGGTTTGAGAGATAAACTGATGATAGTTATTGGATGAAAAGTTTGTGTTATTGAACCCAAGAACACTTCCCATAAATCTTGTGAAATTTGGAATATGTTCTAGAATTCTGAACACAGAGTCTTCTAGTCACAGGCTTCATTGCAAGAGTTTTTTCGTACAAAGCTAATCAAGTTTTATGTGTGACACCTTATCTTAAGGCAGGAAGAGTAGCAAATATAAATGAATTCCTGGCAAGTGAAAGGCAAGTGAGGAGATGGATTATAAAGAATCTAACATTTATCTGTGCACAATGGAAATCACTGCAAAGGGAATATAGAAAATGACCATTTGGATATATGCCCAGAAGTGGGATTGCTGGATAATATGGTAGTTCTATATTTAGTTTTCTGAGGTACCTCCATACTGTTTTTTCATAGTGGTTGTACCAATTTACATTAGGAATCAACCTAATTGTCCATCAACAGATGAATGGATTAAGAAGTTGAGGTACATACATATAATGGAATACTACTCAGCCATAAAAAAGAACAAAATAATGTCATTTGTGGTGACATGGATGGAACTAGAGATTCTTATACTAAGTAAGTCAGAGAAAGACAAACACCATATGATATCACTTCTATGTGGAATCTAAAATATGGCACAGATGATCATATCTACAAAACAGAAACAGATCATGGACATGGAGAACCTACTTGTGGTTGCCAGGTTGAAACGAGGACAGAGTGGGATGGATGGGGATGTTGGGATTGATGGATACAAACTAACATTTGGAATAGATGGTCAGTGGGCTTTTACTGTACAGCATGTGGACCTACGTGTAATTGGGTCACTTTGCTGTACAACAAAAATTAAAAAACATTATAAATCAACCATACTTTAATTAAAATTTTTTTCATAAAAAATGACTGTTAATGGCTTGTTTACAAGTTTAGTAAGGGCATTGCTTCTCTTTTTAAAAAATTGTCTCTGTTGCTCTTTTTTCATTTTGTCATATTTTATTGTTATTATTACTATTATTTGTGCTTTTTATGGCCTCACCCATGGCATATAGAAGTTCCCAGGCTAGGAATTGAGTTAGAGCTACAGCTGCCAGTCTGTGCCATAACCACAGCAACACAGGACCCGAGCCACGTCTGTGACCTACACCACAGGTCACGGCCATGCCAGGACCCCCAACCCACTGGGTGAGGCCAAGGATCGAACCCTCATTCTCATGGATACAGTTAGATTCATTTCGGCTGTGCCAAGACAGGAACTCCTGTTATATTTTATTTTGATTTAAGATATTTTCTGGGATTCTATAGTTTTGCTGTATTCTTCGCACTTACCAATAAATGATCTTATTTGTTTATGTGAAAGGGAATATTTGCTAATGCAAAGGCAACATGAAAGACTTTTTCCTACCAATTTTCTAATGAAAGCCAATGACAGGATTTTTTTTTTCTTTTTTGGTTCTAAGTTTCATTTGCTTAAAGTGAAAAAACTATTCTTAAAACTAAATAAAAAAATATCATATTATCAGTATTTCTGGCAGCAAGTGAATGAATACTTGCTCTGAATAGGTCTTTCTGAATGGCCACTCTATAACTACCCTGTTTTGTTAGAAAAGTATATTAAAAAGTAGAAACAGCATCATGAGGGAAGAAAGGGATAGAAACAAAGTATAAAATATGTAATCTTTTAAAAGGACCTTATCAAGTAGAATCTTAGTGAAACTAAATGGGAGAGTCACAGTCCCAAAGCTTTCCCATTTTCTATTCAATGAATAATTTACTTTTTAGATGAGATTTGCTAACATTATTGCAGAATATCTGTAATTGAAAATTATTAAAGCTCTATCTTTATTGCATTTTAAAATCTGTGCATTTGGTATTTGACCAGGTCTGCCTCATCATTAAGGGTTTTGAGGGAAAGCAAATCTCTGTCTTCCAAATAATAAAAAGCAAAAACCTTAATTGCTTTCTTGTTTCCCACAAAGATGCTAATATGATGAACTGAATGTCAGGAATAATAAGACAAAATGATGGTGTACACCCTGCAAAGAGAAAATAAAACATCTTTTTATGTAAACTGTCACCAGAACCTCAAGGAAACTCTTTGCTCTTTCCCTGCCCTGATTTTGAACTGCTTCATTAAAAGTAATTTTGTTTTTCAGGAGGATAACTCCTACATTATTCTATAAAAATAATTTTAAGAGAAATCTTCAATTAAGAGGTTATTGTTGTCTGAAGAATTTTTCCATAGTTGGTTGGTAGCTGAAAATGTGATCTTCCCGAGTTTGAATGGAAATATGACATTCATAATGGTTTAAAATAGATAAGCGTCTTGTCTGTTTGAAATGCCAATGAACTTGGTATTATTTATCAGATCCTTTGAAAATGTTGGAATTTTCAGAGGACAGAATTTTCAAAAAGAAGGGATATTATCAATTCTGTCTTCAAATGATTGAAGAGCTAAATTAGATTGATGAAGCTCTTATTCAATGCAATATTTTGGCTTTTGATAATTGAAAATAAATAAAAAATCATGGATTTAAGACAATCTACAGCCTCTTACAAATCTTCCTTTTTGGTTACTTTTTTGGGGAAAACTGTAAAACTCATCTCAGTGGTCACCAAACTCCTGCCCAGTGCTTGTCCTGATCCAAATTTAGATACTTGCTTGGTCTGCGGTCCAGTACGACAAATATTTAGATACCTAAATACATGTAAATCATCTAGAAGGTGATTATTTTTTTGTTTTGTTCAATTGAATTATTTTGTTCAATTGAATATAGCTGATATACAATATTCTGTTGGTTTCAGGTGTATTACATAGTAATTTGATATTTGCATAAATTATGAAATGATCTCTATAAGTCTAGTAAAGATCTGTCCCCACACAAAGTTAGGACAGTATTACCATATTGTAATATTACTAACCATATTTTTTATGCTGTATATTACATTCTCATGGCATATTTATTTTATAATTGAGGCTTGAGCCACTTAATCCCTTTCACCTATTTTGTACCCCCAACTCCCATCCTGGGGAATTTCAAATCTTAGTGTAAAAAAATTCCTAGGGAGTTCCTATTGTGGCTCAGTGGTAACAAACCCAACCAGTATCCATGAGAATGTGGATTTGATCCCTGGCCTTGCTCAGTGGATTAAGGATCCGGTGTTTCTGTGAGCTGTGGTGTAGGTCATAGACACAGCTCAGATCTGGTGTGGCTGTGGCTGTGGTGTAGGCTGGCAGCTGAAGCTCCGATTTGATCCCTAACCTGGGAACTTCTACGTACCTCGAATGTGGCCCCAAAAAGATAAAAAAAAAATTCCCAGTAATATATTTACTTAATAATTTGTCCTCCAGAGCGTTTCTTCTCAATGAATACAGGAAAAGTAACACAGGGCATGGAAGTCACTTTGTAGCTGAGGCAATGGTGACCCGAGTTGTCAGTTTCCCAATTCTTGTAACATGGTCTTTATACATGCAATTCCAAGTGTACCATTAAAGGGTTTCCATTGACCTAAGATGTCCCTTCGAACCTCCCCCACTCCTCAAACTGTTCTGGGAAACCCTTTTCTCCAGAAATACTTATCATAAAAGTGTTCCAGGTCAAATAATTCTTCAGAATTCTAAACACTCAGTTGTATTTATGATTAGAAAGATAACATGAGTACATGAAAGACTCTGAGAAGCTCTGCATTCTATTCTGTCATCTGTTCTCCACTGTTTGTGTTAAATGAATTGTTCAAGGATGTAGCCCTTACTAAACTTATTTAATCATGGGAACCTCTCTTCTTTTTATCTAAATAATCCTGGTGAGGTAAATTCCTCCTTTTTTTTTTTTTTTTTTTTTTAAGATGAAGCAACTGAGGCTCAGGAAAGTTAAATAACCTGCCTAAGGTCCTGCAATTCTTGAGTGTTAAAGCTAGGGCCCAGTGCTGAACCTCTGTCTTATAGATTTGCTCTTTTCTGTCAGTGTAACCTGAAAATCCAAGGAGACACATTCATTTGAATATGTGGACAATTTTGAGCTCTATTTAGCTTTTTTTTTTTCCTTCACACTCTTTAATGGATTTATTTTTTCCTTGCGTTCATGCTGTTGGGATTTTGTAAAAGCAAAACAAAACAAAACTACAAACAAACCAGTCATTACATACAGTATATTTGCTTGGAAGAAGATCGTTAAACTCTATGCAATACCATAGTTAGAACTAAGCCCAGACTTATAATCAGCATGTAAAGACCTAGAGTCAGTCAAAGCCTGTTACCTTAAAGCTGAGGATAATATTCAGTAAAATATTTCAAGTCAGGGGAGCAGCATGAAATGAAGAAATCCATTGGCCTGGAAGGACCTTGTTTAAGCTAGTTTCAGAAATATTGAAAATGTTCAATGTTATATATAATATTCAAATGAAAATTACATTTAAAAAACCATTCAAATGCTTTAAAAGAATCCCTTCAAACTGAGACCAAATATAAATGCTTTTACTTTTTATGCAGACATGCTTTCTATATGTATACCTTTATTCTCTCTATACATGTGTATTTTTATGGTTAGAAAAGCATGCACATAGACATACAAATATACATATATAAATATATTTAATAAAAACACCTTGTGTTTGAATTGTTAAAATATCCATTTTTGTTATTTTAAATGTAATATAATTTTAGATTCCTTTAATAAATGTCCAGTGGACAGATTTATTATTATTATTATTTTTAATTTCCTGCATCAGATCCAGGTCTTTGATAAATACAGCAGACAACCCCAGAACTGTAGGATGGGCTTGACAGCTCTTCAATAAAGGGCTGTGTGGTTTTTTTTGTCAGTGTCTTCCTTCCAGTGACAGCTGCTTTGTTCTTTTCTAGTCAGATTTTCTAGTTAACACATCAAAAGTGTATCTGTGTACACGAAGTACGAAGAAAACAGTTCAAAGAGGTAAGAGATTCACTTTTAACTCTTCACTACATTTTCCCCACACTTGTCACAAAAGACATGTTCCGGGGAAGCTTCAGAACAAGGTGAGGAGTTCACCATGGGTCGCCAGGATGTATGTGGCATTTTAGGGATTCGTGTTGTAGGAGACGAGTTGGTCAGGCAAAGCACTGAGAGACTCCACATCACTGAGTGCTAAGCTGGGGTGAGGAATTTGCATTTTCCTAAGACAACCAAGCTGGAGACCAGGTCATAGGTTTTTACGTTCAATTTATTGTCAAAGCCTGGTTTCTTCCTCTTGGTGTATCACAATGACAGTAGTTGCATGCTTTAGGCTCACAACTCTGGAACTGTTGCTTGCACTGTTGCCAGCTTGAGTACACACACACACACACACACACACACATGAACTGAAGGTAGCCCTGCTTCCATGTTTAAGTAATTGTCCTGGGCATGAGACTCCAAGATCTTTTTGACTAAGATAGCATAAGCTCACTTGGTTTTAGGATATTCACACCCTCAGAGAGAAGGCTCTAGCACCTGGCTCCCTCTTGCAGATTTCTAGTGATGACTGGATGGAGAGTCAGGGATGGGCTAAAGCAAAGCTGTGGTAGAAGGCAGTCTTCCTTCTCTCCTTCCCAGCCATACCTGTTGAGTATGGAAAGCCCTGAGTTGGGAAAATTTCTAGAAAAATCTATCCCCCTCTTCACTGAATCAGGTTGAAATAGGCCAGTCTTGGATTGTGCCATATATATATGTTTTTAGTGTACCAAGTGAAGCCAAAGCAATAAATATTTAAAGAATTTTTACATTTGGTCTTGTAACACAGCATCAGAGTAGTCATCATGAGAAAAATAAGAACTGTGTTGGCCTTTCTTAGGCTTATTTAATAGTTGAGTATGGTTTTTACATTTGATGCCACTTTTGAGTACTTTGGGGTTCTTTAAGTCTTTAGGACTCTTTAAGGCCAGACATAAACCATGGGCACAGCAAATGAACAAAACAGCCCTGCATTTCCTGAGTGTTCCTGGTACATGTTATGTTCCTGGCACCATGTTAGGCATGAAGGAAACAGGATAGTGAAAAGGAGGGGACCTGGACTGGACACAGGCTGCCCAGGGTCAGCTGAGTGGCTTACCTTCTTTATGGTTTAGTTCTCTTATCTGAAGTGGGGATTCTAATGTTCCAACACTCAGAGTGGAGTTATTTGGGGTGAGGGGCATTTATGCATGTAAAGCACTTGATGCAGTCCAGACACATGGCATGAAACCCATAAAAGACTCAGAGGAACCATGTTATTAACCAGGGTCTCTGCTGGACTCTGACATGGGATCTAGCAAGGATCTGTTAGGTTCCAAAGTGTGCTTCTGTAGGAGATTGATTTTGTAATAAACAAGGGTTAAAAAGTCTTAGCCATTCATGGCTTTCTTTTCCTTTCTTTTTTTTTTTTCCTGTCTTTTTGCTATTTCTTTGGGCCACTCCCCCAGCACATGGAGGTTCCCAGGCCAGGGGTCTAATCGGAGCTGTAGCTGCTGGCCTACGCCAGAGCCACAACAACACGGGATCCGAGCTGAGTCTGCAACCTACACCACAGCTCACGGCAACGCCGGATCCTTAACCCACTGAGCAAGGGCAGGGACCGAACCCGCAACCTCATGGTTCCTAGTCGGATTCGTCAACCACTGCGCCACGACGGGAACTCCAATGGCTTTATTTTCAACTGCACTGTATGCAGTCTATAATCAAGAATGTGATGGTCTTTCTAGATCTTACCTCTTTCCTATTTTTTTTCAATTATTAAAGAACATAAAGGACAGAAGAGATGCTTAATTAACAAAGATAAAATCATAAACACTTGAAACACAGTAGTAATTTAAATGAACATTAAATGTAAATAGAAAAACTAAAAGAAAAAAAAATGCTCTACATTTTATCCAAGTTTAATACCTCTATTTTTTTTTCACCAGAACGTTTATTTAATAGAACTTTTTTTTTTTTTCTATTTCAGGCATGTCTTTTTTAAATTGTTTTCTTTTAAAAATCATGGCTTTGGAATAGATAACTTTAAAAGGTTAGGTTTTTCCGTCTCAAAATAGAATCCTTTTGCAAAATAAATGTGCTCTTTTAAAAAAAAAATCCTACAGTGTAACATTTGAAGGTACTGCAGTTGATAGCAACACCTGTCAGTTTTGAATTCCATGACAAATTTCTCTACTTTTATTCTTCCTCAAGGTTTTCTCCAATATTTTATTTCATACATTTCTTAGCTCACCTTTTTGGGGCATTCCAAATGGTGTTTAGAGTTTTGAGGAATACTTTCCTTTTGTTTTCCAAACTCATTTGTCTTCACAATGACCTGGGGTGCTAAAAAATAATTCCAGGCACCTACCCCATAACTTCAAGATCAAATGGTTAGTGCCTCAGAATGTCTGCAGTGCTTGTTAGAGCACAGATCACTTGGCTGCACCCTCACGTTTTCTGATTCAGTGCATCTCGGGTGGGGCCCAAGATTCAGCCTCTCTGTTAAATTCCCAGATGATGCTGATGCCCCTGGACTAGGGACCAGATTTGGGAACCATTCTCCTAGATCATGCTTTTCTGGGCAACTTGAGTTTTTAAGGCACACCCAGGTGGTCTTGGTGTTCAGCCAGGCTTGGAAACCAGAGCTGTACTGATCATTCCATAGGACTTTAACTACTGACATGTCACCTGGGCAGGGACCTGAGCAAGGGGGTTGAAAGCCTCTACAGTGCCCCCAGGCTTGTGGGGCAGAGGAAGGTGGGGGCAGGCAGGGAGGAACAGAAAGGTAAAAACCTGGAGGCTTTTCAGGTCTCCGAAGATTTTCTTTCGAAAAGAGTGTGGAGAAGTTGTCAGTGGAATGCAATAATCATCTCTGCTAATGAAATGGGCACACAGCATAGTACCTTGTACTTGGAGCCATTACCAATATTGTTACCTCTGAACAGGTTTGGGGGGTATGCCTGGGACACTGGGTGACCAACTAACTCAATGCCTTCGTCAGGTAAGTGCCTTGGGTTTGGTTTCTTGAACATTCTCGTCTCTTGGATTCATTGTTGTAATGACTTGGTTGTTCATTGCCCCAGACTTTATCTTGTCTTATTCACCCTTATATCTCTAGCATGTGGCTTAGAGTCTAGCTGATAAAGATTTACTGAATGAGTGAATGAAGTTAGTGAATGTATTTCTCTTCAAGTCCAGTCAATATCTTAGTACTTGACTCAGAGTAAATATTTTATAAATATGTGTCGAATGAACTAATGAATAGCCTTGTAAGTGAGAGGTGTGACTAATCACAGATTTTCATCATTTGTGGAAGAAAAGCATATTAAAAAAAAAAAAACTAATTCAGTAGCTTCTGGAAAAACCCATACATAAAAAATTCCATGTCTTCTAATGTTAGTTGAGAACATTTTTATCTGACACTTAAGCATTCTTTCATGATAACACTGTTAAAACATCATACCTGCCAAATTTGAGGGTCCAATTCTCTATGAACTTAGCCTGAAAGCAAATATAGTAGATACATTGTCAAGTACATTTTACTATAAAACTTATCTGTCAGAAGGAATTGTCCTATAATTTTTTTGAATTAAAAAACACTTGAAAATTTTATCTCTCTCTGTTATCTGGAGTAACAGCTTTACATGGCTAGATCACTTATATAAAGCTGAGCAAGGCTAAAAGAAGATAATTTTAATCAAGTAAATTTAAGCAGAACACTTTGAAATATCAGAGATAGACATTGTATTTTATAGCTACATGAAAAAGTGTTTTAGGTTGCCCCAAAGACAGTGATCTTCTATGTCTGTGAGAATTTGGTGTCTAATCCAAAATTTCACAGATAATGATAGTTCATTTATTTTTGTTCAAAAGAGAGAATAAAATTTTTATGGTCAAAGCTTTATCTACACCATTATTATTTTTAACTTTCGGGCACCTCATTGTGTTCCTCCTTCTGGGTAGATTGTGGGACAGAATCCATAGAAGAGTTGTCTTTGGGTTTGTTAGGCTCAGCATCCTAAATAGTCAGAAGTTCATGAGCACCTAGTACAGGATGGCAGATAGAAATGTCACTTTCTCCACCTGAAACTGAAGGCACACCTAGGTGATTGATAGTAGCTCCATTTCCCAACATACCACAAATGAGATACAAGCTTTTATAATCTTAAAGAAATTATTATTAACAAAGGGAGATGAAAGTTTCATGATTGATCAGCATTGACAAATTGGGATTAAAACCTACTTGCAACTTTAAATTAGTCTGTGCCCCACATTTTTTTTGACAATAGCTCTCATTCTTGAGTACAAGGATTAGTTGGCACTGGATGAAGTCCCTGGATGATGCATTGTTTATTTTTTATTTTTATTTTTATTATTTCTTCTTTTTATAGCTACACCTGCAGCAAATGGAAGTTCCCAGGCTAGGGGTCGAATTGGAACTGAGGCTGCTGGATCCACAGCAACACCGGATCCGAGCAGCATTTGTGATCTCCGCTGCAGCTTGAAGCAACTCCAGATCCTTAACCTACTGAGTGAGGCCAGGGATGGAACCTGCTTTGTCACAGAGACTATGTTGGGTTTTCAACCTGCTGAGCCACAGTGGGAACTCCCTGGCTGAGACCTTTTAGAGTTCACTTGTTGAATACATTAAATAGCCTGAAGAAGTTTGCAGGATCAAAGAAAATTCTGTAAAGTGAGGTAAACTTCTCCAGGGCAGCTTCCTTGTTCCTGTGCCTAGTTTCTGGCCATTCTTGTCTTCCTGCTGATACTTTTCTATCTGATTGCCTGACGCTAATGTGAATTACTGATAAGTCAATCCCAACAGTCCCTGGATGAATACTAGTATTCCAATGAATCCTAGTGCAGCAAGAAAATAAAAATGAATTTCAAAGTTAGATATATATGGGAAAGACTTCATAAACCCTTCTTGCAAATTCTCAAATGTTGGCTCTGAAATTCCTGTGGTAAGAAACCAGTTTAATTAAAAAAAATCATATTTAAAAAAAAGTAGCTGGTGAATCTCTGCACTGTTTTCCACAGTAACTGGAGGGGGCACATGTATGGTGATGGATGGTAACTATCCCTTTGGTGGAGACCACTCTGTCATGTATACAGATGTTGAATTATAAAGATGTACACTTGAAACTTATACCATGTTAACATGCTAATTTTAATCTCAATTTTTTAAAAAGGAAAAAAATGTACCTTGGTAGTTCAAAAGACAAAGATTGGAATAAGGATATAATGCAATTAGGAGATTTTTCTTTGTCCTTCTCCTTTTATTAACCTCTTCTGATGTTTTAGAAAGCCTCATGTGAAAGGTTGCACATTCTGATTCTCCTTTACATTGTCTAACTCTTTAAGAAAGGGAACCAATCCTTGACTATGCTCTGGGATGATGTGAAGCTGAGAGGGCCAGAAAAAAGAATTCTTTTCATTCAGGAGCAAGTTCAGAGGCATTTGGGGCATGAAATTAACATTGTGGTTTATTACTAATGATGTCTATTAATAATCCTCAGTATCTCTTAAACACTTTTGCCTGATATATCTGGTAGTGCAGGAAAGTGAAAAATATTAAAAATGTGGAGAATCTATAGCAGTGTAGAAAGTAATATTTCATATGGTAGGTACAAGTAGAAATTTTTAATTCTAAAAACTGCCTTCCAAGGTTTATGTAAGCATCAAATGTGTGTACATCTCTAGCAGCAGACCTGGTATCAATAAATATTTTCTATTAAAAATAACAAAGGAAAATAATTTCTATTCACATTTATTTGAGACTGGAGTTATACATATGTCAGTTAATATTTTAATGAAAGACACCAGGAGTTCCTGTCATGCTTCAGTGTTTAACAAATCCAACTAGTGTCCATGAGGAAACGGGTTTGATCCCTGGCCTCATTCAGTGGGTTAAGGATCTGGTGTTGCGGTGAGCTGTGGTGTAGGTTGCAGGCATGCCTGGGATCTTGGGTTGCTGTGGCTGTGGCATAGGTCGGCAGCTGCAGCTCCAATTTGACCCCTAGCCTGGGAAACTCCATGTGCCGAGGATGTGCCCTAAAAAGACAAAAGGGCAAAAAAAAAAGACATCTCTTTTTTTAACTTGTATGCTTCCAAAATGGTGAAACTAATATGGTGGCTTAATACTCTATTAAATGGTAGGTAATATGTATTAAGTACTTACTGGTATCTTAGGTTTTACTCTAAGCTTTTCTACATATATTATTTTATTTATATCATTTTATTCCAATAAAGATCTTAAGAGGCAATGTTATAATCTTTTGGCAGATGAGGACACTGATGTTTAAGCAAAGTTAAACAAAAATCACAGACAGCAACTGATGGAAAACATTTGTGTATCTTTTTTTTTTAGTTATCTATAGAGCTTTTAATTTTTAATTTTTAAAATTTGTATTGCGGTATAGTTCATTTACAATGTTATGCTAATTTCAGGTATATGGAAAAGTAATTCAGCTATGCAAATGTAAATATATATATATATGTATTTTAAATATTCCTTTATATTATAGGATATTGAGTATAGTTCCCTGTGCTATATAGTAGGTCCTTGTTGGTTGTCTGTTTTATATATAGTAGTGTATATGTATTAATTCCCAACTCCTAATTTTTCCCTCCCCACCCTATCACCTTTGGTAACCTTAAGTTTGTTTTCTGTGTCTGTGAGTCTATTTCTATTTTATAAATAAGTTCATTTGTATCATTTTTTTTTAGATTCCGCATATAGGTGGTGTATATGATATTTATCTTTATCTGGCTTACTTCATTTAGTATGATAATCTCTAGGTCCATTCATATTGATGCAAATGGAATTGTTTCATTCTTTTTATGGCTAATATTCCATTGTGCATATATACCACATCTTCTTTTTTTGCTTCCATGTCTTGGCTATTATAAATAGTGCTGCAGTGAATACTGGGGTGCATGTATCTTTTCAAATTATGAATTATGTTTTTCTCTGGATATATCGTGCATCTTTAAAAATGGATGAGTTATAAAATATTTGATATGGGAAGAACTTTAGACATCAGCTATTACTCATAAATATTAATACTGATTTTTAAGAAGGAATAGAATCTTATTCTAGATGACCAAGCCAGTGGTCACACTCAGGTCTTTTATTTAGCCACTGAGTTTAGTCACTTATTTTGGTTGGGGCTTCTTATAGATGACAACCTATAGATGTACAGTTCTGAATCAGAAAGATCTCAAAGCTTGCCATAGAAGATTATACTTTCCATAATGACCTTATCACCATATATTACATCATGCATGCTGTTTTTGCAGTATGAGACAGACACCATTCCATCACAAATGAAGTCTTCCTTCTCTCACCTTTAAACTGAACTAGGTGGACTTTTTGTTATTCAACCAAAAGGTAGTGGCAGACACCACACTGAGTCTCTTTCAATAAAATGGCCTGTTTACTAAAGGGGCTGTGGCTTCTGCCTCACCATGCTCTTTCTCAAGACTCTTGCTTTGGAACCCATGTCGTGAAGAAGCACAAGACATGTGGAAAAACCATGTGTTGGCATCCTTGGGTACCAAGCCATCCTTAGGTAACAGCCCAAGATTAACCCTTAAACAATAGTTAAGAACTATGAGACTTCAGGTGATTCTTTCCCCAGCCTTTGAGGCTTCCTTCTGATGTCCAAGAAATCATAGAGCAGAGACAAGTTGTCTCTGCTGTGTCTTGTCATAGTTCTGTGGGCACAATAACTTATTAACTGATTATTTTATGCCAGTAAGTATTGATGTCATTGTTTAACCATAATAACAGGAATACATTGTATATGGCAGGGAGGAGATACCACAACAAAAATCTAAAGTTTTGTGGAAGTGGCTTTGGGACTAAGTTGTAGGTCAGGTTGGAAGGGCCAGGAAGACACCCTTAGCAGAAACATGATGGGTGTTAAGGAGAATCTTGAGAGGGTATCTGGGTAGCAGAACTCTTGTGACCCTCAGAGAGGCTATTGGTGAGGTCTTAAAAGAGAGTGAAGAAAATGATACTGGAAGGTGAAAGTCAAGAACTCTTATTATGTCATGGTGTAAAGTTGATCAACACTTCTGCAGTAAAGTGGAAAATGGGAAATGTTCCTAATGAACTTGTTCCTTTTTCAGATGAAATTTAGGGGAAACAGAGAGGAGCAAGACTTTGCCAAGTCTAAGCGTAAAACTGTTTTTCATTCCAGACTCTCTATGATTCTCAAATTAGGAGGTGTTTACATGTGGAGATCAAATCCAGGATAATGAAAAAATTTTTTATAAAGATAAAACCAAGAGTGTGACTATAAAACCTTTTATTAAGACCTCAGAAAAGTCTAAAGTGGTACCTCAAACAAACAATAGATATTTTAAGAATCTGAAAGGTGTCATCTCATACTAGCATTATAGGAAACCCAGTACAGAGAATGGCTCATTTTGAGAAGTTTGTTTGTATGACAACTTTTGTCTAACAGGGTGGATTATAAATTAATTTGTGAAAGTACACAAACATTTAAAAAGAATTATATCAATCTGAAATAAAAACAACAGAAACAGTACAAAGTGAAAAAGGGATCTTTAGACTTAGGGGAAGGGAGCAGTCTTAGGAAACTATTCAGCTGGTAATAGAGGCTCTGTTTCATGGAAAAAAAAGAAATCTGACCCAGAGGCTGGAACTAAACTCTATGAAGAAAAATTCCCAGAACTAAGATCCAATCAAAGGATGTTTTAATTTTAGAACTGCAATGGAGCAGTAGTGTCAGGGGTCTCCTATTCCTACCTTTATGAATAGGGACCATCTTTAACATTCAGATTTTTTTTTTTTAGTTTTTAATAACTTTATTTTCTAAAAATCTATCCTCCATATATGTTTTTTCCCCTATATAGTTGTCTGTCCCACCAATGAATGTTTGATGTATCAGAGATAAATAACTTGCTGCCTTGATTCGCAGGTCTTAAAATAGAGAAAAATATTCTTAAGGGTAGATATTTAAGGAAGCGGATGTAAGGAGCCTCATATGCATCTGAACCTGAATCACATGACAAGATCTTCGAGCTGATTTTGTACTAAGACTCGAGGCTGTCAGGAGAGGAATGTGCATATTTTGCACACACTAGGGATGTGAATTATTGTGGTCAGAAAGCACACTGTGATAGGTGTATTTCCCAAAGTTGGCCACGCAAATGTACATCCCATCCCACATGTTCTTCTTTCAAGGTGAGAGTGATGTGGTTTGTTTCCTCCCCTTGATACTGGTTGGAACTTGGAAACTGCCTTGAGCAATAGAATGCAGTGGAAGTGACACTGGGTGACTTCCGAGTTAGCTCATCAAAGGGTAAGTCCTTACTCTCTTCTGGGTTAGTCGCCTGTGGCACCCAGTCACCATGTTTGGAGGAAGCCCAGGCCACATGGAGAGGCCATGTATGGATGTTCTAGCCAAGAGCTGCAACTGAATTCTCAGCCAATAGCAATCCAAACCATAACATATATGACTGAATGAGCCTTTAGATGACTCCAGCCCTCAGTCTTCAAGGACTCTGAGGATTTCAAGGTCTCATAGAACATAGGTATGCTGTGCCCTGTCCAACACATTCCTGACACATTGACTCAGTGAGCACAGTAACTCATTGTTTTATGTTACTAAATATTGAAATAATTTGTTACTCAGTTGCAGCAACTAGTTGTTTAAGAAAGATCTTGGATGCACAAGTGTATGGTGTATGACCATGATTTCATCACCATTGTCATAAGTTGGGTGCTTTTGGCTGCAAGTAATAGAAAATTTACTCAAAATAGTTTAGGAGTTCCCGTCTTAGTGCAGTGGTTAACAAATCCGACTAGGATCCATGAGGTTGCGGGTTCAATCCCTGGCCTTGCTCAGTGCATTGAGGATCTGGCGTTGCTGTGAGCTGTGGTGTAGGTTGCATACGCAGCTGGGATCCCGCGTTGCTGTGACTCTGGCTTAGGCTGGTGGCTATAGCTCTGACCCCTAGCCTGGGAACCTCCATATGCTGCTGGAGCGGCTCAAGAAAAGGCAAAAAGACAAAAAAAAATCTAGTTTTAAAAATATAGAAGATATCTTGTCTCATTTAACAGAGAATCTAGAGGTTGGATAAGCTGTAAGTCTAATTTCTTAATTGCTTCATACCATTGTCAAGGAACTCAGGCTCTCTTTGTGTGCTCATGTAGCCATTTTTAGGGATAGCTGTACCTTGGTCTGGAAACAAAATGTTTTAGGAGTCTAAACTTTTTATCCAGTCACAACAACATCTAGAAGAAAAAGATTATCTCTGTCTTTGCTTCCCTCTTAGAGGTGGGAACTTTATCTAGAAGTGACCCCCCCCAAGAGATTTCCCCACATATCTCATTGTCAGTTAAAAACTTTTAGTGACTGATTGGATGGAATTACCATGATTGACTTAGTCAGTTGTCTGGGGGCAGAATAGATATGAAGAAGTCACTTTCATCTCCAGTGCTCCCTTCCATTACTTACTTCATTCTCATCTCTGAAGGGAAGAACAGGGTTTGGTTCCCTCAAGGAAATAGAATTTTGTAATTCTTGGCCATGCTTATACATGTTCTGCTTATAATCAGATTTTAGAGAATAAATAGGAGCTGATGAGCAGTGTTGGAAATTTCTTTTGGAGGTTAGCTTTGCAAAGGTAGGTCTACGAAAGCTATTTTAAGCTTCCAGTGTCTGTCTTTTCTATGAACCCTTGCCAACAGGTAAATGGTGTTTCTGTTAATGATCACTGGAAAAAACAGTATATAGGGCACAAATGTAAGGTATAGCTGTTAAGAATCCTGGCTTTGGATACAGACCAATATGAGTTTCCTCTGTAAAGTGGAGATAATATTTTTCTCCTTGACAGGAGGTTATAAAATTAAATGAAATAATAATGTATGTGTGGTGTTCCTGACATGCAGAAGCACTCAGTAAGTGGTGATTGTTATTGTTTTTATAAAGAGGACCCATTATGTCATGACCTATGAATTGGAGACAAGTTTTAAGTACTACGTGGAGCTATCCTTGCTTTTCAAGTTCTTTTGTTGATCAGAGTTGAAGTGACACATACTATTTTACCAAAAAAAAAAATATATATATATATTTCTCAAAGGATATATACTGGAAATAGTGTCTAATAAGATGTAAACATATGGCTTAACTTTTATGCTTTATAGTCAAATGTAGTTATATTCAGCATAAGTCACAACTAAGGTATTTCATTCTTAAAACGTATGTAACCTAACAATATATTACAGTATATAATTTAAGCTCAGTAAAATAGGAAAGCACTTTTATGACATATTTCTAATTTATTGTTATTTTATTACTTATACATATGATACATATTTATTTTTAAAACAAATATATTTCTTTGGTCACCTTTTTTATTTTCTTAAGTTACTGGCAGTACATTACTCATGAATGGCAGGGGATGTCAGTTATTTATCTTTCCAAAGTATCTAAAAGTGAATGAAGCTTGAATTGAGCAAGGAAGTGTCATAAATTAAAAAGTGAACTCTCTAAGAAAAGCTGGGAAAAGGTTTGAATATAAAATTAAAGTACATTTTGCCATAAAATGTAACTGTCAAAATGGCATGAACCCAAATATGAATTATGATTGGACTGAATTTGTATTTTTATCTGATGGAGAGCTAAAGAATCATTTTGAAATCATTGATCTTGGCCAGTTTAAATCTTTATTTTTCTGATAACATGTCAATCAGGTATAAAGCTGGTGAGAGACAATTTAAGCCTGTGCATTTATTTGTCAATAAAACATGTGCTCCATTGGTTTTTTTTCAGTTGCATTGTTTTATCATGTCAATATTTCGTAAGATCATATGACTGACTAATGGGAATAGCTATTACCACTGTTGATGTACTTTGAAAAACAGCAATCCATATTTTATGGACCAGAAGGAGACAAAACCTTTACCTTTGACCTTATTGAGCATAGAGGTAAGGTAATGTAAATGAAAGTTGCCTCTTATTTCACCTATTTGCAATTAGCTTCCAGTAGCCTCAGGAGTAAATTTTAGAATGGGTAACTTATCCTTTCTTTGTTTGTAAGGAAGATTTATGTGTCTCAAATAAAATTCTTCAGAAGACAATTTAGGGAACAGAAATGCCTTAATGCAAGCATTTTTTACATAAGTCTTTTCTCATTATAAAAGTGATTGATGCATGTTTTCCGTGGACATCCTAAATAAAACATAACTCCAAAAGGAAGACCGTCATGTCCAATCCAGACACTCAGAGACTACTGGTAATGGTAGTGTATATCCTTCCAGTCTTTTTTCTATGTGTATTTCTTTTCCAAAAATATATTTTGTGTACTGGTTAATAACCTGATTTTTTTACCAAATGAATTTTGTGATTTTTATGCTATACCACTTCATCAAGAAAATAATAAGCTAAAGCAGGAAATTTTTACAGTATAATTTTTCTCCACTAATGCCTTACTTCTAGTATTTCTTTGGACATGTGGCTTATACAGGTAATTTGCTTGCATAAAATACCTTATATTCTCTAAGTGTTTTAAAAGCAACGATTTGTGGTTGTCATATCTTTGACAAGTTATAGTTAAGTATGCTTTTAATATAACAAAGATTTTTTCCTACAAACAAAATTAAAATGTTTGTTATCAGATTTCCATTTGTAAAACATGGTCAATAGTTAGATTTAAACCATGCTCACAACTATCTCTATAAATATTTTCGAACAAGCGTGTGATAGCCAGTGTCTAAATTGGTGCCTGGTGATTCTTGCTTCTTGGTATTCAAGCTCTGTGTAGTTCTCTCTGACATTTAAGTATAATTGACCTGTATGTTGTTAGGAAATTGTGAATGTGTAACTTCAAGGCTAGGCTAGAAAAGATGTCACAGCTTCCACTTTCTTTTCTATCAGTCCTTCAAGGGGAAGCCGGTCACCATGGAGAACATTAAGTAGCCCTATAGAGGGGTTCGTGGGTCAAGGAAGTGAGGCCTTCTACTATTTAGTCATCTGAGTGAACCATCTTGAAAATGAATCCCCTGGCCCCAGTCAAACCTTCAGATGATTGCAGCCCTGGCTGACAGCTTGCCTGAAGCCTCTTGAGAGACTAAGCCAGAACCAACAGCTAAACAGCTTCTGAGTTCTTGATGTACAGAAACTGTGAGAGAGCACATTTTATGTTTGCTTTTGACCACTAAGTTTTGGGGAGCAATTTGTTGTGCAGCAATAGATAATTAGTACAAACTGAGAATCAGTGTATCTGCTAAAGCAACTCTATTTCTTCTCTGCACACATAGGAGCTCATGAGGACATAGTAGCTTTATTCAGAGCCCAGATAATGTCTAAATATTTCACTTAACTGTAGTTCTTATTACTCACTTGAAGGGTAGAATTTGAGGCAAACCATATGCACAAATGGGAAGACAATGCAAAGAAGGGAAATTTTACGTCAATGGAAAAATATTTTCTGCCATTAGTTTTGGGTCCGATCTAAGTTTTTCCCCCTGCTTTTTGTAGATAAGCTAAACAGAAAACTTATGCAGGGGAAATAAGCATGAATTTCAACATTTCAGTGATGAAGTCTTTGTGCATATAGGGTGGAATTTTGTGGACTTTTTTAAAATTTAGGTACATTTTATTTTATCTAGATTTTAATTATGAGTCAGAATTAATTACAGTGATTAGAAAAACTTGATAGACATCTTCCTCTTTGCCTCTAATCTTATGTCCAATGGTAGAAGTTTAGATAAATAGATTGGTGTGTATGCATTCTTCCATAGCCCTCTGGTCATATAAAATTAGGTAAATTGGTAAACATAAAATGTTTTCTGTTTTACATATATGAAATCTCAGTCTATATATTGTTCTGCAGTATATTGTTTTGGAGAAAGTAGATATTGTATGTACAAATCTAAACCATTTTTTTCAATCCTGTTTAATGTCCAAAGCATAGGTTGGTGAACTATGGCTTGTGGACAGACTTTGTGCTACCACCTGTTTCTGTATGGTGTATGAACTAAGCATTTTTTTTTTTTTTACATTTTAAGAATGGTTGGAAGAAAATCATAAGAAGAATAATATTCCTGATATGTAAAAGCTATTTGAAATTTATATTTCAGGGTCTGTAAATAAGGTCTGGGTGGGACACAATCAAATTCATTTGTTTATAGATGGTCTCAATTTAGCCAAGTAGTGGTGACAAAAACTATGGCCAGAAGAACCTAAAATATTTACGTTCTGGATCCTTATAGGAAGAGTATGCCAATTCCTGATCTATGGCATACTGTCCAATGGAAGTACAATGCAATCCACAAATGTAATTATAATTTGTCTAGTGGCCACAATAAAAAAATGGAAAAAGATGAAGGAAAATTTAATTTTAATATATTTTAGTTAACATAATATATCTAGGATATCATTGCAGCATTGAATTAATATAAAAAATATTAATGAGATCTTTTACATGCTTCATTTTCATATTTAGTATTTGATATCCTAATAGCAGATCTTGACTTAAACTGGCTGGAGTTCTAGGGCTCAGTACCACATGTGGCTAGTGACTGCTGTATGGACAGTGTAGTTCTATAGTATAGATATACTCTACTTTATATAGAGCTTAGTTGATACATACCCAGGTTGTGTCAAGTTGTTTTTTTGTCATTATAAACATTGCTGTCCTTATATGTACTCTTTTTTATGGGCTGTAGAGTACCAGAAATAAAGTTGTTGTGTCAAAAACATAGGTATCATTAATTTTAATACGTGAAAGAATTTGTTTCTGGAGTGAAGTTCAACCATAAAAGTATATGGGTTTTAGATCATCACAAAATTTTTGTTTTGTGTTGTTTTCTCTCAGTGTTCTCCCCAGAAGCAAAAGTATATTTTTGTTGGCACTTCAAAATCTGTATTAGTATGAAATCCTCATGGTTTTTTTGGGATTGGTAACCAATTTCAGGAGTAAAAGTAGTGTATATTTTAGAGTGTCTTGCAATTTCTAAACAGTTTCAAACACATTTTTTCCCATGGTGCTTTGGCAACTCCATGTAGAATGGGTTTTATCTCTATTTTGTGTCTGATGCAGTTGAGACTTAGGGAAATTAAATGATCTCCCTGTAGACGCCATACAGCTAAAAAGTGAGAGCCAGGACTTATTTATATAAGTCCTGGATCAGGGTCCAGTGATCTTCCTAGTACCATATTGCCTGTTTAGTTCATTTTTTAAATTCTATTTTTTTTTACTAAAGTGTAGTTGATTTACAATGTTTTGTCAATTTCTGCTGTACAGCAAAGTGACCCAGTCATACATTATGTTAATTTATTCAAAAATATCCTCTGGACATTGTTAATTTATCCAAAAATAGCCTCTGGACTTTGTCTATATACTAAGCACTCTGTGAGCTCCTAGAGTTTTAGTAGTGAAAAAGACCAGTGGGTTCCTTTACCAGCCAAAGCCTGAGGGATATAAAAAGTAGCAAATCTGTGGAGCACCTGTATAAAAAGAAACATAATTCAATTGCTTTAAGCATGCTTGAGTCCTTATTTCACTGAGAAGAAGCCCTTCATCTCATTAGAGGGATTGTGATCAAGTGATGATAAAAAAAAAGACAAGGACTCAGAATTATCTCCATATGCCTTCTGAATGAACCACTTAAAGTCTCAAGCACTTTAAATCACCAAGACATTTAGCTACTTTCAGAGTTGCATGATCTGATACACTTGTGGAACTTCAGATTTTTAGACTTGTTGCTTGACTGTTGGCTGTTCCAACTCCAAGACCAGTTGGCTAGGATGTTGGGCAAAGTGCAAGCATAGTTCTGCACCATGTTAGAAAATAACATAATTTCTCCATGTGTTGAAACATTTGGGCTTGGAATTCTTATATGCACCATCAATCTTTCAGCTGGCACTAGGAAAATCAAAGGCTTGAATTTTAGTGAATGGAATTGTACTTGTGAGACCTAGAAATGTCTTCTAATGAGTAGAACCAGTAAGTGAATGTCTGTGTGTGTGTGTGTGTGTGTGTGTGTGTGTGTGTAAAACTGGTGGTGGAGGTAGTATTATTTCCTTTTTTTTTTTTTGCTTTTTTTAGAGCCACACGCATGGTATATGGAGGTTCCCAGGCTAGGGGTCTAATCGGAGCTGCAGCTGCCGACCGACATCACAGCCATAGCAACACAAGATCTGAGCAGTGTCTGTGACCTACACCATAGCTCCTGGCAAGGCCAGATCCTTAACCCATTGAGTGAAGCCAGGGATCGAACCCATAACCTCATGGTTCCTAGTCAGGTTCATTTCTGCTGTGCCATAATGGGAACTCTGAGGTAGTATTATTTCAATTGCAGTATACCCAACAGAAATATTTTGTATTATCTGCCTATTAATGCTTTTTTTGCCCTCCCACATCCCCTGGTTCACTTGCTACTGTTTTTTTTTTTTTTTCACTTAGTTCTGAGCTCTGGGTGGCTGACCTTGATGAATCAAATCACATGCTGTTGGGTTTGGCCAGTGGCAGGAGTAAGGACTAGGAGCGTGAATGAGGTGGAGGTGATGGTAATAGGAGTCCTCTCTTTCAACCATAGGAACTTTTGGGGAAAACTTTGGAAATCACTCCTTCCCCCTCACCCTTCAGATCAGAGAGTGGGCTCTCTGCTGTCTCTGGCTTTGGTGGGCTTCATCATTCCTTGTTGATTTCTCTGACTCTTACCTGCATCTTTGTAAATATTTTTTTTCCAAATCTTTTACAGTGTTCCTTTGATGTGGCATGTATTTTCCACTGCCCTGCCTACCTGTTTTGTTTTTTTTCATGAGAAGTAATTTTTATGGTTCTTATTCACAGAGCTTTATAAGTATGTATGTAGTGGATTGTAATTATGCCTCTTGCTAAGCAATTTTGGAGACAACTTTGGATTCCTATCAAAGTACATTTAGATAGTCTTAAACTGCTGGAGTAATTGTATGGTAAGTGTGTGCATTTCAAAACAGCTTTCCTGGGTAAAAGACATCATCAAAAAATATTTAGAAAGGGCATTGACCTTTTGTAAAGGCATCCCATTAAAATGTTTTACATTTTTACCTTGCCTATCATTTTTCTCATTAAAGTATATGCATTATTTATTAATAAGGCCATTCACAGGGACAGGCGGTAAATTGGCAAATTGGCCTTTACATTAAACTTTTAATGTTAAGTTTGTAATGAATACACCAAGTGCTGGATGTGAAATCATTCTCTCCCTTTATACCCACAACTGAAAAAACTGTAGCAGGCCTTGGGAATCTTGTATGCATACAGGGTCCACTTCTTGCTGAAGGATTTTCTGACCCAAATTTATAGATCACATCTCTTCTAATCCTACTATCTTTGGATTCCCAAGTCTATTAGTTGGAATTTAGGCTTTATTTATAGTTGGAATTTAAGCTTTATTTATCTATCTAATTGGCATTGAAATTTCCCCCTAAGTAATTTTGCACTTTAGCCATAGTGTTTTCCAAGCTATACTTAGGAAAGAACAATCTGGTTATGTTATGTTCTGCTTAACTGTCTTCAATTACTCCCCATTGCCCACCAGCTAACACTTATTGGCATATATTTGTCATCTGTTCCCCGCCTTTCTCCCATTGCCTTTTGCTTTTCTTTCTCTTTTTCCTTCCTAGCCAGTACTCCTGTAGCAATAACAAACCTTCTCTGGTCACCGAGAATCCTGTTCAGTTACCCTCCCAAGTGCTTGCCTATGCGGGATCCACCTGAAAACAAAACTTCAAAATATATGAAGTAAAAACTGACAGAAGTGAAAAGTAAAATAGAAAAATGCACAATTATGGTTGGAGACTTCAACACTCTTTTCTAAGTAACTGATAACACTAGTAGACAGAAAATCAGCAAGTATATAGAAGGATTGCACCTCACCATTATCCATTGGGAATCTAATTGGCATTTATAGAATGCTGCATCAAAAAAGCAACAGATAACATTCTTTTTAAGGGTATGTGGCTCTTACCCAAGAGAGGTCTTCATTTGGTCATAAAACAAACTGTAATGCATTTAGAATAATCAAAATCAAACAAAATATGGTCTCTGACCATAATATATTAACCTAGAAACCAGTAAGAGAAAGATAATAGAAAAAGTCTAAACACTTAGAAATTAAGCAACATGTTTTGAAGTAACCCATGGATCAAAGGGAAATATTGAGGGAAATTGGACCACATTTTGAACTAAATCAAAATGAAATTCCACATAAAATTTGAGGGTTGCTGCTCAAGTAGTACTGAAATAAAAATTTATAACATTAAATGCTTATGTTAAAAAGAAGAACATTCTCAAATAATCTAAGCTTCTGTCTTAAGAAATTAGAAGCAGAAGAGGAAAATGAACCTAAAAGAAGCAGGAAGAAAGAAATAATAAAGAAAGGAGAAATTAGTGAAGTTTAAAACTGTAAAGAAATTCAAGAAAAACTGATTCTTGAAAATACCTGTAAAATTGATAATCCTTTAATAAGACTGACAAAGAAAAAACAGAAAAGACACAAATTCTTAATATCAGGAATAACAGAATATCACTAAACAAATTAAAAGGATAATAAAAGCATATTATAAATAATTGGAGGCATATAAACTCAACAACTTAAGAGGCTATTTAAAAAAAAAAACCTACAAACGTAATATTACCAATAAGGATGAGGTAATCTTAACAGTCTTATGATGTTAAGGAAGATGAATTCATAGTTCAAAATTTTCTGAAAAAGAAATCTTTAAGTTCAAGTGGTTCCTCTGCTTAATTCTACAAAAAACATATAAAGAAGAAATAATGTCAACTATACCCAATCTCTTGGAGAAAAGAGAAAGGGAGGGAACACCCCAAACACATTTTGTAGCACCAGAATCATCCCAAAATGAAAAAACTAAAAGTAGTACCAAAAAAAAAAAAACAAATGTCTTTCATGAACCTAGATACAGAAATCCTACAGAAATCCTCAGAAAAAAATAGGTAAGCAAAACTAACAGTATATAAAAATTAATATGCCATGCCCAAGTAGAGTTTATTCTGGGACCACAAGACTGAGTCAATATTTAAAAATCTGTCAATGTAATCTACCATATTAATATTCTAAATAAAAAACCACATGAATATACCAATGATGCAGAAAAGGGATTTGATAATTCATAGTAAAAATCTCTCAGCACTCAAGTGATGGAAGGGAATTTTCTCCATCACTAGTGGAATCTGATGAAGAGAACACAGCTAACATCATGCATGACACTTTATCTTAAAAAAAGGAATGCCTTCCTTTTAAGGTAAAAAAAAAATGTCTATTTTTTTCACACTTATAACTGGAAATCCTTACCAATACAGTCTTTCATGGTATCTGTTTTGGAAAGAAAGAAATGAAACGGTCACATGTTTATAGATGATAGATCATTTATGTAGAAAATTCTGAGGAGTATCCAAAATATTTACAGAAAAAAAATAAGTGAATTTAGCAGAGTCATAGGGTACAAGGTCAACACAAATATCAGTAGTGTTTCACTATACATGGAATGGATGGGTAATAAGGACCTATTGCATAGCACAGGGAAATCTACTCAATACTTTGTAGTAACCTATTTAGGAAGAGAATATGAAAAGGAATTCACTGTATATGTATAATTGGTTCACTTTGCTGTACACCTGCAATTAACACAACATTGTAAGTCGACTATACTCCAATAAAATTTTAAAAAATCAGTGGTGTTTCTAGATGCTAGCAACGAAAGGTAGGAAACCAAAATTTAAAAATTACCACCTCTGGAGTTCCTATCATGGTGCAGTGGTTAACGAATCCGACTAGGAACCATGAGGTTGTAGCTTCGATCCCTGGCCTTGCTCAGTGGGTTAAGGATCTGGCGTTGCTGTGAGCTGTGGTGTGGGTCACAGACGCAGCGTGGATCCCGAGTTGCTGTGGCTCTGGCATAAGCTGGTGGCTACAGCTCTGATTCGACCCCTAGCCTGGGAAACTCCATATGCCGAGGGAGCAGCCCTAGAAAAGACAAAAAGACAAAAAAAGAATAAATAAAATTTAAAAATAAATAAATAAATAAATAAGGCAGTTTCTTTAAAAAAATAAATAAATAATATAATAAAATAAAATTACCACCTCTAATAGCTACCACAAAATGAAATTCTTGGGTATAAATTTGATGAAACATCTGTATGATAAATATGGTGAAAATTAGAAAACATTGATGAAAGAAAAGATTAAATAAATAGAGATCCATACTTTGTTTATGGATTGGAAGACAACATATCAAAATAGTTTTCCAACCTTCAGTAAAGATGTCAGTTTTTTCCTAAGTGATCTATAGATTTAGTACAATTCCACTAGAAATCCTACTGTGATGCCTTTGTAAATAGAGAAAAGCTAATTCTATAATTTTCTAGAAAAGCAAAGGATCTAGACTAGATAGAAACAATTTTGAAAACAGAATAAAGTTGGAAGAATCACTCTACCCAATTAGAACTTACTGTATAGTTGCAATAATCAAGACCATGTGTTGCTTGCTAACACAGATAAAATCCAGAAATCTATACAAGCATGCCAATTGATTTTTTTTTTTAATTTTTTTCCCCCACTGTACAGCATGGGATCAAGTTACTCTTACATGTATACATTTTTTTTCCCACCCTTTGTTCTGTTGCAATATGAGAATCTAGACATTGTTCTCAATGCTACTTAGCAGGATCTCCTTGTAAATCTATTCTAAGTTGTATCTGATAACCCCAAGCTCCTGATCCCTCCCTCTCCCTCCCTCTCCCATCAGGCAGCCACAAGTCTATTCTCCAAGTCCATGATTTTCTTTTCTGAGGAGGTGTTCATTTGTGCTGGATATTAGATTCCAGTTATAAGTGATATCATATGGCATTTGTCTTTCTGGCTCATTTCACTCAGTATGAGATTCTCTAGTTCCATCCAGGTTGCTGCAAATGGCATTATGTCATTCTTTTTTATGGTTGAGTAGTATTCCACTGTGTATATATACCACATCTTCCTAATCCAATCATCTGTTAATGGACATTTGGGTTGTTTCCATGTCCTGGCTATTGTGAATAGTGCTGCAATGAACATGCGGGTGCATGTGTCTCTTTTAAGTAGGGTTTTGTCCAGATATATGTCCAAGAGTGGGATTGTGGGGTCATATGGAAGTTCTATGTATAGATTTCTAAGGTATCTCCAAACTGTTCTCCATAGTGGCTGTACCAGTTTACATTCCCACCAACAGTGCAGGAGGGTCCCCTTTTCTCCACAACCCCTCCAGCACTTTTTATTTGTGGACTTATTATTGATGGCCATTCTGACTGGTGTGAGGTGGTATCTCGTGGTAGTTTTTTTTTTTTTTTTGCTATTTCTTGGGCCGCTCCCACGGCATATGGAGGTTCCCAGGCTAGGGGTCGAATCAGACCTGCAGCCACCAGCCTACGTCAGAGCCACAGCAATGTGGGATCCGAGGCAAGTCTGCAACCTACACCACAGCTCACAGCAACGCCAGATTGTTAATCCACAGAGCAAGGTCAGGGACCGAACCCGCAAACCTCATGGTTCCTAGTCAGATTCACCAACCACTGGGCCACAATGGGAACTCCTCGTGGTAGTTTTGATTTCCATTTCTCTTATAATCAGCGATGTTGAGCATTTTTTCATGTGTTTGCTGGCACTCTGTATATCTTCCCTGGAGAACAGTCTATTCAGGTCTTTTGCCCATTTTTCTATTGGTTGATTGGCTTTTTTGCTGTTGAGTTGTGTAAGTTGCTTATATATTCTGGGGATTAAGCCCTTGTCCATTGCATCATTTGAAAATTAATTTTTTTAAGAGGTATAAAAGTAGTTCTTTGCAGAAAGGATAATCTTTTTAACAAAGGGTGTTAGAATAATGAAACATTGAAATGCAAAAATGTAAACCTTGACCTAAACCTCCACATCTTATACAAATATTAATTCAAAATGAATCATAGATTTAAATGCAAAATTATAAAACTTATAGCAAGAAAACTTTCTGAACTGGAGCTAGGCAAAGAATTCTTAGACTTGACACCAAAAGACCATCCATAAAAGGGAAAAAGTTGCACACAAAAAAATTGCCTATAAGCTTTTACAGCAGATCTATTCATGATCACCCAAAACTTGAAAAATCCAAAATTTTTTTTCCATATGCACTGCAGCATATGGAAATTTCCAGCCTAGGGTTTGAATCAGAACTGCAGCTGCTGCTGGTCTATGCCAGGCCACAGCAATGTAGGATCCAAGCCACATCTGAAACCTACACCGCAGCTCATGGCAACACGTGATATTTTAACCCACTGAGCAAAGCCAGGGATCAAACCTGCATCCTCATGGATGCTAGTAGGGTACTTAACCTTCTGAGCCACAATGGAAATTCCAAAAAGTCCAAATTGTTGAATGGATGAACAAACCATGGTAAATCCATGCACTAGAATACTCCTCAGCAATAAAAAGTACAAACTATTGATACATAATGACAGTTTATTCAAGCCTAAAAGTATTATTCCAAGTGAAAGAAATCAGTCTCAAGAGGTCTCATATTCTTTAATTTAATTTATAATAAGTCTTGATTGCACAAAGCTATAGTGATAGATGATAGATCAGTAGAGATTAGGGGTGAAGAAGGGATGTGAATACAAAGCAATCACATGTGGGAGTTCTTTGTGGTTTTGGTACTGTTCTGTATCTTGATTGTGTTGGTAATTACATAGATCTATACTTGTGTTAGAATTCATATTCCATATCAAAAATTTCAATTTTACTGCAGATGAATTAAGCTCATTAGAATGGAGATGGGGACAACATCCAAGATGTGTACAAAAGTAGTGGATATTAAAGCAGTTAAATCACCAAAAGGAGCCGGAGACCCATTTGTTGAAAGGGGCCTTTGATGGGAGTAAAGTTATGTGTTTCCTATTGATGCTGAAGTTTGGTGTTGGGCCTCTACCATTTTCTTTCATTCTCAAAAAGGAAGGGTGTTTCACCATGAATGGTGGTTGGTTTCCTGTTCTTGCAGACATCCAAGCAAAGGATGGAAACTCTTACCCAAGAGCTTTTAGAGGTGATTACTGCAGAAAGTAAGATGTTCCATTAGATTTCTGAGGTCATTTCATTTGCAATTCTATGAAATAACCAGGATCCAGAGGATGACAAAACACCTATTGTTCCAAGGTGAGGAACAATACGGATTGGGTAAATCGTATGTCAGTTCATCTCTTGCAGGGAACAGGTGCAATCACAAGTATTTTAGAGATTAATTACTTTGGGACCCTGAACTATCTGTCTAATCCAAATGTCTGAACAATTTTCCTCCAATAGATGGTCAAGTGGGATGGAAATAATTACTCTCAGTTTATTTTTAAAGTCTTTTTTGGTAGGTGTGCATGTCTAATTTTAAGACATTTATAGTGATTTTGTTGTAAAATTCATCATCTCTTTGAATTCCAGCATATTTCTTAAGCAGGTCTGGCCTGCTAGGGGAAATAATGGAAATAGAGGCCTGAAGCCCTTTTCTAGGATGGTAATGAAAAGAACCTGTAGAAAGCACTTGTCAACTTGCTTCACAGTTAGTAGTGGCTTGGAATAGTCCAAAGCCATCATGTACAATGTCGAGGTTCTCTGAGGATGACCCAGACCAGCAGGATCAGCTTCATCTGGAAGCTTGTTTAAAAATGCAGATTCTAGGCCTCCACCCAGACCTACCAAATCAGAAACTCTTAGCATGGGGGTCCAATAAACTGTGTTTTAGCAGCTTTTCTGGGTGATGCTGATGGCAGCTAAGGTTTAGCCCAAGCATGCTAAGGTTTGGCATCTGCGATATTGTTAGCTTAGCTTCTGACTTAAGCAGGACTCTGAACAATCCCAGATGTGGTTTTTGACCCATCAAGAATTCACATGATGTGGTCACAAGCTGCCCACCTGGTCACAGAAAGTACACTCAGCCACCTGCTAGCTTGATTCAAGCATTAGACATCAGAGAAATTAAAATTCCATCACACGTCTGTCCATTTCCTCCTTACAAGCCAATTTGATTTACAGCTTCCAATTACAATCCCCAGAAAAGAAAGGAAGAACCCAAACATTTAGCACTCTTTAGTTTCCTGTGTGATTAGCCCATTATTAGCCTGTTTAAGAAGGCATATTCTTTCTAAATTACGTGTCCAGTTCTAACTTCCTTTCAAAACTTCATTATTACACTCTTGATACTCTTTTAAAAAATTTTCCAATTGGTGGTTCTCTTCTCATAGTGCTTGCCAAACTAAGCTTAAAACTTCACTGTCTGTTTTAATATCTCAATTGGTTGCCATAACATGACTGCCGAGGTTTCTTGAACCAGAAGCATGTCTGCCAAGTAAAGCTTTATGTCTGAAATGTGAATGTGACATGTTTCCTCCACATTTACAGCACTGTTATAATTAAGGATCGGTGAACCCCATTTCAGTTTGAGTTATTTGAATGTCTAATGTTTATTCAAACATCCTGGTTTCAATAAAAACTCTTAAGTGTGGGTTGCCAGCACTTTTTCCATTAACTTTTAAATCCCTCTGTATTTCAAGGGGAATATAGTTTGTATGTTTCTGATTCATTTACACTTAACTCATCAGAATATTATTTTTCTAGAACTAGTTCTTATCCAAGTGTCACATACCTCTTGAAATCCTTAAAAACAGGATGTTAAAACACTGCAAAATATAAACTAAGCTGAAGTTGAAAAAGTTGAACCATATTTGGCTTTGTTTCTGAACTTGGCCCCAGATGCTTTATGTTTAAAGGTGTTATAGATTAGCAGGATTCTTTTTATTGTCCCTGAAAAATAGGAATATTTGCCTTGTATCCCTGGGTGCAATCACATGTCTGGTATTGGAGGTGATTATAAAGGGCATGAATGAGAGTGAACTCCATGTAATACTGGTGTTTTCCTTTCAGTGATAGGGAAGCCTCCTTTTCCAAAATGCCCATGAGAGGAGAAGCTATCTGCTTATTTAGCATTAGAACTTTATACATTTTTAAGTGTTTTTATTATAGTCGATTTACAATGTTCTGTCAATTTCTGCTGTACAGCAAAGTGACCCAGTTTTATATATATGTATGTATGTATATAAACTATATATATAGTTTTTTTCCTCATATTATCCTCCATCATGTTCCAGCACAAGTGGCTAGATATAGTTTCCTGTACTATACAACAAGAGTTCATTGCTTATCCACTCCAAATGCAATAGTTTGCATCTAGTAACCCAAACTCCTAGTCCATCCCACTCCCTCCACCTCCCCCTTGGCAACCACAAGTCTGTTCTCCATGTCCTTGAGTTTGTCTTTTTTCTGTAGATAGGTTTGTTTGTGCTATATATTAGAGTCCAGATAAAGGAAAGCAGGGGGTCATCTGTGGCCCCCCTGAAGGCTGCAGCATACAGCCAGTCTCCAAGACCACGAAATTACAAAATTACATGGACAGACATCTGATTTCTTGAGTCAGGTTAGACCTGAAAATAAGACCTTTTGTGTTACTGGATGGGTAGAAATGTACAAGTCAGCACTTCTTATTGTGGTTAACGTGTCTTTATTAGTAAGGGTCCAGTCAGGAAAACAGAATCGTTTTCTGTATTGCAACAGAGAACATTGGAGAAAGGAGACTGGTTAAGCAGGTATGAGAGGCCTCTTAAAACAAAATGGGAAGACTTGGGCGATATAGAACCAAGTACTGGAAGCAGCCATCACCCCTAAGGCTGGAGGAGCAAAGGGGAGTTGTATTTCTCAAATTCAGAAGCTTGAAGGAGGGATTCATGGGTGGGGCTGTTGAGGTACTAGTGTCTCTGAGTGCTGGCCTGTGAGGTGGGTCCTGAGAAAGTGGAAAGTAGCCAAATTCAAGAGGTAACTACTGCTGCCGGGGTGAAGAACCCTATTCATCTGAATTATGGTCCAATCAGACTTCCCACTGAAACCATTTATGGATATTTGTCCTGTGAGCTGAGATGTTGCATGGATGTGTAAACTCCTTCCTTTGTCTCTGTCTCTAAGAACTTCATTTTCCTCATCCATAAAATGGGGCCTGTAGACTTTAGTCTGCCCATCTTGACAGTGTCTTTGGAAAATACAAAAAAAAAAAAAAAAGCCAAAAAACAAACAAACAAAAAACCCCCAAAATGTTTAGTCAATGATAAAACACCAAGTAAATTCAGGGTATTGTTATTGTTCTTTCTAAAGCATAAGTTTACTTCAAAATAGTATATTGAGGTATTCCCATTTGGCTCAGTGGTAACAAACCCAACTACTACCCATGAGGACTCAGGTTTGATCCTTGGCCTCACTCAGTGGGTTAAGGATCTGGTGTTGCTGTGAGCTGTGATGTAAGTCGCAGCTACAGCTCTAATTTGACCCCTAGCCTGGGAACTTCCAGGTGCAGCCCTAAATAGCAATAAATGAAAACAGAATATGGAAATAATAGAAATCTAAGACAAAATTGCTTATATTTCCACCATCTAGTCAAGTAAATGGTTTCTTTTTTTAATTCAGATACTCATTGTTTTATATACTTACTGTTATTATCGTTGTTGAACTCAAAGCCCAGAAATTTTGTCTTCGAGGACACAAGTGAACTATTTTTCAGTTTCTTTGAAATAGATACAAATAACTTAAAAAAAAAAAGGAATAGCTATACAGAAGGAAGGAAGCAATTTTAAGTCAAATCAGGTTCTTAACAAATAGTGTTAAGGATGTTTTACAGCTGCAGATCATAGCACTGCAAGAAAGTATAACTGCGTTTATAAAACTGTAAACAGAAATATAATTCCATGCTGCTTGAGCCTTTTCCCTAATTCTACTGCTTTTAAGCAGGTGAAAGTGAAAATATTTATAAAATAAGATATGGTTATGGCACCTGATGCAGAAATATGTTTATCCTTCAAATTTTATATCTCTGTATTGAAATTGAACAGTTGGTTTGCAATACCGTGAAGAAAAAAAAATGTCATCAAACAATTCAAGGGAGGATTTAAAGTCACCGTTTCAAGTGGATGGTTTAAGGCACTGACAGTTTCTGAAAGTATGGCTAGGTGATAGTCTCTGAATAAGAAAGTGTCATTGATGCCCCTTTGGTTTTTGGATTTTCATTTAGTAAAGCAATGCACAAATTCAGTGAAATAGCTATTACTGATGGATCTTTTTTCCCAACTCTGCTCATCAAAAGTGTCATTGAGTACGTTCTATATTTTCTAAAGAGGCACAGTTTTCATGAATTTTTTCTTTTACTTTTTTCATCAAAACACAGAGTATTGGCATGTTATCTTCTGTAGACCCCCAAGGTGTTCTACTCTCTAACCCTCTCTATCCCCATCACTAAAAGTGGGTGGCAATGGACTCTTTTCCCCTTGGGATATTGTGGGAATAGGCTGCCTTTATGTGTATTATTTTCTTAGTCAATGAGCTTCGAAAGACAAAAAGCTATCAGTCTGCTACTCAGTGACTTACTTCAACACAAAAATACCCTGAGGGGAACCTCAGTGACTGGTAGAGTAGAAGGTATTGCTTTGTGTTTAGATTTTCCCAGTGAAAATGAATTGGAAATTTAGAGCTGTTGTAGCATGGGGGCGTTCCAGGGGGAGTGCCACGATGAATTGGAAAAGGGAAATGTGAATTTGAAATAGCTATTTGGTCTTCCCACTCCAGTAGCAGAAAATGTTAAAATTGTATCTGGTCTGAAGCATTCACGGTCACAATTGAATTCCAGTAGAAGTGTCTCACACAGTGCGTAAATTTATGCAGAGTCGCCGTTCCACTGGCCCTTTAATGAATCTGAAGGAGTTGCAGATTCCCTGGAATTGCAGTTGTCTCTAGAAGGTGTTTGTGTGTATGTGTGAGTGTATTATATTATATGCATATATACATATATGTGTATACATATGCCCACATTTTTTTTTCTTCCAAGGAAATGATCCCAAAGTGAATGCCATTATTCTCTCAGTATATAAGTGCCCTTGGGATGTCAGTGAAGAATTTTTTAATTCTTACCCTCCCCCCCAACTTTTTAAAAATGACTTTACAAAGTCAAGAGCAGTCTCTAATATGGTTGCACTGACAGTATGTAAGGTTTTAGAAAGCTGTCACAGCATCAATCAAATGTCACCTCTACAGAAACTTTACCATGTCAGTGAAAATTTACCCATTAACGCTGAGAATTTTCTGTTTGGGGAAGCCCTCCGGGTCACAGAACATTCACTTTGGCTCCACTTCACTGCAACAGAGATGGCTAAGGAAGATTTTTGTGGTTGCGTCAATTTCTTATCATGGCTATTAAAAGTGAGGTCATACATTAAAAAAGTAGTTGTGATATAGCCTTCATTGGAGAAACATGAAAAAGAATATAAAAGAGTTTTAAATAGGTTGGAAGTAATCTTATGATCAGGGAAAACAATGTGCATTCTATATTCCTGTGATTTTTTTAAAAAACCTCTTTTGACTTTTTTTATTGTGGTAAAATATAATAACATAAAATTTACCATTTTAATGAGTTTAAGTTCAGTGCAATTAAGTACTTTATATTACTGTTCAACCACCACCACCGTCATCCATCTCAAGAGCTTTTTCATTTTTCCTAGCTGAAACTCTGTATCCATATACCACGACTCCCCATGGCACCCTTTTCAGTCCCACTTTCTTCCTTTCTATCTTTATAAAGTGTTCTAAGTACCACATATGAGTGGAAGCATGTGGTTTGTGTACTTTAGTGTCTGACTTATTTCACTTAGCATAGTGTCTTAAAGGTTTATCCATCCTGCGATTTTGCTCAAGATGTTTGTTTTCAGTATTAAATGGTGAAGCTTTTGTGACAGTAGAACACTTTTTGAAACTCACTGTATTTTTTTTTTCCAACGCAATTTTAGGGGCTATTTAAGGCAACATTCAATGAAATTTAAACCAGAAAAAATCACTAATCCCTGTAGACAAATCACCATCCTATGTCTTCGAATATAATAGTAATAACATTACTTGGGACTTTCTATGTGCTTGGCATAGTCGTATATGCTATATATGTATTTGTTTATAGAATTCTTATAATATCTCAACAAAAGTGGTCAATTTTTTATAGAGAATAAACTGAGTCGTAGGAAGCTTAGGTAACTTTCCTATGATCATAGTATAGCCTAGTTTTTAGTTCAGATTGTCTCTTTCCCAGGCTATACCTTTTTTTTTTTTCTTTCCTGGGCTGCATCTGTGGCATATGGAAGTTCTCTCGGGTCAGGAATCAAATCCAAGCCACAACTGTTACCTACAACATAGCTTCAGCAACACCCGATCCTCAGCTGCACAGAATGGGAAATAGAACTCATGCTGCTGCAGGGAAAAAGCTGAATTCTTAACCTGCTGTGACACAGTGGGAACTCCTTTTTTGGCAGTGGGTGAGTACCAGTCTATTCTCTTAATCTTTGTACTATGTTTGCTCTCATGCACTCCTCCCACCAAAAAGAGATTGTACTTGAATTGGTCTGAAGGAGGGTCTGATCACTCCCCTAATGAGTCTGAATATAATTAAGTTGAGAATATCTGGAATAGAGTGTAGCGCAATTGAAGGAGTCATGGTATCTGAGTAAATGGCCTTGAAAATGTCTCCATAAAGAAACCAGACCTTGCTTTAGTTAGCATTGAAAGAATTTTAGAAGTTTGAGGTAGTTATGTAAGCAGAGCTAATTTTAAGAACCTTAATCTTGTCAAGTTTTAAATTACCTGTTATCTTCAACCTAAATGTCCATCAACAATGGAATGGATAAAGAAGATGTGGTACATATATATAATGAAATATTACTCAGTCACTAAAGAGAATGAAATAATGCCATTTGCAGTAACATAGATGGACCTAGAGATGATCATATTAAGCAAAGTTAAACAGTGAAAGAAAAACATCATATTACTTATATGTGGAATCTATGCAATAGATACAAATGAACTTATTTTCAGAACAGAAATAGACTAATAGACTTTGGAAACAAACTAGTGGTTACCAAAGGGGACTTGGTTGGGGTGGGGAGGGATGAGCTAGGGGTTTGGGATTGGCATATGCACACTATGGCATGTGAATGACTGGACACTGAGGATCTACTGTTAAAGCACAGGGAACTCTACTCAATGTTCTGTGATAATCTGTATGGGAAAAGAATCTGAAAAAGAATGGATGCTTTTATGTGTATAACTGAATCACTTTGTTTTATAGCAGAAATTATTGTAATATTGTAAATGAACTACACTTCAATAAAACTTTAAAAAATGAAAAAAATTACTGTTATAGCATCTGATGGTGAGTCATGCTACTCTTCTTAACTTTGACTTCACCTTTAGTTTTTGGAGAAGGGGCACCCCACAGAGAAAAGTTTACACCAAAAAAGGAATATTTAAATACATGCTGGGGGGAACAATGCATTGGAGAGACTCTGTCAGAAGGGTAAGACTCACATGTGCACCAGAATGGTGCTGTAGGACAGTGAAGGAGGCAATAGAAAGTAAATGGCATGGGCCAATCAGATCAACTGATGAAATTCATTGATTAATTTTTAAAGCTTAATTTTTATTTTTAATACTCACATACCTTCTTGTGACTCTTATTATAACTTTATTTTCTCTCAAAAATGCTCTACCAGATGTCAGTAACTATAACTTTAGACATATCACATTTCTGGGCTTCTTTTTCCTCATTTGCAAAACATGAAATTTCAAGAGTCTCTAAGGACATTTCAGCATTGGTTTTATGACTCTGGGGTTTGGGGTTTAGTCTTCCAGGTCATGAAATCCCTTACCTTGATGCTGAACTCCAGAGGGGCAAGAGCCTTGAGGAAGGAAGCTTTTATCAGAAGATAATGTTAGCACATTAGAATTGCACAATAATGGAAGATGGAATCCTCATTCCTCTTCTTGTTGAGACAGGCACTGGTGATTCATCTTTTGCCTCTGTCACCCTAATTTAGGTCATTCTTATTGTTAGGTTTCTCAAATAGTACCTGTCTGGGTATAAAATTTATGTTGAAGAAGCATTAATGCAAGCTCTTAATAAGATGAACTTAACAGTGTGCTGTTATCTGGGGATGATGTATTTTATATACCCAACATATGTTTAATTAGCTTTGCAAGAGTCAAATTGGCCTGGGCAGTAATGAAGCTTTCTTTTTAGCCTTTTATCCCATATTCTGTTATAATAACAGCAAAGTTACTCAAGAAATCTCATGTCAGTTTTGGTTTATTTGTAAATCTTGCTCTCCCTGCAGAGCTCATCTGTTTTAAAATTTCAGTTCCTACTCAGAATAAAGCAGAGGGGAAAGCTTATTTAGAACTACACAATGGACCAAACAATAAAGCTGGAAGGTCTTAGAGCTCCTCCAATGTTGAAATGCATCCTCTTGAAACAGATCTTTATTAATATTTAATGCGCATTTATGTCTGAGGAGGACTCAAGGGTTTTATAACCTTTGTTACTTATTCCCATTTTGCAGATAAGGACACTGACCTGCCTTCCAATGATTTGCTCAAATCTTTACATATTGGAGCCAAGATTCAAAATACACTTTCTGCCCCAAATCTCTGCCTACCTTCCCAAAGGAAAGATCCAAGTTTCATTTGGGGGCCCTTCCCCTACTCAATGAATAAAGGAAAAGATGAAATCTACTAATCCAACGGGTACTTTTGAACTTCAGGAGACAGATGGGGCTTTGTCTCTGGAGGGTCCACTCCTTCAGAGCTGAGGAAGAACTACAGTGAACATAATGATGATTTTGAATTTTATTCCAAATCACTGAAGTGTTTTCATATTTGTGATTTCATTTATTCTCTTACCATGTCTTTGAGGTGGTTGGGTTGGGTGTTTTGATCTCAGTGTATTTTTGAGAGACTCTCACCTAAGGTCACACACATGTTCAGTATTGACGCCAGGCCAGGAACATGCTACTCAACCAGAACAACCAGGAAGTTTTATCAAAAATTTCAATCACTGATATTGTGATAGCGACAAGACTAACGAAGCAGAAAAGTGAAGATCCCATCAAAAATGACAAAAAACGGAATGATGTAGGTCGTTATCTGTTCTAATGTGTTTTTTTAAAAAAAGGGGGCAATTTAGAAATCGTCTGAAGAATAAAAATCTTAGCAATAGGAGTTATTTCCTTTGATAAAGACAGGTCTTTTGGTTGAAATTTTGATGTCTAAATTCCTGAAAAATGGCTGATTTTTTTTTTGAAAGAACTATAGGAGGTAAAATAAGGAGAAAATTTCCTACAATGTATATTTCTATTTTAAGAAATCAAGAGTTACAAAGTTGTTAATGAGGAAAACTAATTGCAATGACAGTCATGCATTGCTTCATTCACAAAAGCACTGCTGAATATTTGCAGTGTATTGAGAGAATTTGAGGACAGAGGATTTGGAATTTCTTTATTAGTTTGGTATCTGACACACCTCAGCTCCTGTTCTTGCCTATTGCTCCTAAGTTCCTTTATTGGGTGCTTAATATTTTAGAAAGCAGGGTAAAAAGATGTAGGCTTGGGTCTCTGTCTAGCAGCCAAAGAAGATAGAACAATAACCCAGTTAAATTTTTAAAATGTATTTTATTGGGTTTTTACCTTTGTTAAACATGTTCATTCATCCACTTCATTCATTCATTTATTCATTTGTTTGTTCTACAATCATTGAGCATTTCTGGGTGCAAATATGGTCTTGCAAAGATTTAATCAAAATGCAGGGATAGTAAATATACCAAACCATGTACCACTCTGTCTGGAATAGTTGTAAAGGATTGAAGTTACATCACAACTTGCCAGGCAAGAATCCCATGATTTGATATCTTCCATGACCTCAGGCAGTGGCAGGGGTGGCAGTGGAACAGTCAGACAGGAGTCTAATTATATATTCAAGAAAAGGCTGGTGGCAGTAATGTGATTGTGTGCTTATGAATCATATGAGTGATATGTATACAGAAATAAATACAGAGGAGTTCCCACTGTGGCTCAGCAGATTACAGACCCAACTAGTATCCATGAAGATGTGGACTTGATCCCTGGCCTCGCTCAGTGGATTAAATATCTGGCATTGCTGTGAGCTGCAGTGTAGGTCGAAGACTTTACTCAAATCCCAAGTTGCTGTGGTTGTGGCGTAGGCCTACAGTTGCAGCTCAAATTGGACTCCTAGCCTGAGAACTTTCATATGCCATAGGTACAGCCCTAAAAAGCTAAATAAATAAATAAAAATAAATAAGTAAATAAAAATGCACAGAAGATAACATATATGGAGAGAGGGGAGTTTAGGAGAGAACATCCCTAGTGGAATGAAATCTTCTCCAAGGATTAGCGGAACTAGAAGATATAGCTTTGGTGGGCAGGAAAGGTAGCAACTGTTAGTGAAAAGAATAATACTACAATATGCCAATTTAGGTTGCCCAGAGGCAGTTACTCAACCAAAATAGCTGAAGCCCAGCTCATTTTGGAAGAGCCTGGAAGTAATTTGAAGCTAATAATTCTACCTATCAGTGAGTACTTACTCCATGCCTAACTTTGCTCAGTGCTTTTCATACCATGCCTCTCATTCCTAGGATGGTTTGGCAGGAAGGACACCATTAGTAACTCTTTTACAGAGGAAAAGTATAAGTCTCAAAGAGATGAAACCAACTGGTCATGTCAGTCAGCTGGTGACAGAGTCAAATTTGAAGCCAGATTTCTTCATGGATTCCACACTCTTTTTTTTTTTTCCCTCCTTTTACATTTTTGGTCACCACATGGCCTTTGGAGTTCCTGGGCCAGGGATCAGATCTAAGCTGCATTTGCGACCTATGCTGCAGCTGTGGCAATGCGGGATCCTTTAACCAACTGTGCCGGGCTGGGGATTGAACCTGCATCCTGGTGCTTCAGAGACACCACTGATCGCCTTGCACCTCAGTGGGAACTCCTAGAGTCCCCACTCTTACACCTACATTTTCTTTTTTTTTTTTTTTGTCTTGGGTCAGTTGAAAACAGACTTTGTTGGGTCTTAAGTGTCAGTTTTTAAGATTAAAAAAGTTTTTATTTGGCCTATCAGGAAATTCACCTTTTTCCAGTGTACAATTCCAAAAATCTTCAGTAAATTTAACAAGTTGTGCAAACATCACTAAAAACCAGGTTTAGAATATTTTTTAGTATCCCCTTATGATCTCTCACATGCATGAGGTCATATACATGGGGAAGTTCCTGGGCCAGTGATTGAACCCATGCTGCAGAAGTGGACTGAGACACAGCAGTGACAATGCTGGATCCTTGGCCTGCAGAGCAATCAGGGAACTCCTGTGTCAGATTTCTTTGAATGAACATATTTTTGAGGCTTGTCAGTGTTGTGACATGTGTCCTTGGTTCATTCCTTTCTATTGCTGAGTAGTATTCCTTTGTAAGGTTGAGTCACATTTTGGTAATTCATTTACCAGCTGGTGAATATTTAGGCTATATCCAAGTTTTGGCTCTTATGAATAAAGCTGCCAAGAACTTTCATGTGTAATTTTTTTGTGTGAACATATTTTGTGGTCATTACCTAGGAGTAGAATTGCTGGGTTATAGCGTAACTCTATGTTAGCCTTTTGAGGATCTTCTAAATTGTTTTCCACAGTGACTTTCATTTTATGTCAGCAGTGTATGAGGTTTCATTTTCTCCATATTTTTGTCAGTATTTGTTATTTTTAAATTTATTTTTAAAAGCAGAGTTGATTTACAATGTTGTGCCAATTTCTACTGTATGGCAGAGTGACCCAGTTATATACATACATTCCTTTTCCTATATTATCTTCCATCATGGTATGTCCCAAGAGACTGGATTCAGTTTCCTATGCTATACAGTAAGACCTCATTGCTTATTCACTCTAAATATGATACTTTGCATCTACTAACCCCAAACTCCATCTATCACATTCCCTCCCCCTCCCATTTGGCAACCACAAGTCTGTTCTCTATGTCTGTGAGTCTGTTTCTGTTTTGTAGATAGGTTCATTTGTGCCATATTTTAGATTCCACGTATAAGTAATATCATATGGTGTTTGTCTTTCTCTTCCTGACTTATTTTACCTAGTGTGAAAATCTCTAGTTGCATCCATGCTGCTGCAAATTTGTCAGTGTTTGTTACTATCTGTCTTTTTGTTATTGTGGCCATTCTATTGAGTATAAAATTGTATCTCATTATGGCTTCTATTTGTGTTTTTCTAATGACGATTAATGTTGAATATCTCTTCATGTGCTTATTAGCCATCTGTAGATCTTTGGTGAAATGTCTATTTAAATCTTTTGCCCTTTTTTATTAGATTTTTTGTCTTATTTTTGAGTGTAAGAGTTTGTTGTGTATTCTGGATATAAGTCCTTTGCTACATATGTGTTTTGTAAATATTTTATCCCAGTCTGTTCTGTGTCTTTTCCTATTCTTTTTTCTTTTCCTTTTTGTCTTTTTAGGGCCACATCCATGGCATATGGAGGTTCCCAGGCTAGGGGTGGAATCGGAGCTGTAGCCACCATCCTATGCCACAGCCACAGCAACACTAGATCTGAGCCACGTCTGCGACCTATACCACAGCTCACAGCAATGCCAGATCCTTAACCCACTGAGTGAGGCCAGGTATCAAACCTGTGTCCTTATGGATACTAGTCAGATTTGTTTCTGAGCCAGGGTGTGAACTCATCTTTTCCTGTTCTTAATGATATCTTGTAAAGTGCAAACATTTTGAATTTTGGTGACATCCAATTTTTCATTTTTTTTCTTTTATGGGTCATGTTTTTGATGTCATATCTAAGAAGTTTTGCCTAATCCACAGTTTTAAAGCCTTTCTTTTCTAGAAGTTGTTTTGTTTTAGCTCTTATACTTAAGTTTTTTGATACATTTGAACATGTTGAGTTAATGTTTGTATGTGTTATGAAACAAAGGTCTACATGCTTCCCTTGTAGGTGGATAGTTTATTGTACCAGTGCCATTGGTTAAAAAAGATGTTATTTCTCTGGTGCACTTCCTTGGTATGTTTGTTGAATATCTGTTAGGCACAAATATAAGTATTCATTTCTGGACTTAACCTTGATCTCTGTGTCCCTCCTTATGCAGATTCCACACTGTCTTGACAACTGTAGTTATCAAGTAATAGTAAATTTCAAAATTGTGAAGTGAAACCCTCCAAATTTATTCTTTTTCAAAATTGCTTTGGATATTCCACATCTTTCTCATTTCCTTATAGATTTTAGTATCAGCCGGTTGATTTTGGAAATCTAATGAAAATTTTGGAAGTGATTGCCTTGACTCCATAGGTCAATTTTGGAATAATTATCTTCTTAACAATATTTAATATTATTGTCTGTGAACATGAAATCTTTTTCCATTTATTTGGATCTTCCTCAATTTCTCTCAGCAATATTTTGTAATTGTTGCTGTACAACTCTGGATCTTTCTTTGTTGTTGTTAAATTTATTCCTAAATATTTTATTCTTCTTGATGCTATTGTGAAAGATAAACTTTATTTTTGGATTGTTTATTGTTTGTATATGGAAACACAGTTTTAATGTATTAATCTTATATCTTATAACCTTGCCATATTTGTTTAGCACCTCTAAAATTTTTTGGTGTATGGATTCCTTAAGATTTTCTGCATACAAGGCATGTCATCTGCAAATGCAGGCAGTTTCACTTCTTTCCAATCTGGAGACCTTCTATTTCTTTTTCTTGGCAAATTGCACTGGCTAGAACTTCCAGTACAGCATTGAAAAGAAGTGATTAGAAGGTATTTGCACTGTGTTCCCATTTTTAGGGTACTTCATTCATTCACAATCAGGTTTAATATTCACTCTGAGTTTTTCATATATGCCTTTCTTCATGCTAAGGAAGTTCCCTTCTCTTCCATACTTGTCAAAATTGCCTGTGGCAGTTTAAGAAGTGGTAGTTTTGGAGTTCCCATCATGGCGCAGTGGTTAACGAATCCGACTAGGAACCATGAGGTTGCGGGTTCGGTCCCTGCCCTTGCTCAGTGGGTTAACGATCTGGTGTTGCCGTGAGCTGTGGTGTAGGTTGCAGACGCGGCTCGGATCCCGCGTTGCTGTGTCTCTGGCGTAGGCCGGTGGCTACAGCTCCGATTCAACCCCTAGCCTGGGAACCTCCATATGCCGCGGGAGCGGCCCAAGAAATAGCAAAAAGACAAAAAATAAAATTAAATTAAATTGAAAAAAAAAAAAGAAGTGGTAGTTTTTTCTTTCCAAATCTTCATGCTGAGTACTCACTTAAACTAAGCAAAAACTTGGTAAATTCGAGGACACTGAGGTCAAAAGTTGGTACAGTAAATGCCTTAGATTTTCTCTTCATTTTCCTCCGGGGAAAGAGAATATCAGAAAACGTAAGAATAGAAATCATTGTATTTTATAGTTTTTATTTGGCTTTATTTGACCTCTGTATTAGTCTTATCTTCTATATAAGCCTGTCCAACAGAATGTGAGCTATTTATGTAATCTAAAATTTTCTAGTAGTTACATTAAAAAGATTTTTAAAATGCAGGTAAAATTTTTTTAGTAATGTATTTTATTTAACTCAGCATATCCAAAATATGATCAAATCCACATGTCATCCATATAAACATTTTTTTTTGTATTAGGCTTTGAAATCTGATGTGCATTTTGTACTTACAACATCTCATAAGTTAGAACAGCTACATTTCAAATGCTCCATAGTTCCATGAGGCTATTGGCCACCATACTGGAGAGTACAGTTCTATATATTTGCCTATTAAATTATAGTTAGCTAACAAATGTTAAATAAGTATATTGGTAGAAACATAAATGGCTTGTTATTTTGCTGCAGAGTAATGAGTAGAGAATATATAGTTGTTGATGTCTGTGTTTAAATAGCACAAGTAGCATTCTAGAATCTTCTTATATGTAATCTTTTGACATGTTATACATGAAAGTAAAGACCATGCTTTAATGCAGTATTTTTCAAAATGCATCTGAGCCAATGTTTTCACAGCCTTTGGACATGGTGAGTAATACACTGTCCTTTGAACAATATTCATTTATGAAGAGGCCTTTGAGAACGTGGCGACTGATAGATTGAGCTGAGAAAAATATGGCCAGTGTGTTCCCTTCAATTTCTTCTTAGTAAACTCTGGATTTTCTCCTACTAGGAGATCTATATCTTTTGGATATTTGGTCAACGAAATAATCAGCTTTCTTGCCAGCATAAAAAGTGTTAGAGGAACAAATGGGCATCACAGAACCAGATGAACATCAGCACTGACTGCATTATGACACTACAGCTGCTAAATCTTTCATGGTAATGGGCCACACTAGTGATGGCTGCAGTGATAGACATCATACTTGAAGAAGCCTGTGGTCATTGCAGGTAGTGCTAATGTGGTCTTATCTCTGAATTTGAAGGATCGCTTGCACAGCTTGTAATGAGAGTATCTAAAGCTATTGATTTTGAAATACATCTCTATGTGAAAAAGACAATGGTTTCAGATCTTGGAAAGCCACCCTCCTGGGGAACAATACTACCCTCATTGAGGCAGTTTTAAGGAGTAAAAAATAAAACCTAGTTTGTGTGCTCAAAGCTATGCTCCATGAAAGACTCATATATTCTGAATTGAGGGCAAAGAGTATTCTCCTCATGCTTTCCTATTTCATCTTAAGGTATCTTGGTTAAAGCATTAGTTAGCAGGTCTGAAGAGTTCAAGGGCACAGGTTCAATTGTCATATAGACTTGTGAACTTCAATATTTCCTAGGCACAGATCACCTTTCTTCCTCCAGTTGCTATCTTGATTGAGTCTGTACTTGGTCCCAAGGGAATTCAAGAAGGAAAGGAGTGGTAGATAAGGAGCATCCATCACCTCTATTGACAAAACTACTTATAACCTATGGAGCATGGGTCAGAAGTGGCATCTTTTAAAGAAAAAACAGCACATAGATTGTATGCCATCAGGAAGAGTCATGTGCTTATAAATTGGATCACGGTGAATTTTCAGTGAAATCATGCCTTGGTGCCAAATCTGAGAATGGATGCAAAGCCAGTAAACAAAAGCAGCAGAAGAGATTAGCCCTTTGAAATATGGGGCCATCAGTAGATCCTAAAAGAACAAAAGCTGGTAAGATCAATGAACACAGATAAGAATGCTGTTAGACTTAGTGTTGGTAGCCAACATCAGCATTAATGTTTCCATATCAATACTTATTTATGGCTTCCATTTTTAGCATTAGGCTTACCTAAGAGTGTTCTCGATAGATAGTATCATTTCTGCTTGTCTTTAATCTTATTAGTACACTTCTTGTTTCTTATATTTATAGTTAATTTTTATTTCTTGCACTATTTTAGAGGAGGTTGTTGATTATCAATCATTTTACCAAGAAACAGTGGATTAAATGTGGGACTCATACCAGAGTCTTTGCTGACACTTGATTCAAGTTTTCCAGCTGTTTTTCTGTGTTTGCTAGTTTCCATACAGCTCATTCAGCTGTGTGTTTATCACTAACTGTTATAAAATTTCTCTAGTGGTAGAAACTTTATAGCAACAAGGTGAAGATACCAGGTCCCCATCCAGAAAGAGTTCAGTATCTCACTGGGGGAAAAGAGTCATTGAATAACTAAAATATAAAAGGAAATTTGCTATCATGAAAGGGGTTTTTACATACATGTGTTTAATATCACAAATCTGGGGGAGAAAAAAATTTGGATAAACTTTTGATTTTGCTTATCTTGCTACCTGTGGATAATCTTTCAAGGCAAAAATCCTTCTCAGTTTTTAAGATGGAAAATATCATTTGAAGAAGCTTAAAATAACCACAAGTATCAGATATACTATGAAGTCACTGAATGAAAGCTACTCAGCTGCAGCTTATAGGATATCCAAAAAACACATGATGTTTTATACTAGGAGAATTTGTGGCTCAGACCTCAAAATTTCATGGATTTAGGAAAATGTTTGTATTCTTATTTGTTTTGATTGAAGGAAATATTTCTTTAACATCTCCTTTTCATATTGTGCAATTCACAGCAGAGACTGTGAAATATTTACTCATGATTTTTATTTGAAAAGATGTAGCTGGTTGCTATATGCAAGCTTCATGGCAACGATTCCCTTGCTCTCAAAAGAAAATTGAAGCAAAATGAAAAGATTTCAAGGAGAGTTTAGAGAGACCTTTTCCTTTCCTTCCCTTTCCATTCTTTTCCTTTCCTTTCTTTTCTTTTTTCTTTTCAGGAGGTAATTGATTCGCTCCCCAAAAGGGTCTTTCTAGAAGTCTAAGTAGATAATGCTCTAACATTGTCATAAGAGGATAATAAATTTAGAGTTAGACTGCTTTGGAAGGAAAGACTTAGAATGAACTACATTTTATAGGAACAGAGCACCGAGGGTCTGTTGTTAGTTTATAGGGCCTTGATTAGATAGGTTATTGATTTTGGCTGCTGGTGATATGGTTCATGTTCAGAAGGTATCAAACTCATGCTGAATAAAATAAAAGCAAATGCTTAAAAAAAAAAAAAAAGCAAAACCCAGAAAGTAGAAAGACACTGGCTAGCACTCTTAGTGTAGTTCTTCAGATGGAATGGGCAGCTGTGCCTTATTGCCTTTAGCCCTCTGGAAGCAGTTATGTGTATTAAATACTGGAATAACTTGATATTTTAAAAGCTTATATGCTCATCCAAGTAAAATGGTTTTAGAAGACTACCGGGAGTTTCATGAGTTTATAGTTAAATCAATACCCAGATTTATGCCTTTTGGACAGAGAAACTTGAATTTAATTGAAAAAATGGATCTAATGAGGATAGACATATTTTGTGCAGATGTAGGAGAGTCCTCCCTCCCCCCTTATTATCTGCAAAATGAAACAGGTACTTTGGTGATGAAGATGAATATAGCTTTACAGGAAAAATGACAAATGTTCAGAAACTTTAAAAGAAGATTTGTGATATTATATAGAGGTTCCTGAATGTCTGGAATCTGGTGGAATATATATATATATTTTTGCCTCTTTTAAATTCTCGAATTTAAGATTCATTAATTATACAGAAAAGCACATAATATTTTACTTTATACTGCACAATTAATGGCCATATGGTATTAAATTGGCAACCAGACTTTCAAAAATAACAATTTTAAGCAGAATCACTTGCACTTGAGATTTTCCTTTTTCTTGTTTCCTACTGATGGTGATTTACATAGACATTTGTATTTTATTCATTAGCTAAATGGAGACAAAAAATATTTTTAAAGGAAATTGTAAAGGACATTGTTAACTTTTTAGAGATACTTATAAATAAAAATTCTCTAGATATTCCTTTGTTTGCTCTCAGAAGTCTTCCTGGCATTTTCCAAGTGGAAGGAGAAATTCTGTAAGAAAAATTAGTCAGTTCGGAGATGTTTTGATGATCTGCAATTTATTTTCCACTAACCCTAATTCTTCACAGTCTTTGCCCACATTTTGCTTCAGGAAATATTCAAATACACTGTTCTTACACAAACAAAAATTCAATTTCATGGAGATTCTGTCTGTGTAATAACTGCAAGATTAGACCTTAAAATGCAATGAAACAAATTCAGCTTCTAGAAACATATGGACTCAAGTAAGTTTAAGAAAAATCATTTGAGGGCAGAATTTGGCTCTGTGATATTTTAATGCAATGAAAGAGTTCCAGAAATAACTGCTTGCTTTCCTGCTGTCCAGAAAACACATGTTAAAAAATTCCCTTGTTACCTTTTGCCTATTCTCTACTTCTCGCAAATTAAGAAGTCTATTCTTTCAGGCAGCTCTATGAACATCATAATTTTAAAAGTGGAATTTGTATATTAAAGTGTCAAAGACTATTCTATGTTTTTCACAAGTGTGAAGAGTTGATCACTAGTAAATCTGGGTGTACCTAAGAGTTATGTCTAGAAGGTTAGCTGAAATTTAACTACATTGCCATATATTTCTCCTGGAAGATATTGTGAATATAAGTTTAAAAAAATCTTCAGCCATATCAAACCCATACTGTTCAGAGCATTTATAGGTTTTATGTATAATGCTATAAATAAAAATACATTTTGAATGTGTGCCCTGCAGAAAATGGAAAATCTGAGTATTATTTTTGGCTGAAATAATTTTGAAAAAGCACCCCAAAACTGGACACTGGTGTAAGTTAAAAGGCACAGTCTTTTGGAGGAGTTTTATGCCCAGGTTTTTACATAAAATATGAATGATCTTCATTTAAAAAAAAAAAGTTCATGGGGGATATTTATATTCTTCTACTGTAACGTCATGTGGTATATTTAGAAATTTGTTCTCTTGTCCTTTAAACCTTCTACTTTCTCAAAGAACATACTCATTATCCCAGAAAATCAAAACAAGGATTATTGGATATTCAAAATGAGCAAATCCCCCTTCCCATGGATTCAGGAAGACACCTGGCAGATTAGATAAAGAGAGATACAGAATTAAGTTGAAGAAGCTTCATGTTGCAGTTTTCTGTATCATGAGGCTGTGTTGGGAGTGATTTAGTTTGTGCTGATAAATGATTTGAAAAGTAAGCAGTGACTTGGTCATTTTGTCTCTGGAAAGTAATCTGACAAGGAGATCTTATCTAAATGACAATGATTTAATCTAAACAGCTGATCTAATCCCTTCAATATATGCTTCTCATTACAGAAAACTTTCTATTAAGCTTTGTTCACTTGTTTCTTTACTTTCTTCCTTCCTCCTTCCCTTTTCTTTTCTTTCTTTTCTTTTTTCTTTTCTTTTCTTTTCTTTTCTTTTCTTTTCTTTCTTTTCTTTTCTTTTCTTTTCTTTTCTTTTCTTTCTCATTTCTCTTCATCCCTTCATTCCTTCCCCTCTTTCTCTCTCCCTTCCCTTCCTCCTTCCTTTCTTCCTTCTTTCCTTCTCTCCCTCCCTCCTTCTTTCTTACATATTTTGTCTTTAATGAGTAGGTAACCATAGGTTAGGTAAAATATCTTAAAATTCTTTATAGGCTGATTAGTTATTGGAACCCAAACAAAGTACCCTCTCCCATCCCAAGTTGTTACTTTGTATCATGAGTAGTCTTTTTGTTTTTTTAAATATATTACGATGATAGTCTCATTTTGGCCATGGGGATTTCTCTGCATCAGGCTAGGAAGAGTTACAGTCTCAACTGCATCCATGAAAAAGAGAAAACAAAGCTTCATTTTTAAGTCCTTGGAAACTCTGTGCACAAAGACTGCTATTGCCAGGTTTCTCCTATTATTTAAGGGGGTAAAAAGTTTATTCCATGAATTTTCTCATATATGCTGGTTTATATTTATGTAATTTGAAGATACATTCTATTTCAAATAATAAGTTTCTCATTAGATGTCAGAACCTTGTTTGGCTTAGGGATGACTTTTGGCTGCAGGTAAGAAAACTCAAATAAAAGTGGCTTAAACACAATGAAGAAGGAACCGCTCAGGACAAAGGCAATATCTGTGAGACCTATTCCTTCTAAAGATACCAACCATATTTTCTCTAAAAGCTCATTGAACAGAACTATTTCTCATGCCCCATTCCAGTCAAAGGAGAGCCTGAGAAATTCAGGATTTCAGCTGGGCCCAAAATCTGAGTTCTTGATTTAAGAAAGGGAACAATATTAGAGAGATATATTTTCCAAAGTAGTTATTTATTTATCTTTAATAAACATCAGTTCAGGTCAAATCTTATTTTTACAATTAAATTATTTTTTCCTTATTGGAAATTTTATTCTGTAGGAATGTTCTACCTTAGTTAAGTTTGTCCTATAGCATCTTTCTAAATTAAACTCATATTGGTTCTCTCCTACTGAGGATGTTGATGATCACCATATCCAAATATGGTGATCCAGTGCTATGCAAGGATTGGAAGGACATATAAATTATTGCTCACATGCTTAGCCACTAATTGCATACTGCATTTTTCTTCTTGGATAAATACAAACAGCCTAAATTTATACTGATAGAAATATTATTACCCTATTAATGCATTGGGGGTTTAATAGATTATAATTCAAGTTACTATTTCTTCAACCATTTATTTTCCAGCATGAATTACCTTTAAAATAGTCTCTGTTCTCGTTGTCACATGGTCTTTGTGGTGCTGCATTGATCCATTCTGTTTAATTCTTAAAAAACATTTATTACATGTCTAATCTTTGCCCTGGCTTTTCAAAATTCACTTTTAAAAATGACTTTTGAATATTTCCAGAAATGGTGTAAAATTTTCACAGCAGCACAAAGCAAAATCTACTTTAACTAAAAAAGTAAGTATGTGTCATAACTAGTAAGTGATCTCTTGAGGCATTATATTATTCCTGATGCTCCTTCCCCCACCGCTACTGTTTTATGTGCTTTACATAAATAGCAGAATTTATATATGCTAACACTGGATGATTCTTGAAAAACTTTATAAAATGCTTCTCTCTGAATTGTTGATTACTTACAGTCAAAATTACAAAACTTAACGCTTAAAATTTTGCCTACTTTCACTGTCTTATTAATAACAGTGGCCAGATAAAAACCATATATCTATTTAATTTTGTTATCTAAAGATAATCACAGAACAGTATATTTATATTAACAGGTATATTATAGTTTTTCCCCCTCATACTCAAAATTTTCTTTTAGAGGTGATGATATTTTCTCATTTTTCAGTATAAGAAACCATTTCATGCATTTAAAGTTATAGGGGAATGATCTAGCTCTATCATGAAGTATGGGCAAGTTTCATATTTCTGTATTTGGGGAATGCAGAATGGCTGGGAATCAGAATGGCTGATTAAAAAAAAAGACAAAAACTGCAGAACAGACACAGTCTCCTTAGGAGAGTTACTCAAAGTAGGAAACCCTAATTTGTACCCCTGGTTATTTAGTTGGGTGTCTTTTTGATGAGTAATCCTGTCCAGTTCATGGTTTTACATCTTAACTAAGTAATGGAGGTGCCATTTTTTTGGACTGAATTTCCTGTTTTTTGATGATTGTATTGATTTGTACTTCTTCTCAGGCTTAAACCAAGTACCCTAAACCCAGATGTTTGATAAGATGATATGTAATAGAAATAGATATGGTATGGAATAGAAACCATTTATGCTAGGAAACTATTATTTCACCTTTTGGAAAAAGTCTAATGGGTAAATGTAATCATATTTTGATGTATTTTCAAGTATATTTTAAAGAGCTCAAGTGGCTGAATAGAGAAAAGTGTTAGTTGCTTTATGAAGTGGCTGTGACAGGCTCTTAGTTGAGGCAAAACGGAATATACATGAAGGTCTGTAGAGGAAAGGGGCTAAGCAAGATATAAATGTGGAGATAGAGGATTCTGGAAGTGGGTACAGATATTTATTAACTATAGATTTAGGTAAACAGTCATTAACTATAAGAAAGACAATTATATGAGTTTATGATATCTAAAAAGAATTTTCTCTTCAACTCTTCTCAATAGATTAGTTTTTCTTACTGAATCTGTTCTGTTGTTTTCATATACCTACAAATGAAAAATCTGGAAAAGGTTAATCTTCTGGCCTTTGAAGTATCTACTGGATATCAACCAGATCTAAGATTTTTTTAGGCTGCCATCTATGAAGGAGCAGCCACTGGCCTGGAACCATTTCTAAATATAGGTCATAAATCCAAAGAGGACATTCTAATTTCTGAATCATGATCCAAGCCCATTCTAACATATTTTTATTATAGCTTATCTCCCAAATTCTAATAAGTCCCTCCTTCACCTTCCCATATACATTTTAATGTTTTCAAATTGAACTGCATGTTAAAATCAATATGGACACTTAGGCAGTAGTTTATCTTTTATATCACAAAAGCTAGTATTGAATTAGCTTAAGTATAAGAAAATTTATCTCAACAGAAAATCTACAGATGAACAGGTTTGCTTTTTAATTGACACAGTAGTTTAACAGTATTAGGGACCTTAATTGTTTTCATCTCTTCTCTGCCAGTGATATGAATATAGATATGGCATTGATTTAACTATGACCATCAGCTGGCTGTCAGTCCAACCAAGACGCCTTAGTTCTTTATTCATGCCAAGTGAAAGTAGCAGAGAGCCCCTCTTCCCTTAGCCTATTATGTCCATCCTCCCTTTGAGTCAGATTGGGTCAGTTTAGGTCACCTGGCCAGTCTTGGACCAATCAGAGTTGCCAGGGAAATGTCTTACACCAGCTTCTTCTCATCAGGCGCTACCTCTGAATGTTCACCCTGTATGTGAGACAGGAGGTATACAATTGAAACTAAAGTTTTCTAAGGAGAGAGGCTGAAAGTATAGATCTGAGTAGAACGCTTATAGTGTCCAGCTTAGGGAGGTGAATGTTTGCAAGGTTACCCCAATCCCACAAAACTACCGTGCTGAAAAAAAAATGATGATGATGATGTGTGCTGAGACTTCTTAGATATCATCCAAGGATTTGGCTTTATCCTTTCTCTTCCCTATTCCCTCTGCAATCTCCTCCAGAAATTCTGCCAAGTGACTAAATAATGAATTCCTGATGAGGCGATAATAGCTTAGAATGACTTCATTTGGTCAGCTCTTCAGGACTATTATTGCATTATAACAAGGAACTCTTAGCATAAAACTCCCTTTTGATGATGGTAAAAAGTTGGGTCTTGTGACCCCATAAGAGAAATCTAGCATGAAGGTGGGGTGTCCTGACCATTCGTGGTTGCTCTTTACACTGGGCCACCAAAACACCTTTGCACAGAGTAATTACATTTAATTTATTTTCTTTTTTTTGTTGTTTGCCATCTAAGAGCACATTTTATGCAGAGATATTTCTGTCCATGCTGCAGGACTTAAATTTGCCATACGCATAATATCTCCATGCTGTAGGGATTTGCATTTTAGGTAAGAATTTGAATTTACCAAACTCACTAAGATGCGTAACGAAATAGCCGGAAAAGTTCTTCACACAGGTTTTTTTTATTTTATTTTTTAAATAGTCCTTCTGATCTTTGCTCTAAGAGCTAAGGCTGTCAATTCTGATTATGCATTAAGGAGGTGGTATATACAAGAAAAATGAAGCAGGACTTGATCAAACATCTGCTTGTCCTTTGGTGCTATCTGAAAAGATGAGAGAAAACATATACATTCATATATTCTCAGTGAGAGAAAATGTCTAAAGAAAATATAGTCTCTTAAAAAAAAAACAAAAAAACAAAAACAAAAAACTACTCCTTTGCTTTATCTGGACTTCTTTGTTTAAGAGTTCAGCTCTTACTGCAATAGTTTACCTTTATCCATCTCCCTGATGGACCAGATCTGACACTTTCCACTTGCAGATCTTTCTGCATAGGGTGTGTCATCTATGAATAATAGTTTGTTCAGTCAGTGTTTATTGAACACCTACCGTGGACTGGTTGGTCTGATTCAGAAGCTGAGAAAACAAAAGTGAAAGACACACTGTTCCTAACTGGAAGAAGGTCATAGTCTAGTGAAGGGAGAGAGCTGCCATAGGGTAAGTACAGTGACAGATATGTGCCTGGGCTCTGGTGAGAAGCAGACAAAGGACATCAAGTTTTTGAAGGCCCTAGCTGGGCATTGTGTAATATCTTGCCATTTGTTTTGACTTCTCTTGATTCCGGAAGAATTGTAGTAATCACAACCTGGTATGATCTCTAGTGTTAATAATGCCAACATTTGTTGAGAATTTACCTTACACTGAATAATGTGCTAAGTGCTCGATGTGCGTTATCTCATGTTGTCATCCCAGTTAGCCTGTAGGGAAGATCTCAGTACTATTCCCATTTTATAGAAGTGGTCACATACCCGGATAAGGTAAAGGTGGGATTCGAGCCCACTTTTTTTGCCGTCTTTAAAATATATGTTCTAAAGTGTTCACTCTGGTACCTTTAGCAACTTTTTTCTTTGTGTGTAAAGAGATCCTGATTTGTTCCTGATAGAGCTTAAAAATTGTTTGAACATATGGACAATATATGTGCGTGTTTGTATGTCTGCAAAATATACAGTTGGATGGTCTCTATATGTACTTGCTGTGAAAAATGTATGGTGTATGTATATATCTATAAACACTCCCGCCCCATATGCTGAGCGTTATAGTTAGCGAGATGAACCAGTTGGCCGTCACACATGCTGGCAGGGCCACCCTAGGAGCAGTTGCTTGGGATGGATAGCACCCCATTCTCCAGGACGCTTGTCTTATTGTCTTATGAGGGCTCTTCAAAACAGTTCCAGCCTCTTCTCCAGTGCCAGCATTTCGGTAGCCAATGGCTATTTTCTGCTCGTATACTAGAAATGTGTGGAGGGAGGCTGGGGGCTGAGGGTGGGTGGAAGGGGGGTGGGCATACAAATAATTTTCTGCTCTAGCTCTGATACACTTAAGACAGCCCTCTTCCTGGAATATATAAATGCCAGCAAATCAGCATTTCTTAAGATGCAGTACCCTTCCTGGAAATCCTGTTAAAGGACAAATCCTGGCTACTTGTCTCAGACCGAATGAGAATATAGTGAGGCTCATGACTTCCATTGCTGGTATTAGCATAAATCTCCCACTAATGCACCTCTGCCTGTTAGCTGAACCGTCACTGCAGGAAAATACGTTAAATTGAGAAGGGACTAATGTTTCGCAACTGGAGTATGGTACTGTGTGAAGGCAGTGTTTGTAGGGAGTTTCTAGCCCTGCAGATACCACCAGGGAGGTGTTTAGAATTTCCCTAGATTAGGCCATAAGAAAAGATTAGGTGCTTCATGGGGAAAAATGATTTTTGTGTGATAATAGGATCTTTAAAATGAATAGAGCTGTTTCATCTTTTTTTTTTTTTTCTTTCTCTGACATTGCACAACAATCTCATGAAGTTTGTGGCAGGGTAAATATCCCCATTTTAAAGAAGGGGAGATTGAGACCCTAGAGGTTAAGGGCAGATGTAACTTTGGAATGTCAAGCCTGGAAGGGCTATTCTGGTGCCCTTGCTTGTGGGTGTTCTTTGTCTTTTTTCCTTGCTTTTTCTCCTCCCTCCTGAACCCGCCTGCTCCTCTTCTTTTCAGAAATGGAATTTGTAGCCACTTACACATTACCTAGGGCATAGTGTTGCTTAAGGGTATTTTTGGTGAGTGTTGAATGAATGTCAGATGAGTGCAGATGAAATCGTATGTGGGACCATAGTACCTAAGAAACAGGTACAGGGCAGAAACAAGCCAGTATCCTGTCCACTCAACTTCCCTTGGCCACTGCCCTGTCTCCATTGACTCTCCAAAGCACCATATTATGCATATCCCTGATGGCATCCAATTTCTCTTATAACTGAGGCGCTTATTTGCCTCAGGAGGATCTTTATCTACAAACCCCAATCTTTGCTTCTAAGCAGGTCTTGTGTAGGAGAATGATGTGTCTTAGAGCTGGAAGAAAACTTAGAGCTGAAAGAAAACTTAGAGCTCGCTTAACCACCTCCTGGGTGTTGGAATACTTACTGTTCCATCTGAATGGGGCCAATGAACTGCATGGAATCTGGATTATAATGATGAGCTTGCTACATCCAAAAATCTTGAGGGAAAAGTTGAACTCATGAGGAAGCTGTACTTGTTGGACAAATGGATGGATGTAGTAACAAGAATTTTAAGGACAGTTTCACCTATCCTGTAGCCTTCACTTGCCTGATGTGTTTTTGTTTTTATTGTTTTACTTAAATGTGAGGTGTATGTGAAAGCAGAGAAAAAGAGAAAGATGGATAAAGGTTAGGGAATTTTGATTTTTTTTCTTTTTGAGTTTTAGAGTGATGGAATTATAGACCAGAAGTCATTGTCCTTGAAGATAAATGACTTTCAATAAACTTAAAAATAAACTTTTAATCTTAGCTCTAAAAGGATCTCATTCAGGTGTCTTAAGTTTTCTGTGTCCTAATTCTTCATATGTAAAATGAAGGTATTAATACCTTTTTATGATTTTTATAAAGCTTGAACTAAATAATATATGTAAATTGTTTAGGCCAGTGCCTACCACATAGCAAGTTCTTAGGCCAATGGGAACTACTCTAATAATAACAAATTATAATAGTGACTAATAATTATGTTGATAGTTACTAATATATATGCATATTATATGTAATATACATACTATGCATATAGACAGTGTCTATAACACTTAGGCCTTAGAAGGTAAATACCAAAGGCCTGAAACCTTTTTATAGGACCCAATTCTCATATACCTTTTATGAACCTACATAGGCAAAAACCTCCTTTAATTGTAATTCATTAGTGTCCAGTGAAGCACGTGTTCAAATCCTTGGCTGAACTTCTATCTTTGCGATCCTGCATTGGACAAGCAAGGAGTATCAAGGTATATTGTTCTACTCTGTATCCATTCATTTTTCTACAAAATATTAAATCTGGGACAACTACATACCAGGAAATATACTAGTTATGGGATATACAGTGGTGTATAAAAGACATGTTCTTGCTCTTGCTTTGCAGCTACAAATTTGTTTCAGTAGCGTGAAGGAAAAGAAAAGTACGAAGAGTCAGTGAAACAAAGTGTTCCTAATTTAAATGAAGGTTTGGGGGGAAAGAGTAAACATCTGGGGCCTGAAGGGTTCATTGAAGCTAGCCAGTTGAAGGACCAGCACATGCAAAGGGCCTGAGTCAGAAAAGAGCCCCTTCAGTTGGGGGAACTAACTGTTGTTCTGCTAAGGCTGGAAGCTTTGTGCAAGGATCATGGTTTAAGTCGTGGGGAGGAGCTTGGAACTAATCAGGGAACAATGAGTGATCATTGAAGGAACAAAGAAGTGACAAGTTTTAGTTTTCATTCCATTTTTAAGAGACTTCTTTCTGCCATCTTCCCACCAGCAGCTGCCCTCTTCTTGTTCTGTTTTCATGTTCCCATCTGCAGAAGCCCCGTGATGCTTCTGCCCTATCTAGTAAAACATGCCCAAGGAAAAGGATCCAATTTTCTCACTCACTCCTGACAAGGTAAAGTGGCTGACGAAGCTATATATTTTGTCTTGAGAGAACACTTATATCTTAACAGAGATCCAAGTTTAAGCCAAAGAAATGAATCTCTATGTGTGATTTTCCTCGCATCAACAACTTAAAGAACTGAAAGGGTTTCTTTTGGAGAGGAATGTGGCCTGCCTAACATTGAGAGCTCAGGGATAAAGAGACCAGGGATCAAATCCAAGCCCTGCTGCCTAGGAGTGCAATGGGTAACTTAATTGTAGCCCTCGGTTTCTTTAACTGTAAATGGGGAAAATAATCCATATGGCTGTTGAATTAACTAAAAAAATGCATAGGAGTCAGTGTACCATTGTGAAACTCTCTATCCGCAGTGCTACCATGCAGGGTCCGAGAAGCACCTCCCTTCCTCTGAATTCTCCTTCTTTTGAAAACATGATCATAACGCTCCAGGATAAATTCAAATTGACTTTCTCATGATCTGTATCATGTCATCTATGTTTAGACATTTTCACACTTTCATCCGAAAACATTTTGGGTGTTCTTCCTTTAAGAAACATATACTTTCTTCCACACACATTTTTGCATATTACAAACTGTCTCAACGTGTAAATTATTTCCTTGAAATAATTGGCAATTTGGTGTCGGTGATGGGCAGGGGTGATTCAACTGAGAGTTCAAGAAAGAGTTTTCAGGCAGACCGCAGGGAGGGGGCTGGGGAAGAGGTGGTCTTTGGAATCCACGATGGTGTAGGATAGGATAAAATAAATGTCAAGTAGGCTCAAACGCTCCGAATTCCAGTACTAAGATTGGCTGCTCCTGATTTTGCCTTCAGAGAAGGGACTGAGTGGGAGACAAGTGTCTAATGGTGGTAACAAGTTTTTAGTTCCCATGGCATATGCCCTTAGAAAGCTTGCTTATCTCCCCAGCCCCCGTCCCATCGCACCCCACCCCCCCTCCAAAAGAAAGGGGTTGAGAAGCTGAAAAACACTTGGCACAGGTGCAAGAAAGCTGAAAACGTCTGGCAGAGCTCTCAGGCGTCTTTTTCCACTCCGCACCAAATGTTTTACAGTCTTCGTGAGCCCATATAGATCCTGGCTTGGGCCCAGTCGTTTGTTTGAAACTGTAGGCTCGGAGAAAAGGCTCCACACTGCAGCTGGCCTTTAAACCGTATTTTATGGGGGAGAGCGTTCAGGGTACAATTGGAATGAGGAGAGCCAGCCTTTGACGTTAGACGTAAAAGTAACAGATTGAAGTGAGGTGGAGCTAACGCCGAGGAATTGTTGGTCTGTTCATTTTCCCAAAGAAGACTAAGCTTTTGGAAATTTCACCTCCATCTCAATGATTTCACAGGCTAATTTATAGGGAGGTCCCCAAATGTGACTAGAGCCCAATTTAGCTCAATTTTACTCAAACATAAATCTAATAGTTCTAAAGTAAAGGAGACCGCAGAATCCTTCTTGGTGATGTAAATTTCTCCCTAATTTAGGGCAACTGTGGCTTCGCTCCCACCTACATACAAATTCATTATGAATGAACATTTAACAGGTAACGATCCGTCTTTCTCCCTCTCTGTAGCCTTTTTGGGTTCCTTCTCATGCTTATGGCTCATAATTTCAAAGGACTAATGACTAATTAGATTTTTTGGGGTAACTGTATTAATGACGCAAAAGAAAAAAAGACTGACAGAAGAGTTACTCAAAACTGAAATTGGAACATAAAAAGTCCTTCTTACTCTAACAGTTTAGGGCAAAGTAGGCATTTGCATTCTCCACAGACCTTTGCTTTTAAATAAGTATTCTTTATTGAATACTTGCTCTGTCAGCCACTCTCCTAAAGACGACCAATATACTTTTCATGTTGTCTTCACTGTAACTATGAGGTCTGAGTTTGATCTTCATCTTCTAGGTGAGGAAACTGAGGCATAGGAAATTTAAGTGGCTTGTCCAAAGAGATTATTATGAATGTTCATTACATATTTATTTGTCCTGTCCTTTTCAAAAAATTGTCCTGAACCATGAAAAACAAAATATTCCCAGAGCTAGTGTTGCACCCACTTCACTGTTGTTACTGGCTCTTGTAGAAATTACTTATCCTGTTGGAATTTAAAAAATCCCTGTGCTTTAGGAGCAGGGAGTTTCTCAGAGGTCATGATATTTCTTTCTCCAACAGACGACTCATGGAGTATGCAACTGAATCTCTGATGTAACTAGTTAATATGGAAGTTACAGGTTCTTTCTTCCTTTTTCTCTGAAAGCCAACAGACACCCACTATCCCATAGAGTGCCATAATGGTGACAAAAGGGTAGACTTTTCTTGAAATAAGCTGTTCATCACATACCTGAAATAATGTGAGTAAAGGACCCCCAGTGTTGTGACTCAATTTTATTCTTATAAACTGAATCAGTCAATAAATCAATATTTTCCCAGTTCTCAAATTGAGAGCAAGTAAAAGAAAAAAAAATAAGAGCATAGATATCTATTTAGAAGGATGCTGAGACAGAGAAGGAAAAAGCAAGTCACATGCCATGAAACAAAGAGATAAGAAGAGAGATTGTGTCACTACTTCCCGTGGCAGCATCAAAATCTTCTTTTGGATGTCATGTTGAAAAGATTCCCAAATCTCTGTTCTGTGAGTTAAAGCAGATGGATGTTCCATGTTGGTGCAGATTCCTGTTTGAAGCAATGTGGTTACAAAGATGGGGTGGGTCATTTGATTTTATACAAAGAACTGTCTTGTGCAGCTATCTGAAAGAATGATAATACTCCAGGAAGTGCATCATCCGCGATGCTTTAAAATATTAAAGCTTAAACCAATGTCTCAAATATATTTGCCCTTATTAATAGACACAAGTCTTCAGTTAATATATATTTGGGAAATGCTGAGTGAAACACCTATTTATAGGTTATTTTTTTTTTACTGCAGGTCTTCTGAGAGCATTTAATATGTTCTGTGAGTCTCCAAGAAGGAGTGATATTATACCACTTGATCTTAGAATACTTCTGCCGCAAAGTGTCTGCTTAAAACTACTGTGTTGCAAACAGCCTCAGGGAAATGCTGGGATACTGTCGCTTAGCTCAAGAAGGGTCTGACTTTTTCATTTTTAGGGTCATTGTGCCTAAGCCCCCACCTCCCTTGACATTCACTAGGAATACATTTTTCACTGTTAATGCTTCTTCTTTCTCCTTCTCTTTGGTTCCTTTTAGTTTCTTATCATGCTTGCAGCATGTAATTCCTAAGGATTAATAACTAATTTGGTTTTTCAACAACCATCAATTAAAGATGTGAAAGAAGAGATGAAAACAGGGTAAGTCAAAATGGAAATTTGGAGTCTCAGCTCTCACCGAATAATTAATTGTAAGCACTTGCTGGGACAACTGTGTGCTCTTAGTTCACCTCTATGGGGAATCCTTGGGAAGAATACTGAAAAGGAGCCTGGGGTAGTGCTTGGCAACGTGTTCTGCTTCTCTCAAGTTGTCTGATGAGACTAATGCATAGGGTGCTGTTCTGAAGTGTGATGTGCAAAATTTGCCACGCCTTTTACTGTAAGAAAGGACCGTCTACATCAAAAGAGGATACCAGCACATGCAGAGCCCCTACTTCATTAGGTGTGAAGTCACTTGTCTGGTGGATATCTAGACACCATCACAAATTTCAAAAATCTTTTTTTTTTTTTTTTTTTTTTTTAGGCCACAGGTGTGGCGTGTGGAAGTTCCCAGGCTAGGGGTCGAATAGGAGCCTCAGCTGCTGGCCTATACCACAGCCACAGCAACATGGGATCTGAGCCATGTCTGTGACCTACACCACAACTCACAGTAACGCCGGATCCTTAACCCACTGAGCAAGGCCAGGGATCCAACCCACATCCTCATGGATACTAGTTGGGTTTGTTAACTGCTGAACCACAATGGGAACTCCCAAAATCTTTTATTGGATTCCAAACAGAAGCAATTTTTACCCTGAAGCTAATGATGCTTTTGCTCCCAGGGTCCCCGCTTGTGCTGAATCTCCCCTTTTATTATTTTTTAAATAAGAAAATTTTATTATAGTTGGTTTACATTGTAGAGCCAGTTTTTGCAGTACAGCAAAGTGACCCAGTCTCACACACACACACACACACACACACACACACACACACACACACACACACATTCCCTTTCTTATTTTATCTTCCATCACAGTCTTTCCTAAGAGACTGGATGTAGTTCCCAGTGCTATGCAGTAGGACCTTGTTGTTTATCCATTCTGAATGTAACTGTTTACATCTACTAACCCCAAAGTTCCCTGAGCCCCTTTCAACATGTGAATATGTTTTTATAAAATTGCCAAATTAATGTTTTTGCACTCCTGAGTCTTAAAACTATTCTCCTTAGTTTTAAGCCTTAAGCCCCACATGGCATGAATGTGCTGCTATTCCAAAGAAAGTCTTACTTGGATTTTACCCCCAAAAGAAAAGCCATACATATGCACACTATTGTATATGGAATGGATGGTCAACAGAGACCTGCTCTATAGCACAGAGAAATCTACTCAATATTCTGTGATAACCTACGTGGGAAAAAAATTCTGAAAAGGAATGGATATATGTATAACTGAATCACTTTGTGCAGCAGAAATGATCACATTGTAAATCAACTATATGTCAATAAAAACCTTAAAAAATGAAAAAAAGGAAAGACCATGTTAAAATTTCATTCATGGTACACAGTTAACATTAGGCATAATAAAAAGGCTCAGAATACCCCTTTCATGTGCTGGAATGTTCACCTCGGTGTTTTATACAGGTGTTTACTTGTAGCTGTGAGTGTCCATTTTGTCTTTATCCCCCTGGTTTTACGGATAATAGCAGTTTCAGGTCCTAGAACTCTTCAAAATGATTGAAGTTTCCCAACTACCTCTAGGTGGAAGGCTGAAAACCTTGCAGAGAATATCTGTAAGGTTTACAGGACAAAAGAATATAAGGTTTACAGGAATAATCTCTGGGTTGTCTCTGATACTTATTTTTTTGAAACTCCCTTTCATGGCGAGTCAAAGAATCCAGTTTAGCAGATCTAGGAATCCCCAATTAAGTCAACATCTAACTTCTGTAGTAAACTCTTCCGTGAGCATTCAAGGAGGTGACACCCTCATCCTGACCCAGTGCTCCGGGATCTTGCATTGTGTCCTGCAAGACCCCTTCATTCCATTATCACCTCTAACACAGATCCTTTCCTCATCTCAATGGATGCCACACAGAGCTTCGCAGACTCTAATCAACAGAGGATTTATTAAAACTAGATCCTTGAATGACTATATATATATGTTCATCCATGAGGGGAGGAAATCAGTTCCTCATAATGTTATCCTCATAGCAATTCATGGGATTTTTATTTTAAAAAATAGTAATAGTTTTATTTTGAAAAAAACCTAATAGTTTTATAATAGTTGGAAGGGACTTAATCAGCAGCAGTGAGTTGGAGGGTGCTCCTGCAGAAGATCAGAAACCCAACTGCTTAGACTTTTCTTGGCTGAAATAGGACGTGACCAACACAGAAGGGGCCCCCAGGAAGAATCCATGTTGTGACCCTGTCCCATGCAGTGATGAGACATAAATGTGGACAGTGTGTTGAACAAGTGGTACTCATGCAGCGTAATCATAAAAGCAGCTTTATATTTGTCTCTCACCATCATTGTATTTATTCAGCAGAGAGCATCCTCCTTTAGACGAGAACTTAGAGAGGCCCCTGTGACATTCTGTTTACTCTTCAGCAGTAGACAGCCTTTAAATTATAAACACAATGTCAATACATATCTTATTTTGAGCGATCATCACTGTAGTTCTGAGTTTGATTCAGTCAGTGTCTTGTCCTGCTCTAGTTGGTGACTGCCATATAGACTGGCTGCTGGAGCCGAGGTCTGTGGGTCTTTGCCTTTTCTCCAGCCACCATTTTTCCTTCTGGACTTACTTACTATGGTTTCTAAAGGCTGAATGAGTTGAGGGGAGGGAAGGAAGCATAGGAGACTAGAAAGCAATTGATTAACACCCTCATAAGATGTCATCTTTTCTGAAAGTGGCACATGTGTGAGATGCCACTTTCATTAATGGTGCCTTTTGTGGGTTATTCAGAGACCCCATCATGGAGAAGGGTTTCCCACTTGCAGTTCCTTTGACCTGAAAAAAACCCTGTTCCCCCTTGGTCTTGGTGCCGTATACATAGTTGCCTTTCTGCTGAAGTATCATGGACACTTTGGGTGGCCCTTTGAGACAGGGCAGGAGGGAGCTCTTGAACCCACTCTCTCCCAGGTGCCTCACCCACATGTAGTCCCTCAGAGACACCCACAAAACTCCTTGCCTTTACTCATTCTGGAGTGGGGGCTTTCTCTAGGCCAAGGCCATTCTCTGTCACCCTGTTGATAAAGCAGCTCACCCCTGTGATTTTCTGGGAGGGAGTCATTGCCATCCACTTCTTCCCATGAAACAAGAGGAACATGTCAAGCTCTGTAAGTGGTCACATTGAAATCCCTCCCACCAGATGAAGGAGGGAGGGAAGACACTCCCAATCCATACCTTTTTAAATTGGCCAGTCTGGACTCCAGCCAGGATTGTCTTACAGCTTAAGTGGCCAACAACATGGGCTTTGGATTCTGACAAGCTTCTAAGTTCAAATCTCTGCTCTGCCATTGTGTTATCTTGGCATTAGACAGTATTGAAATACTACAAGCCTCACTTTCCTCATCAGTAAAACTCCTCAGAGGTTGTTAGTGGAGGTAAGGTGATAATCCGTGTAAGGCCATTCAAATAGTGCTTGGCACATAAGTGCTTATTGAAATTACCTACTATAGGTATTATCTTAATCTTCTGTCTTAAATTTTTTTTGTATTATAGTTGATTTACAATGTTCCATCAATTTCTGCTGTGTAGCAAAGTGACCCAGTTTATATATATGTAAACTTTTTCTCATATCATCTTCTATCATGTTCTGTCACAAATGATTGGATGTATTTCCCTGTGCTATACAGCAGGACCTCATTACTTTTCCGTTGTAATAGTTGTTTCCATCTAACAACCCAACTCCCAGTCCATCCCACTCCCTCCCCCTCTCCCTTGGCAACCACAACTCTGTTATCCCTGTCCATGAGTTTGTTTCTTTTCTGTAGATAGGTTCATTTGTGTCATATTTTAGATGACACATATAAATGATATCATATGGCATTTGTCTTTCTCTTTCTGACTTCACTTAGTATGAAAATCTCTAGTTGCATACATGTTGCTGCAAATGGCATTATTTTGTTCTTTTTTATGAGTAGTATTCCATTGTGTATGTGTACTACATCTTCTTAATCCATTCATCTGTTGATGGTCATTTAGGTTGTTTCCATGTCTTGGCTATTGTGAATAGTGCTGCAATGAACATAGGGGGGCATGTATTTTTTTGAATGCAAGTTTTGTCAGGATACATGCCCAGGAGTGCAATTGCTGGATCATATGGTAATCCAATATTTAGTTTGCTGAAGAACCTCCATACTGTTTTCCATAGTGGTTGCACCAATTTACTTTCCCAACCAATAGTGTAGAAGAGTTCAAAAAATCTTATAAGAGGAGGAAAAAGTAAAGAGATGGGGCAATTTGATAGTGTGCTCATTTCCTAGACAAATAACTAGGAAATAATGAAAAGGATGGCATATGACTAAGTCTCAAATAATTGGTATATGCTGAGTATTACAGATAGAAATCATGAATATCTCTCATGCTATGGAAACAAATGATGTAGGTAGTGATGCTAGTAATAATCATAGCTGAAAATTTTAATGAATGTACCATATGTATTAAATCTACACTAAAGATTTTGCTGAACTATCTCTGTTAATCCGCATAATGATCCATGGGATAGGCATTAATCACAACATTTTGTTGAGGAGGAATCTGAGAGTCAGAGAGGTTTAGTTACTAACTCAATGCATTTTAGCTAGTAAATAGTGAAGACAGGAGTGGAACCCATGTCTGTCTTTAGACCTCAACCTTCTTATCCACTGTTACATGGCCATGTAAAGCCATTTAATAGGATATACTTGGGTTATAATGGGGCATTCTGAAGCAGAAGTGTCCTGGTAGCCCAAATATCCTGAGACCAGAAGGGGGGGTACTTGAGACAGTGAAACTTTGAGATGCTCCTCTAATTCAGAGTGCCTACGTGATAATCTGACTTCACCTACAGAAAAGAATCCAAGATGGCTTTAAATCAAAGGATGTCCTCCATTCTCTCACTTCCTTCACCTTGGGAGGAACCTTGAATTACTAATAATTGCTATGTTTTCAACAGATAACACTAGAAGAATTGACAGGGATTTTTAATTTTTCTATATAAATGATTATTTAGTTATAAAATTTCTGCTCACTCTAGGGTTTCACAGGGCATCTTGATCATGGTGTACCTATTGCCCTCATGCAGAAAACACCAGCAAGGGCAGAGAGAAGTCACTTTCAAGCAGGACCAATAATATATACACTGGGTTCTCAGCCAATGCAAATATGCTGAAAGTTCATCAGATGAGTATTTACTGATGATTCCTACAGGACCAGTCAAGCTATTGAGAAGAATTCAGTTTCCATTATTCTTCCCCATGCAGCAGAACTTGCCAGGGGCCTGGAATACAATTTAGGCTCTAGTCAGATGGGATTTGCACTTCATCCACCCCCAAAAAGTCACTCCTTGGCTATTATTTTTCACTCTATTGTAAATAGCAAGAGGCAGATGAAAAGGTAAAAAATATGTTGGTTGGAAGATACTTATTTCTTGCCTACCTAGGGTAATCACAAGGAGACATCAGCTCCAGATTTCGTAAGTAATAACTCACATTTGACTTTAATACACTGTGATAAACTTTGAGGAATATATCTTTTAAAACATAAAATGCTTTGCCTCTGATTTAAAGTTTGGGGGATTGGTCCTACGCCGTAGGCAGCTTAGATTTAGCATCTCTGGAAATTCCAGAGCAATTTTAAACTACTCTTTTTGATCACTTGCTGCAGCTCCAGCTTTCAAAGAGAATGAGATGTTTGGGGAATGAATTGTGATGGACTTATATGAAAATTTATATGACCAAGAATTGGATTTGTTCCCCCGGAATATTATAGATTATGTTTTATGTTGGAATTACATCAGTGTGCAGAGCAGCAGAAGGCTGGCTTAATGTAGCTAAAAATATACCTTGACTTTCCACTTGGAATAAAACTCCCCCCTCCCCAACCCGTTTCTTCCCTAATGAAAATAATGGCTTCATGACTCATATACGTGACAGACAGTAGGGAATATTTGAGTCTTAAAATAAGAAGAGTTTGAGAAAGGACTAATGGTCCTTTTCTAATTTCTTTCCCATCCATCTCTTCTTTCCTGTTTTTCCTGTCACCATCCTATTTCGGGCCTTCATCACCCCAAGCCTTATTGCAATTGCTCTTTTGTTAGTCATCAGTCTCTCTTTGCTTTAATTTGTCCTGTACACTGCATCATGGTCCATCTTCGTCCCACACCACTTTAATCATGTAATCCCTTGCCATTCTTCAATGGCTTTTTATTTGCTCCTAAGTAAATCGCAAATTAACCTTCAAGGCCATTTCTAGATATGAAACTTACCTTTTCCTCCTTCCCCACAACCTTGTACTTCATAACCACCTTATTAATCCAAATCTCTACTAAATCTTACCTGGAGTTGGCCAATAGCCTCCCCACTGGTCACCTAATTTGTCTCATTCTTGTTTTCATTAAGCCTACTATTTCTTAGTATATTATACAAGTACTATTGGAAGCATGAAGGATGATTTTTGGTGCTACACAAACACATTTAGTCTCAAAATTATTTCTAATACACGGCCAATACATTATTGTAAAAATGTTACTGGTAGATCAAATTTGTGAATTTATGCATATTATTGCATAGAATGAGACCCATCAAAAAAAGTGAGATAGGAGGTAACTTCATGAGGTCTATGGATCTGATGGGGCCCTTCTACAACATTTGGAACCCTCTCTACCTCACCTCCCGGGGGAAGTCCCATAAACACCCCCCTGGGCTAGGTGGTTTTACTGCAATGTAACATCAGCAATTATTTGATTGTAACCATAGCAGAGTGATGGCATTGGAACCAACTTACTTTCTTGCCTTCTTCTCCCATTGCAGGGACCTGCACCTCATATTGCAAAGCTGTATGGCAGTGATTTGAAACATTAATGCAGCTTTCTGAAAAGCCTCAGTTACAAATGAGTGGCTTAGCTGCTGGGAGAATTGTGTTCAATATTCTTGTTTTATTTTTTAAAAAATTTACGGGAACTTGATGTTCAATGAAGACCGTTAGGCAGAAGGAAGTGCTGAAAGAAAAAACAAAGAGGATGTCCGAGAGTGCTGAACCTAGTGAAAGCTCTGAATCCGCAAAATAAGTTGTGGGTTTGTAAATTCACTCTAAGTACATTTGAGAAGCAATAAACCATAAAAGAGGTTACCGTGACCTTGGTTTCTGCATAGCTTTTGAGATAAAAGGTCTAAGTATCGGAATGCATTTGGTTGACCATACTGTTGTTGACTGATTAAAAACAATTCATGCTCTCATGGAATGCTGATGAGGGGCTGGCCTGGATGCTATGTGCAGGATGGGATCAAAGTTGCTTTGCTAAAATTGAGCACTAAAATGTAAGCTTTTGTAACCATAGATGAATGGGGCAGAGCTACTGACATAAAGATTAAATTGCAATACATTCACTTTGCATTTATTACTTATTGGGTACATATCTTAAAAGCATATTGAAGATGTTCCAAATTCTCATCATTGCACAGCATAACAACTTGGAAAACATTTGCTATCAGCGAATGGGTTTCTTTGAGTATGGCCATATTTTTTTCTGATTAATTTTGTTTTAGAAGTGAATGCTTGCACTTTATTTTGATTTGATCACTTTTCATAAGTGCAACTTTTAGGCTTAGTGATTAAAAACATAGACTTTGGAATGATCAGACCTGGGTTCAAGACATGTGACAATTTCGTATTTGAGGTGGAGCTTGAGCAAGCTACTTAATTTCTTTAGGTCTTTATTTCCCCCCCAAAAAATGGGACTGCTAGTAGAACCTGTGTCATAGGGCTGTTTAGAGAATTGTGATAATGTATATAAAGCACTTAATCAAATATTTTCTATTTGCTGTTTATCTTATCTGTAAAATAAATAAGAGTAATATAGTAAAGAGAACACTTTCAGAATCTCTGTTCTCCTCCTAACTACACTAAGACTGCATGGTGAAGTTCAGGTGTTAGATGCTGTTGCAATCCAGGTTCAAGAAATGCCTCAATCTCACCTTCCCACCCACCCCTTTTCCCCTACTGAGTTTTGGCAGAGAGAGCTGTATGGAAAGGAAAATAGTTGGACGGGAGGGATAGACTCCCTTCTAGCAATTCAAGTACCAGTTAAGACAGGTCTTTCTAGCTAAGATTGAATCAGAAAATATGGTGTAGATGTCAAGGCTTGCATGAGGACGTCTTCTTACTACCTCATGAATCAAGATAGATCCTTGGCTAAGGCACTTCCTCACTTACCAACAGAGGTATGACATGACCAGCTTAGTCCAAGGTAGTAGGCCTTGCATCAGCCTCAGACAGGAGGGAAAGTGAGAGTGTCCTGCTTTGGAAAGTGGAGTGTCCTGCATTCTGAACTTTAAGCCAGTTCCCCCCAACCTAAATTACACCTCTTTGTAAAGCATGGCCCAATGAATATGCTGGCATCTGACCAAATTGATTAACAATCCCTCCTCTCTTGGAGGTTGAGAGGGAGCTGAAGAATCATCACTTCCTCACATCACTTCTCAAAATGTGGAGCCTTTTGAACTACAGCTGTTGCACCTGGCAAATAGAAAGTAAGACAATCAACTAAATTTTAATTTCACATAGGTGAGGAATAATTTCATAGTATATGTATGTCACATACTGTACTTTGGACATGCTTGTGTAAGATATTATTTCATAATTTTTTGAAACTTAAGGTTGACTGGGTATTCTCTCAAAAGAATACAGTTTCGTAAGTCTGTTTCCAACAGTTTTTTGAGGCTGGTTTCGTTATGGTTCATTGAGAGTAATATAAGGGCTTTCAGGGTTCTTTGTTTTAGGAGGTTGTCCTGTGTGTTGTAGTATGTTTAGCAGCATTCTTAACTTCTACTCTCTAAATGCTAGGAGCATCCTTCCTCTTCCATTGTGACAACCAGTATGTCACTAGACATTGCTGAATGATTGCCGAATGATTGCCAAATCACCCCTCATTGAGAACCACTGCTTCAGTGATAGTGGCAAAAACAATGCTGTGAAACATATCAGGATGGTAGACTAGAATGTGGCACTTTTATTCAAATAAAATGTGGGTCCTATTCCTTACCTCCTCACCTTCTGGACCCCTCTCCTGCAATGGAAGGAGCTATCTAGACCTATGTAGTGGAGCCTATTAAAACAATTTTAGTTCATTGTTGATTATACTCACCAGGAAATTATTCTCTATTCACCTTATCTTTCTGAACAGCTCATATGAGGCTCTTTATGGCAACTGTTTAGGTTTAAAAGAACATCCAACAAACTATTAAACCTAGTACTTAAATTTTATAATTTTTTTTTCTCCACAGGCCTTGTTTTATTATAGGAAATGCCTTAAATTTTATAATTTTATCACACGTCATCAGTTTGTGTAACCTTGGTAAACTGAGTTTTGATGGGCAAAATTCTTATAGTCCAAGGACCGTCCTTAACTGTATGTATTAGTCTTTTGCTCCTTTTTGTAGTGGAGAAATTTGGAGGCATTGGATAACAAATTCTGTCCCTAGGACATTTCCACCTACACATTTACCCTTAAAAACATGCTGTTGTGCCTTCTTCTGATGTTTCACATTTGTAAGGTTTCCCTGACTGAATATGCTGTCTTATTCCCTTGGAGAAAGCTGAAGCAACTTTTGCTTTATTAACTTTGGTGGTCCAGCATTGATAATTAATTTTATCAGCTTGGGAGTTCTCATTGTGGCTCAGCGGAAAATGAATCTGGCATCCGCGAGGATGCAGGTTCGATCTCTGGCCTTGCTCAATTGGTTAAGGACCTGGTGTTGCTGTGAGCTGTGGCGTAGGTTGCAGATGTGGCTCAGATCCTGAGTTGCTGTGGCTGTGGCCTAGGTCAGCAGCTACAGCTTCAGTTTGACCCCTAGACTGGGAACCCCCATGTGCCATGTGTGTGGCCCTAAAAAGACAAAAGAGAAAAAAAATTATCAGCTGATGTAGTGGGAAAATTTCATTAGCAAGTTAAATGTAGCTTCATTTCTTCATAGCTTTCCATATTTCGTGGGCTTTTAGAGAAGCACTGATTTTTATAAAAATCCATTGAGCAAAGCAAAGACAATGGACTTACCTGGTTATATTGCTGTGGGAAGAAATCTCTGATCTGGATTCCCTGGAAAGGTTGTATGTTCTTAAATCTCTCTTATCTAGTGTGCTTCCTTAAATCAGGATATTCTTTTCCCTAAGAAACCCACCTTAATGTACAATATTATCTTTATTTGTGATCATACGCCTTCATCATTGCAAAAGAAAAATCTGAGCTTTCTCAGATTCTGATATTTGTGTTTAATCAATAACCCCATTCCTCTTTCATCTGTCTCACCTTTGCAATTGCATTTTCCCAGCTGTGTATGTTTTATTATGTAAGAATTCAATTGAGAGAGCCATTCATGTTTGCAAAAAGGATGATGTTTTATTATTGGTTATAAAGAAAAGAAATTTCACACTTTGTATAACCGACCCTTTCTGTTATAGCACGGTGAATTCTGAAAGTGAAGAATAAGTTAACAAACCATGGAAAAAGAGGCCACAGAAAGAGCTTGTAGTATTCTGACCACATTATAAAATATGATTTGACAACTCTTATGTCTTTAATTGACCAGCGTTCAATTCACATTTGAAATGCATGATCTTTGCCCAGGTGGAGGGCATGTAGACTAGAAAGAATAAGGGAATGGTGGTCAAATATGTGACACCAAGATGGCATGGCCTGATCAATGACACCAGGTACCATATTGTTGATGGTGTTGATCTCAGAGACCCCTAGGTGTCCAGGTGTTCCTCCTTTAGTGGCTGGACAATGGGGAGTTGGGTAGGTGCTTGGAGATGGGCCAGGTGGCTGGAGGTGTGGGGTAAGCACTAAAGAAGTTCATGGTAGCAACTGTTTATGAGCCAGTCTGGTAGTATTTTAATATTTGAACAGTTGGAATAGCTGTATCACTGTGTACCAGCTGGACTAGGAAGTGGAGAATCCTGGGGTAGTGCAGTGTAGCTAGAAAACAAGACCACAAGTTCAAGCTCCTCACACTGCCATTAATTCACCACATGGTCCCGGATAAGTCAGTTCTTGAGAGCCTCTATTTTCTCTTATGAAAAATGAAAATATTGGGTAAGAAGAGCTATAGGCACCCTTCCTAAGAATTTGCTTTTTTCTCCCCCTAAAGATCTGCAAGTTCTACGCTGAGAGTCTAGAATTGCCTCTGAGCTTCTGAAAAGCATTGAGGCTGGTGTTTCATAAGGGATGGCCATTCTCATGCTCTGTGCTTTGTGGGTAGTATGACAGTCAAACAGGAAGGAAGCCTGTGTAAACTATGGATGCACTATGTTATTAGGAGCAAGATGAATGGTTGAATGCCTTTTTATGGGCAGCTTAAAATTTTCAAAAGATTAATAGTTTTTAGTGTTTTGAGGAAGTTATTGCAGAGTAGAAAAACATGCTAGTTCACTACAGAAACAAAACAAGTGCAGGTTTTGTCCAAAAGTACCAAAGTCAAAAAACAAAAACAAAAACCGCCCCCCCACCCCCAAACCCATGGAGGTTCTCTTGTCACACAGCAGGTTAAGTATCTGGCATTGTCATTGCAGCAGCTTGGGTTGCTGCTGTGGCACAAGTTTGATCCCTGGCCCAGGAACTTCCACATGCCGTGGGTGTGGTAAAAAATAAAACTACGAATAAAAAACAACAGAGGTACCAAAGTCACACAAAGATAGGTATTTTGGAATTTGTTGTTGCTATTTGTCTAAATCATAAAAAGTTCCCTTGAATCTCCCTTTCATTTTTGTGTTCTTTGGCTATTGATCTATTTTGCCTGTTTATATTCAATGAATATAGTGAGCTATTTCCATGGGAATATTTAAGCACACTTTAGTAAGTGATGCCACGCTTACAGAAAGTAAAGAAGATTCCAAAGTAACTTTGACCTAGATGTATTTTCCTTATAAATTGTTCACTCATTTAATTTGTTTTGAGATGAAAGTTGCTTTCTATGTTTGTATTACATCTTCAGAAATTTGTTTATAAGAATAAAGAAGTGCTCAACATAATTTGAATTACTTGAATTATCAGAAAATAAATGTGGCTTCTGAAGTACATGCTGTATTAGGAAACTCAGGGCTGCATGAGTGCCAGGACATGGGTTTCTTCAGGGTGCCTCCACAACTGATAGTTTAGTGAAATGAAGTGGTTCTGTTTTAATATCCTGTTGCCTTTTGTACCTGACAAACAGAAATGAGGAAAATGAAGAATTGATGATCTGGGGTCATTTTCTTGAAACTTGCACATTATTCTTATTTCTGCTCATTAGAATAAATAAGAGCCTTTCTGTAACAAATTAAGAATATGCATAACCTGTTATGACATAGTCATAGACATATAATAACATAGTCTCAAATTAACAGTACTCTCTCGAAGTACATCACATTCAAAATTCACTGGCTATGTCTTAGAGACATCTGTTGTAATTACAGGAACATGGTTGCTAATTCATTTAATTCCCTTTCCTACCTAAACTGTACATATAAGTGAATTTTAAGAGACTGTATAAATAAATTTTTAATTACAAAAGGATGTTATACAATGCATTATTAATAATAACCAACAATGCATCATGTTTATGCATGAGTCCATTAGAAAGACGAGCTAATGTATGTCAATTCTGAAAGAATGCACTAATTTGTCCTGAATCTGTGAATGAAGTTTGAATCCATGATGCAAGCCAATGAGTGCAATACCACAGAATGGTTTCACATGCTATTTTACAGTCAAGAAACATCTTGTACCTATGGCATTTAAGAGGTATTTAAGATTTGTTCATCACATGTGATCAAGATCTTATTTTTCAGCGAGCCATGCGGTTGGGAAATTTGGACTAAGACCATTGGGTTGACAATACTAGCTTTCCCAGACAGGTGCAGAATAAAATGGTCTATAGGCATCCAAGAAATGTGTACAGTCCTTTCATTTCAGCACAAGGAAATTACAGTCTTAGTGTAAAGGAGTTTCCCCTTGGGGCCAAGGAGGTCTGCTGGAAGGGGCTTCCTTTGTGGCATTAGCGATAACAGATTTCTGAAATCTCCATGGCCAGCTCCAGACATTCACTGGTCTCATGACAGGATTCAAAAAGGCTGCAGTCCACGTCACAGTTGCAGTTGCAATCATTCCGGGAATGGCTCTCATCCGAGGTGTAGTGGTACCTGTGAGAGGGGCAGCACACGTTGGTGCACACCGTCTCACAAGTATCTGGGAGCATTAGGAGACAATCCAAAAACTGGCAAAACAGACAGGTGAGGATAAGGGAGGCACACTCCTCTGTATAAGAAGAAGACAGATAATTGAAAATGGTTCATGTGGTGGCTTGGATGAAGGGCTAACAGGTGCAGGGATGGGCTTGATAACTTCATAGCCAAGTCTGAATTATTTATCCATGTTAGGGATAAGGTGCACCCTTATCCTTTCAGGCTTCCCCACCCCCATCCAGTGCTCATGCTCCGTAAGGAATTGCTTTATTAACTTCCTGAGCATTGCCTATTGATCCTACATAATCTGGTTATTTAAAGTGCTGCCACTTCTCTAACCTCCCTTATTTACTTTGCCCGCAGAGGTGCTGGGAAGTCACACAATTAGTTACCTATCTGGAAACCTTGCAATTGTCTGAAAAAAATAGCAGATCCTCTCTGAGTGCAGGGAGCTTTCAGGAGCAATTATATTCAGGGACAAGGAGAGACCATACACGTTTCTGGCTTCTCATCACAAGGCTTTCTTACTTGTTTGATGTGGATTCCAGTAAATCTGCCATACGGCCATAATCAAATGCGAGGGGAAAGCACATAACAAAACCTAACATAAAGGATTTTGTAAATGCTCATGGTTGTTTGAGGTTGTATTTTATTTTCAATCCCTGTCTCCTTTTCCCCCTAGTTGTATGAAGCCTTGATTTTATGTTCAAGTTAAATGAAATACGTCATCATATACACCTCAAGTGGTAGAAATCTTATCAATCCTCTTCAAGAAAATTGGTTTAAAAATTTACTACGCAGACTTGTAAAAATCTGAAAAGTATCTCTAAGGCATTAAAAGTAATTGGTAATTCTAGCCAAACAGCTGTGATGGGTTAGAGATCACTGAACTTTTTCTTTCCATAAAGGGAATTAGTTAGAAGATGTAACAGTTCTCTTGTTAAAATTTTAACTTTTCTTTCTCCTTTTCTTTCTTTCTCCTTTTCTTTCTTTCTTTCTTTCTTTCTTTCTTTCTTTCTTTCTTTCTTTCTTTCTTTCTTTCTTTCTTTCTTTCTTTCTTTCTTTTCTTTTCTTTCTTTCTTTCTTTCTTTCTTTCTTTCTTTCTTTCTTTTTCTTTCTTCCTTTTTCTTTCATTCTTTCGTTCTTTTTCTTTCTCTTTCTTTTCTTTTTTCTTTTCTTTCTTTCTCTCTCTCTTTTTAAAGTTGAGTGTCTCAAAAACAGGTGAGGGTAGGTAAGTGTTCATGTAAAATATCATCCAAGTATTTAAAATCAGTGTCCTGAAGACTATTGATGATTGAAAGGAACATTCTAACATGAGTTGGAGAAAAATTCCTCCCTCCTGATAGGCTTTTCAATTGATTAAAGTTAGACTTTCATAATTTATTTTTCCTCCATTAAGAATGTAAATGACCTTTATACAGCCAACAGACTGTACAAGCCTGCAGGAGAGGTTTGGCTCTCTGCATCATCCTCCAAAGTGTCCTAAGTGATCTCAGAACCGCATCATTTATTTCTAACAGTATTTGCCAGCAAACTTTTTGTTCTTTCATTTTTCATATACTTCTTAGTCTTTAAGAGGATGGAGAACATGGAAACTTGCTCTAAATGGGAACAGGTATTTTAAAGAAAACCATTCTAATGTCGTTTAAAGACACATATCAATGTCTAAAGTGAGTTCTGTCTATAGGTAAACAGCAATCTTCCTTCAACCTGTTGTCTTGCCCTGCCTTTTTTCCTACCTCTCGCCCTCTGTTTCTTTCTTCCCAGTAAGACAGTGTTAAAGAACCACACCAAGCCTTTTATGACTACTTTAATTGCCATATATTGTTGCAGGTGCTCTGTCCATTCCTTAGTATTTATAGTTGTGGTGGCATATTCCATAATACCTCTCTGGTGTATGTACTCATCTCTTTGCCAGACAGAGTGTATTTTTTATTCACTCAGAGCCAGCTTCTAGCCTGTGGCCAGCAGCTCACCCAGATCTTGCAAGTCACTCCAAACTACCCACAAAAATTCAGGAGTGAGTTAGTATAGTACATGGACTCTCTTTTGCATATGCATTTCTGAAGAGGGTATGTTGGTGGTCACAGATCCTGGGCCCAAAACTTCATCATGTTTTTTCAGTACCAGGACTGCTCCTATAGGATCTTCTGGTGAAGAAGGGGTTCTTGGGAAATACTCCAAGCAAATGCTCTCTGATCTCTTAGGCTGGAGACTCAGAGACTAACTCAGGCCCATGACCACATAAAGATGATTTTCCCTCTAGATCTTGTCTGTTGTAGGTATGGAACTGAAAGTTTGGGTTGGAACTAAGTCAAGTTGGGTACGGGGTGTCCTGTGGGGATGGGAGCTGGTGTTTCCTATCAGTGTGTGAAAACCTCTTCATAAAAGGACCTTATAATTTCCTGAGGGCGTATTACCGATGGTTCAAATTCTCTTGCCAACATTCTTCTGGCAGACTCTGGAGGTCTCTGCTTCTGATGTATACCGTAGATTTTATTTATTAAAAAAAAGGTATGTTGACCTAATCCTTTGGTCAAGTTGGCATTTGTTTCCTTCTATCTCTCTATTTTGCACTTGAGAATATAGCCTTTTTTTTTTCCTTCTGTTTCTAAGTCAGTACTTTTTATTTGGTTATAAAAGGTAGAGCTTCTTGCCCAGAAAAACATGGCAACATTAATGAATTGAAAACAGACTTTTCCCCACTTTCAACTGTGTTCCATACTTTTCCTAAAAGACGTATGAAATAGTTCTTCAGGAGCAGGCAAAACTGTTTTGCATATGGCCAGGTTTTGTTTGCACAAAAGTAACAATGTAAGCAGTTCAGAGGAAAATGTGCAACTGTTTAAAAGTTGGACTTTCCATTCTCCTGAATGGGTATATTTTCCTTTGCTTGCAGTATTCCTTGGGACTTTAATAAACTTGATGTTCAAAGTCATAGTCTGTGATTAGCACTTGTCTCGGCCCATCCAAAACTTTGTGCCCCACATCCAGCTACCTGCTGCCTGTCTCTCTTGCAGTGTGTTCAGAACATCTCACACTTGGACAAGGCCACATTGTATCATGATCTATCTCTCTCTTCCCTGCACTGTGCAAACCTGCCTCTCTTCTGGTTTTCTCTTGTGAATGGCTCCTGAACACTCAGAGGAATTGACCAAAAGCTGGGACTTACTCTTATAATTTTCCTTTTCCTCATACACTCCTGAGCCAATTCTTTCTTGAGTTCTGATTCTCTCTCCCCCTCTCTCTAAGGGGAGTTCGAAACACATCAGCCTCTATCTACCTTAGCTGTAGCCACCATCAGCCATCCTCAAGGCCACAGCAATGTCTTCTTTCCCAAGACACTGCTTCCACATGAGCCCACCTCAGAGGCATCACCCCCTGTGATGTTTTTAGTCATAAATCAGAACAACTCACTCTCCCTTAGAGTGAAGTCCTCAGTCCTTGACATAGCCTTCCACTTCCCATGTGATCAGATTCTACATGTAAGTGATATACAGTGTTTGTCTTTTCTCTGACGTATTTCACCAACTATAATATTCTCTAGGTCTGTACATGTTGCCACAAATGGCAATATTTCATTCTTTTTTATGTCTGAGTAATATTCTATTGTTTATATGTATTATATCTTAATGTGGTTACCAAATGGGAGATGGAAGGGGGCGAGTGTACAAAATAAGGGTATGGGATTCAGAGAGACAAACTACTGTATATAAAAGAGATAAGCAACAAGGATATACTGTATAGCACAGGGAATCATACTGTTATCTTTTAATTACCTATAATGGAATATACTCTGCAAAAGAACTGAATCACTATACTGTACATCCGAAACTAAAAATATTATAAACCAACTATTCCTCAAAGAAAAAAGGTAAGAAAAAAAGAATCTGCCTCATTAGAAAAGATCACATTTGGAGTTCCCACTGTGGCATGGTGGGTTAAGAATCCAACTGTGGTAACTTGGGTCTCTGTGAAGGTGCGGGTTCTATCCTTGGCCTCTCACAGTGGGTTAAATGATCCAGCATTGCTGTAGCTGCAGTGTAGGTTGCAGCTACAGCTTGGATTCAGTCCCTGGCCAGGAAACTTCTCTGTGCTGTGGGTGTGGCCATAAAAATTTAAAAAAATTAAAAAAAGAGAAAGGATCATTTATAATTTTAGTGGAAAAGGTAACAGTGCAAAGGAGTTTCCACTGATTTGTCTAAGGTCAGCCTCAGGTTCATGGTCCTGTAATCCCTGAGTTTGTGCCTTTCTATGCTTCTGCTGCCATGGTGTCTGGGATGGGAGTGGGGAGAGGGGGCTGTAGCCACTCTCTGTGGTCCTTGTCACATTCCTAATTCCAGAAACACTTCCTGTGTATTTGGGAATCATTACCCAAAGAGGCAAGTATATGGTTCTTCCTGAAATAACCCCAGATAAAAAACAATCTCCCTTTCCTTCCTTGCAAAACAAAATTAAAAAAAAAGAGGCAATATGAACATGACCTAAGCCCAGTATTCTGATACCTGAATGACTAATGTGTTATCACCAAGAGAAGTTGACACAATAACTCAGATTCATGACACAGTGGCTCCCACTGATGACTAAAAGTTTTTGGTCAAAAAGTACCAAAATTGAGTGATTCCACTCCCCCAACATCAAGTTCTTAAAAAAATATCTGTAATGCAGAGTGGGAATAAATAAAGTGTGACTGAATGCCTTTCTCTATCTGGGGTATCATCTCTGATGTTATCAATTTTAATAGCTACTTAAATATGTCAAGATCTATTTAAGTTCAGACAAGCACAACTAACATTCCAGTCAGTTCTTTAGAATCAGAATGACTTGATTTGGGTGATACTTGGTAAATTTGTGCTTATGTTTTTTTCTGAGCAAATGAACTGAAATAATTATAAAATTGAAACATTTTATAAGGTGACACTATTGCATTTAATTGTATGAAATTTACAGTGTAGAAAATGTAATCATTTTATTCAGTAGTCCGTGGTGTAATTAAGACTATTCTTTTGAGGTATCTCGTATTTATGATTTTTCCTCTTCCACCTGGATGAGACACCTCAGATTCAAAATTATACATCAATTAGGCATGTTCTCAGATTCTTTTTAAGGAGCCTGTTTTCTAATATCATGTGTATTCCTGGTTTTATCATCCATGGGGATGCTTTTACAATTAGAACATAGGAGCAGAAGCAGAGACACAGATAGTGCTCCGGATTTTTTCCATTTTCTTCAGGAAAGGGACCACACGGGATGAGCCACAATTTAATAATAAAGTAATGTCCTAGCACATAGTGTGTGATGCACAGTAAAGATCCTTTTAAATCCCCATCAGAGCACACACCATGAACTGTGCTAATGGATGTAACACATTTTACAAAATCTGCGTGTATGAGGCTTATCCATCCTGTTTTAAGTGGGGCAATGTATATAAATAATAGATATTAGCAATTAAGCATCCATTCCTATGCACTCATTTATATATTTGAAAATAAATTAACCACAAACTACATGAAAGTGGATGCAATCTTCTCTTTTCCCTTCTGTTTCCCCTGCTGTTCTTGAAAGATATTTCTGTATTTATCTCAGTACGAACAATGACCCCAGCTCTCAATTTCTGCATCCTTAAATTAATTACTATCAAAATTTCCCTAAAGTGAAGTGTATCCAACTTAACTCTTTATTGCCTTGATGTTTGCTGTCTAAGATAATGAGAGGTTCTTAGCACTATATGTGGGTCTTAATCTGGGTGTTTTATGCTCTTTTAACCAGGTATCCAAAACTCTTACCTCAGTGGGGTAAGGGGGGATTTTTTTTTTTTTTTAATGTGAGAAATGAAGGTTGAGCTATTTCTTGTGTTGTCAGCTTAGTACTGGTATTTCCTGGGTCATAGTGGCCTCAGGCTAGCCCTTAAGAAAACTGTCAAATTCAGTGGTCCTCAAGACTTTTCTTTGCTCTTTTTTTTCCAAATTAAAAAATTTATTTTTATTTTAATTTTTTAAAAATTATTTCTTCTTACTAAATTATAGTTGATTTATAGTGTTGTGCCAGTTTCTGCTATACAGCATAGTGACCCAGTCATATGTACACATATTCTTTTTCTCATACTATCTTCTTTGCTCTTTTGAAGAAAGAGTGATTGGTTCTTTGCCCGAGTGAGGCTCCTGAGTATGGGTTGCCATTTTAATGCAGTGGTCGTTGTGGTCTTCCCTGAGGATATAAGGGTTCAGGTATCATGCTAACTGCATTAGCCATTCTCAATCTGTTGAGATACCTGATAAGACAGATCAGGGTAGTTCTGGAGGGGCACTTTGTTGTACTGTGTGGATATGTATAATGGTAATTCCTGATAATGGGGTCATTACAAACAAGATCCACTAACAAATCAGACCCATGCATCCCTGATAGGATCTGATAAAATACTAAATACTGTACTGTCAAAATGCAGAGGACTCTCCTGAATTTCCTGTTTTATTGATTGGCATCAAACTAACAAAATCAGAAACTTGGACATCATGTTGGATTCAAGGTCATAACCTGGCAATCTACAGGCCAGAGTTGGCCAAAAGTCATGTATCGTTGGGAGTGTCTGGGACTTCATAAAAGAAACAGAACTATTGCCAACATGGAAAAATGTGTCGATTTCACCTAACACTAGATCTGGCAACTCTGAACCTCTATTTTCTTCTAGTATCAATTAGGTGGAGCTGAGTAGAGGCAATGGTCTTCACCTTGACGCAGTCCTCACTATTCCCTATCATTTACCTCCAGTTGACTTCATTAATTCACATCATCTTCTGGCAACTGCAGGCAATTGTGTCTGTAGCTTCTAGTCTAAATCATCCATGACAACATTTGTATAAGATCGTATATAACATGTGTTAGAAATTTCTCCCCTTACTTTTAAGAACCATAATCATAATAAAAGCAAAAATCAAACATCTATTATGTGACAGGTTCTGTACTCAGTACTTTACACATCATTCATTTGATCTTCAAAACACCCTATGATATGTTATTAGCTTCATTGTATAACTGAGAGTCTGAGATTCAGAGATGGTAAAAAAAGTATCCAGTTTAATACAGTTAATAAATTTTAGAGCCAGGAGTTCAATTGATGTCATTTCATAGCTCCCGTTATACAAAGTTTATTTCATTTTTTGGGTTTATTTTGAGAAAGTAAATATAAATTTAAATATAGACCAGAAACTATACTCTATGATGTTTTCTTTTGAGAAACTTCAAGCTTTCTTTAAATGCAAATGTCAGCATGGAACATTACAAAACTCTTGAATGGTTTTTGTGTCCTGTGAAGGTCACTGCAAACTAACCTAAGTAAAATTCCATATCTCTTGGTATAGGGTCCACGATTTTGAACTTAACTGTGCTGATCATTTAGCATCAAGTCAATTTGAAATTGGGTTTGCAAATGGAACGTGCCTTTTATGTCATACATAGGGATGCTTGGTGTCAGTGTGCACTGAGTCAAATGCTTAGGAGGTGATATTACCTAGAGGCGCCAACTTTTTTTCACAGGCTGCTGATGTAACCAGTCTTATATTTTATGCAGTCTATATTTATACTTTCCAGCTTTTTGATGCTATTCCATTCCACCCTCTTCCACTCTCAGCCTAGAGTAATGGGTTGAACAGTCCCAGATCCAAGAAGAGAAAAAAAATAATTGGCCATTTTTTAAGTTTACTTCATAGCACCATCACAAGAATGATTCTACCTCACTCCAGCTATTTAAGACACTTCACCTCAGACTCACAGCTTTGAGAGCAAACAATCTGCCAAGCATGTCCTAATTGCAAGGTGACCTTGACATGTGTCATTCACCAGAGTCTTCAAATCCAAGTCTTCCTGTTTAATATTCATAAAGACTTTTTTTTTCCTAACAGCATATGTGATGATTTTCCAGGGGCTTGGGGGGGGGGGAGTGGGGGAGCTTTATTTAGAGATGGATTGATTGCAAGGAACATACCATCGGTGTCTCTCGGATGAACGGAAGTATCAGTTTGGAGGTAGGAAAATTTCTTTTGGCATTCTTCAAGGGAGGACACTGATATGCTGGATGCTGACAGTTTTTTCTCACAGGGGGTTTCCTTGGCTGGTCCATCTGTGATATTGAATTCGGACACTGCATTTATAACGATAGCATTAATGGCTTTCTCATCTGCCTGCTTTTCATTTGTGAGTTGCATATCTAGATGAAAAGAGAAAACACACAGACACAGACCTGCTATAGTTCTCATCCCCTAGTGATCCAGGAATGGATGCTGGCAGAAAATTTCACACTCTGGGCTTCTGTAAGATTAAAATCTTATTTAAAATAAGGAAGATCATTGCACAGAATTATTTTGAATGAAAATATATGCAAGAATAAAAGAGTTCAGTAATTATAAAATTTGACCCACCTTACAGGTTTCACTTATCACAGTAATTTACAACACTTATTTCTACAGTTTTTATTTTGTGTGTGTGTGTGTGTGTGTGTGTGTGTGGAGTTGGGATATTCCAGGCATTCATTCACTAGGACTAATAATCTCATAGAATGTTATCAGCTTAGTGTAGTAATATTTTATGGCTCTCAGAAGTAGTAAAAAAGGGTCTTAAATGCTGGACAGTACCATTCAGTGATATATGTGATCTCAATCAAGTTTTCTTTGTGTCTGTGTGTGTGTCTTTTTAGGGCTGCTCCCATGGCACATGGAAGTTCCCAGGCTAGGTGTCCAATGGGGCCTGCAACCACTGGCCTATGCCACAGCCACAGCAGCATGGGATCCAAGCCATATCTGTGACCTACACCAGAGCTCAATGGCAATGCAAGATCCTTAACCCACTGAGTGAGGCCAGGAAGTGAACCCACATCCTCATGGTTACTAGTTGGGTTTGTTTCCACTGAGCCACAATAGGAACTCATCAATCAAGTTGTTTTATTTATGTGTTTCTACAAACCTCAATTTCCTTCCCTTTCTAAGAAAAATGATCGCACGTTACCAGCCTAATAAGCTCATTCCTACATCTGCCTTTACAGACTCTTAAAAGACTCTTTAAAGTCTTTTCTTGGCCTTGACATTTGTTAAGTCCCTGTTCAGGTAATGGTTTTTGTGGCTTTAGGGGTGTGCTTCTTGGGAACATTCTTTTGTCCATTTAAACTCCTGGCAGGGAACCTCCGGCAAAGTCCTGGATTGAGATTGTGGCACAGAGGCACAGAGACAGCTGAGAAGGCCTCGGTGTTTTTAAGGATTCCCATATTCATTTGCTTACTCCCACATAATAATCAAGGGTCTGTTATATAATAAGTTCTGAGCTGGACACTGGGGATACAGTGGTGACTAAGACAGGCACAGTCCCTAGCATTCAGAAACATCAAGCAAATTAGCGATGCAACACAACGTTGACGAGTGTCTAAAAGAGAAACATACCATGAAATCAGGTTAGAGAGTGAACCAGATGGGGTAGTGGTACAGTTCATGATCCTATTAAATGATCCCAAGATGGAGAGAGGACTTAACAGAAGGTCTTTTCAAACCTGCATCCAGACTGATTCTCAGGGACTTCACATCTAAACAAGTATTATTCCTGATGATTCGGCAGCCCTCTGGGGAGATGGTGAACATGGAGAATTGCCTTCCCATTGCTAGCCCTGTGCCTGATTCAGTAATACTTACTGAGTGACCAAAAGAAACAAAACAATTGGCCACGTGGTTTCATTTTACCGGGCTTAGGCAGCTCAGTACAAGAAATACATTCGTGCCAAGTACATTGTCGTCCTTTCAGAAGTTGCTTTTGAGTTTAGGGCAGGTGGAAATCTCAATGTGTTCTTACCTCCTAGGACAGTGGTTCCTGGACCTATCTACAGAGTGGAATCATCTAGGCAATTTTTTAAAGATTTGGAATTGTTTTTAAAGCTCAGGCAACTTCTCCCATCCCTCAACAGATTAGGTCACAATCCCTGGGGGTTCTTGTAGCTCCCTGGGTGATTCCAACCTGCAGACAAGTTTGAGAACCCCTGGCCCAGGGGCCTTCTGCTTTCTAGTGTGGAGAAAGGAGGGAACAGCCCACTGATGTGAGCACCAGGTGATTTGCAGAAGCTAATCATCTGACAGTTGCTCTCCACAGGCTCCTAACCGGTGTGGGAGCTGACAGTGGAGCACACACAATTGTTTTAGGCCATTTTGTTTCTTTTTGAGGCTCCAAACAGCTGTGACTTTCAACAGTGTTTAGTTTTATTTCTTACCTCTTATGCTGGTTGCAATTTGATTCACCTCAAAAGGGAGGGCAGACCCAGGAGTTCAGGGAAATATCTATTGTTGGTAGCAGTTACTGTAGTATTGAAGAGATAGAATTAGCTCAACAGATTGGGAAACTATTGGGTTCCTTTACCCCAAGAGGAATTCACCGAAATAATGATACTATGATGATAAAATAATAGTTTATTTTTCTTACTTGGGTGTCAAAATGTTGAGTAACCAGCTATTATCACAAATAGTTATTCAGATTATGCCTTCAGTACTCAGAAAAGGATTGATATTTTGGACCAGATAATTCTTTGTCTTGGGGAAACTGTAGGATGTTGAGCAGCATTTCTGGCCTCTACTTACTTGATGCCAGTAACACCAGTTGCCCTAGGACATGACAAACAAAAATGGCTGTGGATATTGCCAAATTTCCTCCATGGGGCAAAATCATCCAGGTTGAACACCAAACCACTGCCTTACACACACACACACACACACACACAGAGTTGCGTACATTTAATGTCAAGTTCTGTGTTAGCGTTATATACCTTATTTAGCTTCAGCATCACAAAGATACTAGGAGGTAGATACTGTCAGCCTTCCAGAACAGATGGGAAATGTATAAATTGGTACTCCATATTAACAGATGAATGAGTGTAACCAAGGCTTAGATAGCTTATTTAGATACGTTACCTGAGGTTGCCTTGTTCGTAAATGGTAGAGTTGGGTTTGGAACCCTAGCCTGCTGGGTTCCAAAAGCTTTGCTCCTCTTCCCATCTCCTTTATATTGTACATCATTTCCTCTGATTTATTCTTGGCTTTTATCACTGCTTCCTTGCTGTTGGGACTGCACATCAGCAAAACCTTCTTCGGTCTAAATCCCGTCATGTGTCACTTACCTCGAAATTGAGCCTTGCAAATAACCTTGCTTTATAGACGTACCGCTCCCAAAGGAAGACTATCTCTTGCACACTTAGGGACTCCTGCCTGTTTAGTTACAGCAGCTTTATCCTGTACATTCAAGAGCAGCTCAGGAAGAGCTGATAGGGAAAGCTTGATGAGTATATAGATTCCAGCAGCTATTCACTTACAGAATTAATTACCAATCAGTTCAAATTATCACACGTAGTCAGGCTGCATGTAATTTAAATTGCTTTTGCACAGTGTAATTCAGTAACAAAAAAAAGTTGGATAGAGGTTACTGGAATATAAGAACAGGCGGAGAATACTGTATACAGCCAAGTGGTATATGAGTCTCTTTTTAATTTCTCGACAATTTTAAGTATAGCATTTTTGAATCTAAGTGATATGCTACATTAAGCAACCATTTGGAGACACTGGGCTTGTACTGAGAGAATTTTATGAGAAGTTAAACTGCCATTCATAAAGTTATTTTAATTCTATATCTCTGTTTATATTTTTATTTTTTTTTCATTCTCCAGTGGGAACTATCTGTTGCTCATTAGAAAATCATCTGACATGCACACATTTCAGAACCCAGTCTGCTCAACCCAGAATTCTGACATCCGAAGTGAGTCACAATTTTTCGGTGAATGTTACTGACATCTTCCATCTTTTATAGATGGGATGCTAACAGTAATTTCCCCAGATTCCTTCTTTTGCAGTGTTATTTGACATTGTACCCAAAGTATTATAAAGTAGCATAAGCTAAAAGCAGAAACACATAAAAAGTGCCATCACATCTTCTGCAGAGAAAACTATTTTGGAATTAAATAAGGAACTCGTGAAACTATATTTGGGATGTTATACTTAGTTCTTGACATTAACTTAGAGAAAATAATTTTTTCTTCAACAGGAAAAAAATCACCAAAATTAGGACAAAAATTAGAAACTCAACTGTATTTCTTGGGGACAAGATTAAAGTGTGTGATTAAAGGCAGTGAAATTAATCCTGTTTGGGCTTGAAGTAGTTGCAGAAGCAGTGGGCATGAACTCAAGAGAAGACAGACAGTTAATTAATTTTTTATTACCATTGAGCAAATGTTATTAACTTAATTCAATTAGCATTTATTGAGAACCCACATTCAATGGATGAATCAATGGGACAGGAGCTATTTATTTATTTACTTTAGGTTATTAAGGCAACATTTGAATGATTTTTGCTCACTAAATGTGACTTTATAATTTTTGCATTTGTACATTCTGAGTCTATATATATATGAATTCATATATATATGAATTCAAGTTATGAATAAATAGCAACTCTTCTCCCCTTGGCTCCTCTGATTCTATTTCTTGTTTGGCCCTGCCCTCCTCTCATCTCTTTTCTCTCTCTGGGTTTACTTCTTTGACCTTCCCCATCTCTATTATTGGTTTCCTTTTCTCTCCCATTCCTTCAGTATATTTAGCCCTCAAAACATTGTTTTCTTAGTTCCTTTCTTTGTAGCTTGATCTTAAAGTTTGTATTTGTTCATACAGCATATTTTCTTTGTACAATTGGCCCCTAAAATCTTAATATAGTTAACCAGCCAGCCAGGCAGTCTACTTTACTGAGCATAAACTATCTGTCTGGCTGTGTACTAGGTGCGTGGGAATTGAAAGGTCAAGAGCAAATAGACTTGGTCCTCAAGAGACCCACAGTTATCACAAATTGCCATCTCAAGTCCCTTGCTCTTGAATATTTTGTTAAATTACCAGTCAGTTCCTTACAATTATTGGGTATCTTTCTACTAGGCTTCTCATTGTCCCTAAATTTGGTAATCCTGGATATCCCTGGAGAATTCACCATTCATTTTCTTTTCATTGTATTGTTATTTTACCAGTTTCCTAAACTTAGAGATATTCTGTGATTTTCCCGATCCCTCCATCCAGTGATTTATTAATCCTTAGTTATTCTTCCTTCCAAATAGTTATTCTTCCTTCCTTCCTTCACAAGTCCATTTCTGTTTTTTCATTTGCACAGCTACCACTTGGGTGGAGATATTCAGTTGTAGATGACCACAATAAAGCGAGTATTGCCATCCATCGAGTCCCAATTTTTTTGCTTTCCCAGTGCATATATAAAGTTAGGCTCAACACTCTACTGCAGTCTATTAAGGAAGTATGCAATAGCATTGTGTCTAAAATCACAAGGTACATACCTTAATTAAAAATACTTCAGGAGTTCCTGTCGTGGCGCAGTGATTAACGAATCCGACTAGGAACCCTGAGGTTGCGGGTTGAATCCCTGCCCTTTCTCAGTGGGTTAACGATCCGGCGTTGCCGTGAGCTGTGGTGTAGGTTGCAGACGCAGCTCGGATCCCGCGTTGCTGTGGCTCTGGCGTAGGCCGGTGGCTGCAGCTCGGATTCAACCCCTAGCCTGGGAACCTCCGTATGCCGCAGGAGCGGCCCAAGAAATAGCAAAAAAAAAAAAAAAATACTTCATTGCTAAAAAATGCTAATCATCAGTGGGTTGTCATCCTTGTGCAGTGTAGTCACATGAAAGATCAGGGATCATAGACCATCCTAACAAATACAGTGATACTGAAAGAGTTTGCACTGTTGTGAGGGTTACCAAAATGGGACACAGAGACACAAAGGGAGAAAAAGTTATTGGGGAAAAAAAATTGGCCCTGACATAATTGTTCGATGCAAGATTGCCACAAACCTTCAATTAAAAAAAATAAATAAATAAAAGGCAGTATCTGTGAACTGTGAAACCCTATACAGTGAAGCATAAAAAACCAAGGTCTGCTTGTATTTCCTTTGTCATTGATCTCAACTACAGTAACAATCTTCTCCAAGTCATCTTACATGCTGTAATCAAAGTGATGTCATGAGCAATAATCAGATCATATTACTTGTTTAAAAAAAAAAAAGGAGCAAAACAAAGCAAAGCACACACATCATGCATACACACTCTCACCTGCATATCTTTCCATGCTCTTATTCTCAATTAACCTATCCATTCTCTTGACACATTGCCTATGGACAAAAAGTAGCTTGTTAAGTTTTTCTTATGAGCGCTGGACTCCAGAAGCCTATATGAAAACTATCAGATAGGTTTTTAAAGGCAGGGTGATTTTAATTTTAATTCTAGATCAAAATCTTTCAGGTGAGGGTATATTTCAAATGTATAGACCACTTTAAAAGCTGTTCCCCTTGCATGTAAACTTGACTCTAGCTCTGAATTTAGTACTGTGATTATTCCTGGTTGAAATTATTACTAGACAGATAAGCTGACATTTCATAGTATAAGCTACCAAACCACTGACAAATAAGTATGGTTAGTAAGCTGTTGCTGTTGAGGATGAACAAGTTTTTTCCTTTGTATGTAAAGTTTGCAAAGTTCATACAAATGTCAAGAATGATATTTTGTTGTTAGAGTATATGAACTTTCTTCTCCACTTGGTAGGTAATAACACAAAATAGAGAGAAGCATGCAACATGATCACACATGGTGAAAATTACTAGAACGAGCTAGAATCATTTTTCACATGTGTATGTACAGCACTGCTTTTCTTGATTTAAATTTGAGACCTGATACTCTGTCTAAAGACAACCAAAGGAGGAAGGTAAGGATACCTCCACAGTCACGAAAGTATAATAAAGAGTAATTGATATGCATAAAAGCTGTATTGAAAAACAACACATTTTCTTTTTTGAAGGCTGAGAGGAATAATTTTCTCAAGGTGAGGGTTGAAAACTTCCTAAAATATTCTCCCTTTTGAAGTGAATGGAAATAAGTAATTCATGGAGGTTTCCTTTGTGGTATTCTGTTAGTTAGATTGGACAAAACAAAATCTTGGGTTCATTAAATCTCTCTCTCTCTCTTTTTTTTTTTTTTTTTAAGGGAGAGAAGTTAATGAAACAAATATATTGGACCATTTCTCCCTTCATTTTCCACTGCCAGCTCTGGTTAGAAGCTGTCCTTTAAAGACGTTCAGGTTAAAGCCATAGGTTTATGTATCATTGTTTTGATTTGCCTTCTGCAGGGCTTCAACTAAAACTCTGCCTCAGAAAAACTTAGATGAAATGTTTATCAAGGGCCATGACAAGAGGACATTTTAAGCCTTTTCAATCAGTCTTAGTAAATCTTTTCTTTTTAAAGAGAAAAAGCAGAAGAGTGTTATTCTCTAGATATAATAGCCTTGAGTGTTCAAGGTGAAAAGGATTCAAGGGGAAGAAGGTTCTGAGGGAGCGTTGAACATGGCCCCTCCTCAAGTGTCTATGATATCTGCAAAGCAACTTCAGGCTTTTGGGGGCAAGGTTGGATTTTTGGCCCTCTGTTTCTAGATAATTACCCCAGTTTTCTGCTTGCCACTATGCTTTGCACCCATAAGCAGACACGGGCTAAGTGATATACTTTTATAGCTCGATCCTAAACTGTAGCAAGGAGCAATTCCGTCCTAGGAAGTGGTTGAATCTTCTATAGACATGAAAACAGTTTGCAATTATGACTCTCCATTTAGTTTTTATGCAGTTACCTCTGGTTTAATGTTAGTATAAAGTGTCTTGAGAAATAAAGATTATGTTATCCTAGGGAAAAAATTGGTTAGTGCTTTTTACAGTTTGATGCGCTTGATTTAGTAGTAGATGTAGAGCTCTGAAAAAAAATAAATCCAGCCAATCAGGTTATATACTCATTCATAATTGGTATTGTATATATAACAGATTTCTTGTTTTACTGTTAGTGTTTAAATGTGAATGTTAAAACTTAAGTTATAATCATGCAAAAGATTCTCTCTTATGTTAAAGCCATCACAATTTATCATTCCCACTATTTGAATGTCACCGAAAGTCTCGCACTTGCATTATCTCATTTGAGGCTCGGGACAGTATTGCAAAGTATTATTATCACTATTATATGAATGAAGAAGTTGATGGAGGGTCAGAGAATTTAATGGTTTGCCCAAGATTACCCGGCTGGTAAGGGGCAGAGCTAGTACTTGAACTTAAGCCTTCTAATTCCTGTGACAGTCAAACTTTACTTTACAAATTGCTTTATGAAACCAGGCACTCTGATTTCAGACCAAGACAGTTGTCTGAAATATAATTCCTTTGTCCTTTCTGATTTTTCCTCTCTTTAGGTAAATTTATCTCTCTGGTATTTGATTAGGAAGCACATTATCGGTATGCGCAAATCTAGAATGCTTGCAAATGATTGCATTTTCCAAACTTATCTGCACAAGACCAAAGCAAGTGTCATCCCCTAGGTGAAGTTTTCTGCACTGTCTGCTCCCCAAATGAAATGAGTCATCCCCTTTGAGGGCCCCCAGAGACCCATGTTGGTCTCCTCATATAATCAATGGATGCATAGGCCTGTGCATCCATTGATTATACTGTGGTAAATTGTGGATGTATTTCTCTTCCCTTTCTGTGGTGAGCTCTTTGAAGCAATGCACCCTCCAGTTATCTTTGATTTCCCTGCACCTAGCACAGTGTCTGGCAGACAGCAAGTGTTAAATAAATTTCAGATGAATGATGAACTGACTGACAGACTGAACGTGGGGTGTTTCAGCTTTCAGTTGACAATTGACTCATTTTCCCTGGGACAGGTTTTTCTGAGCACACCTCCCATTGGTCTCCCTCTCCCACTCTCTATGTGCCAGTTGATGCTGCTGAAATTCTAAAAATTCTCTTTTATGCTAAAATATATATTGGTTTTTATTTTGATGTGAAAGCAACATTTGCATTTGTATGTGTAAAACTGAGAAGAATATAAAAAGACACACACAAAAATTCCCCAATAATTCTACCATTATTTACCCAGTATTTGTTTCACAAGAAGACAATGGATATATCTGCTGTATGTGTATATATATATATACACTGTATATGTCTATGAGTCAGATCCAGAATATATAAAATAATAAAATTAGATAAATATTCCAATTTCAATATATATTTTTATGTATTTATCTAATTTTAATATATTAGATGTGTAAATTTTAATATATTATATATACACTATACACACACACACACAACACACACACACACTGTATATATATAGTATATAGTGCTTCCAAGATGTGTCACTCACTATTCTAGGGCCTTTGCATGTATTAACTCATTTAAAACTCCCAGAAACCCTATGTGTTAAGTACTACTACTGTCATGCTCATTTTGGGGATGAGGATCAAGGATAGAGGGTTGTAAAGTAACTTACCCAAGGGCACCCAACTAAAAAGGGATGGAGCTGGGATTTTAACTCAGGCAGCCTGGCTCCAGGCCTATGTATCTAACCATCAGGCTATATTGTCTGTCTAGATAGAGATTTAAAAAGAAAATCAGTATTAGAATTTTATTGAATATATTATATATGTTACCATTAAATCATGAATGTTTTCCTGTATCTTAAAGTTTATTTCAGAACATACTCCCATCTCAGTTCACATGTTACCTCCTCAGAGAAATCTTCTCTTACACTAAGTCTAAAGCCTTGAATTTTGCCTTCCAGGAGTCATTGGCAATGGCTGGAGACCTGTTTTATTATCATGATTGGCATGAGTGCATATAATGAGTAGTGACCAGGGATGCTGCTAAATATCCTGAAATACACAGAACTGCCCCCCTTAAAAAACACCCCTAAGAGTATGGTTTCCATTGTCAATAGCCGAGGCTAAGAAATCCTTGCAAAGTAGTCCACAGCTCTCATCACCAGCCTTTTCTATTACATCACTGTTTCACTGTCTTTGTACTACTTTCTATTTATCTTAAATTTTTTTGTTTATATTGTTTATTTGATTATGGAGTATGTGTCTCTTCTACCCTTGACTGAAATATCACCTTTATGGTATTTATTAATTTTTATCTCCTAGAAGGATGTGGGGCATGGTAGGTACTTAATGAATAGAAATCAAATAATTCATAGCATTGCTTGGAGTTCCTGTTGTGGCTTAGTGGGTTAAGAACCTGACATAATGTTTGTGAGGATGCGGGTTTGATCCCTGGCCTACCTCAGTGGGTTAAAGATGAGGTGTTGTCACACACTGTGGCATAGGCCACAGATGTAGCTCTGATTTGACCCCTAGCCTGGGAACTTCCATATGCCACGGGTGCGGCCGTAAGAAGAAAAAATAATAATGCGTGGCATTTCTTGCATGTCATAACATAAATGATTTAATGCTTTCACCATTCACTAAAATGTAGATTGTTGCCAATTTTTGCTAATATAAATATTCTTAAACACCGTTTCAGTGAATCTTTTCATATATCTATTTGTTTATGTAGGTTGAATTCATAGATAAGGACTTATTAAATGAATGGCTAGATTTTTAAGCTCTGAATATAATTTACTAATTGCCTTCCAGAAAGATCATGTCACTTTATACTCATACCAGTGGTAACTGGGGAAAGTTCACATACTCTTCTCTGGCTGATTCTAGGATTTACCAATAAAGTAATTTATTTTTATCAATTCAAACAGAACTTTGACCCAAATCTTTGGTTTTCTACATCTGAAAAATTCTCTATCATGAGAAGTGCAAGGTTTTTTTTTTCATATTTATTGCTTTTCTGAAGAATTTTTGTTCTGCGACCAGATTCATGGGTTTTTCTGAGCTCTCCTACATGACATGAAATTCGGCAGTTAAAGACACTTGTTTAGTATTGATAGATCCATACATTATTGATAATCGATAGCTGAGTTTGGTCTCTTTAACTGATTCTTGCCTTGAGTCCTCAGGATTCTGAGGTGATGTGTCTTTTGACACTTTGGAGGATCCCTGTTGGCTGCCAGGCCCTGATGTGGTAATGCCCACTCATGACATGTGTCTTTAAGTGTAGGATAGGAACATGCCCTATGTAGATACCCTGGGGCCAGAAGTTAAGCCACACTAGGAAGAAGGGCAAGAGGTGACAGGAGGGAGTAAGAGGAGATGTAAAGCACATGTGCATTTGCAAACTTTTTGGCCCATTGCATGTGTCCAGTGTATTATGGAATCTATCAGCACCTAACTAGTGTTTAAGATCTTTTTTCCTGATAGTCCATCCGGTGGAAGTTTAGCCCAAGTGTCTCCCAATAGTGGGATACAAGTTTATCCAGTGTGCGTTAGAGCAGCTATTGACGTTTATTTCTCAAAGAAAATTCTCATATAATAGCAATTTTGGCATATTTGATAATGTACATAGCAGTTAACATGGTAGTATATGTATCTATTGTGTGTGCGCCTCTGTGTGTGTATGTGTCTATACACCTAAGGTGGCCTTGCTTCCCCCCTGCCTTTTCTTCTTTGGCCTTGTTATAGCATGCAGAAGTTTCCAGGTCAGAGATTGAATCTGCACCACAGCAGTGATCCAAGCCACAGCAGTGATAACACCAGGCCCCTAACCAGCTAGGCTACCAGGGAACTCCCTCCCACCCCCCCTTTTTTCTAACTAATAAAGATTTGCAATAAAAGCTTTGGGGACTGCTAGTCTAAGGAATAGCCTGAGGTCAGCCCTCTATATCTCTCTCCACCTGAAGGAAAATCACTTTTACTGTGCTTCCTTTTGGTACCAAGGGTGTGGTTGCTGGAACAGTTACAGCCACAGCAGCTGCAGTAGTGGCCTGAGTAGACTTTTCCTTTGAGTTTCTATAGTGGTAACAGGATTAACAGACTCTATTCTGGAAGTACTTGGGTGGCATAACACCTCCCAGCAGAACTATTCCTGACAAGGATGTGCAGATGGAAATGCATATTTATGTCACTTAAAGCCTACCAGAGACACAAGGATTTGAGCTATAACAATAAATAGAAAAAAAAAAAAAAAAAAAAAAAACCTCCAGCATTTTTGGTAACCCATCCATACTCAAGAGCATTGACTGTGCTTGGCGAAAGACCTACAGTTTGCTCTTTGTCCAAGCATAAAATATTCACTATTTCAGCCTGTGAAGGTAGACTCTTCTGAATATATTTTAGAGTGTTAAAACAAACTAGCAAAAAGTTAGGTTAAATTTTCAGGTCTTAAAAATAACAGGACTAGTCTCTGAAGTGTTCAGGCCATTTCAAGAAAAAAAAAAGTCTCCTTTTGAAAAGTATCCACTTATTCCATTTATTAATAATAACGGGCTTTAAAAAATATTTAGGCAGACCAAATAGTAATTGTAGTCACGGCTTTCAAGTTTAAAATATTGTCTTTATAGCAATCCTTGGTATAACTTCTAGCTTCCTTCTAAAACACATCTGACAATGCAGCAAAAGAAAAATGCTCACATCCACAAAATATGGGTTTGATTGTTCTGCGAAAAATTTGCACAACACATCAACTCATTAGAATTGAACTGAAGAATCCGATCAGTCTGGCACTTTGGCTAGCTCTGCTGAGAGTGAAATGAACAACCTTTGTTTCTCCTGTGCCTGGTGGAGAAATAAATATTTTGTGTCAGCCAGAAGACTGAGCTATCCTCCCCTATGAAGAGGTGTGTTTTTTTTTTTTTTTTTATCTGATCAGCAAGGTATAGTTCTTTATCAAGCTAACCAATGCAGATATGACTTGCTACAATAAACAGAAAACTTTCAAAAATTGTTTGTGGTTCTCGTTAAGTTACACGAAGAACACTGTGAAGAAAAGAGAAGATAATCTTAAGAAGCAAACACAGGGGGGTGGAAAGCCAATAGGATAGATCCAAAGGGACACAGTGAATTCACAGATTCTGAAGAAGTCAACATTATAATGACAGAGTTAAAATCTGCATTGGGGCAGTAAAACACAGAATTGACACTTCAGAAGTATTTATAGGAATATAGAGAGCAAATATGAAGACTTTCCCATGATGTACAAGTAAAGAAAAAGGATTGAATTTAGGATGATAAAAATGGTGTTAGATACAGAGGTCAGGGCACATAGGTGTCACCTAAGAAATATAGTTTCCTAAAGAACAAACCAAAACAGTTTAAATATAAGCTTTGTTTAAAGATAATCTTGATGTCTATGTCAGAGTAGATACAACTTCTGAGTGTGCACCTGTTTAAAATTTAGTAAAAAGTGATCCAGGAGTTCCTGTCATGGCATAGTGGAAAGGAATCTGACTAGAAACCATGAGATTGCAGGTTTGATCCCTGGCCTCGCTCAGTGGGTTAAGGATCCGGTGTTGCCATGAGCAGTAGTGTAGACCTCAGACGTGGCTCAGATCTGGCGTTGCTGTGGCTCTGGCGTAGGCCAGCAGCTATAGCTCCAATTAGACTCCTAGCCTGGGAACCTCCATATGCCACGATTGTGCTCCTAAAAAGACAAAAAGACCAAAAAAAAAAAGAGTGATCGAGGATCCTACAAAGTATTTTGCATTATAAAGATCTTTATCAAGTACCCAGGCATATAAAACTAGATTGTGTAAGAAAGAATTGTCAGAGTCCTCACTGTGGCACAGTTGGTTAAGAATCTGATAGCAGCAGGTCACTGTGGAGGTGCAGGTTTGAACCCCAGCCCATTGCAATGGATTAAAGAATCTGGAATTGATGTAGCAGTGGTGTAGGGAGCAGCTGTGGCTGGAATTCAGTCCCTGGGAACTTCCATGTGCTGCGGATGTGGTCTAAGAAAAAAAAAAAGAAAAGAATTGTCATGAAGTTGTCTCCAAATCATTCTTGCCCGATGTGATGTGCCAGAAAACAGTGGGGCAACATTTTTTAAATTTTGAGGGAAGAAGATTATACTTGGACAATTTTATTCTCAATTAGTCTTTTTTGGGTGAAAGTACAATAAGGTATTCTCATCATACATTATCAGAAGAAGCAATACTACTCTAAAGAAAACAATTTTTTTTTTTTTTTTTTGTGGAAGCCTGTAGCTGGTTGAAGTAGGACCAGGATTGAACAATGCAGGCTACAGCAGTGAAAGTGCCAAGTCCTAACCAGAAGGCCACTAGAGAACTTCAGAACTAAATCTTTTTTTAAAATGGTTATATTTTCACTTCCTGAGAAAGCAAAAACAAACCTAGGAACTCAAGTTTTGAGATGCAGAGGCAAGTTAATAATGACAATTGTCCTGAGAAACCATCAATTATTACAACATTAAAATTACAATGAAAGCATTGAGGTGAATGTCTGCTTTCAAAACTGATTCTGATTGGAATTGACATAGTCAGAAACCAGGAAGTTTATGGAAGTGTTTGTTCTCCTTATAGAATGGTGTCTGGGTGTAATTAGAGGGAAACCTTTGCAATATTAGTTTTTAATTCTTCATTTTGGCAGTAACCTGGAAATTATACATAAGAAATATTCTCAGATAAAACCTCTACTCACAAAAGTGTATTCCTGAGCTTAGCAGAGCACTGGGCTTAAAGGTTGAACAAGTGTAGACAAATGTCCATTTACTAAGTGGTAGGCAATGAAATGTTCAAATTTTTCTGGCTTCTAGTCTTGTGCACTTTTTTTTTAAACTATTGTATTGCATCCAAAACATGCACAATAATGGCCAGGACTGGTGAGGTATTTTCAGATAAGTTTTCAGATATGAAGTTCTTTGGAAAATGAGTAGAATTACGGTACTTTAGATCTCTGATAAACTATAGGTGTCGGTTTCATCTTCCACACACCAATTCATCCATCCATTCACTTAACACCTGCTAAAATAATAAAAATAATGATAGCTAAAATTTGTTTCATATTGTGAGAAGCTTTGGCTAAGTGCTTTGAATGAATTCTCATTTAATTGTCACAATAACCCAATGAGGAAGTTATTCTAAGTACTGTTTCCTAGTAAGGAAAATGCAATATTAAGAGGCAAGGGGCTGTGCCTTATTCATTGTGTATTCATTCGTTATTCACTGGTATGCTCCTAAGGGAGTAAAGATTGGGGTGAGAATTTGAATTTAGACATTTGAAAGCTGTTGTCCTTCCTCTTGACCACAATGGTTTGTGTGGGAGATACAAAGATGAATGAAGTATGGTTGTGCCTTTGGGGACTTAATGGTGTATTTATAGGAGGCAAACATGTCCACAGATACATTGCCCTCAGATATCCCTTCTGTGCCATCTGTAACCTGATTTTTGCACCTCTGAAATTCCCCTTAGTGACTAATGGCTAGTCAGAATTGCCCAGTGAGGCCAAGGCTCAAATGAAGGGGGAGAAAGGACAATGTATGATGGAAGATAAGGCAATTTGGCTGTTGTCCTACTCCCTGGAACTCTGTTGCATAGAATTATGTCAAGCTATCATTGTTAAGCAGAGCTTCTGTATTTACAGAGCCTTGTGAAACTCTATGATGAGTGTTGGTCCTCATCCCATCAGTTAGGTGGATTAATCTCCTGATTCTCTTTAAGAGCCTCTATCAATTAGGTTGTCATAAACAACAACAACAACAACAACAACAACAACAACAAAAACCACTGTGCCTGGTTGAAATACTTTGTGTCTAGGAGGTGAGTGCTCTGTCTCACTTAGAAAATAACAATATTAACAATATAACAAAATAACAATATTAAAATGATCACAGCCACACCATATGCTTTAAACTACTTTTATGGTCCATACTCTCTTCCCCATATTTACAGGATGAAGAGGCTGTAAATCTAGGAGCAGAAGTGGGAGAATAGTCACAGTGATGGAAAGTTGGAAATGTGGGTAGATTTTGAGTTGTTCTTGGTATTGGAGATGAAGATTCTTTGAGAATCTAGGTCCTCAGCTTCTGAAATGCTTCTCCATTGCCATAAAGATGAAACTAGTCATTTTAGCTTTGTTAAGAGCTCCTTGGCATTTGTATTTTTTCTTTCCTTTTTTTTTTTTTTTTTTAGGGCCACACCCACAACATATGGAAGTTCCCAGGCTAGGGGTCTAATCAGAGCTGTAGCCACTGGCCTATGCCACAGCCACAGCAATGCCAGATCTGAGCTGTGACTGCCACCCACACTGCAGCTCATGGCAATGACAGATCCCTAACCCACTGAGTGAGGCCAGGGATTGAACCTGCATCCTCATGGATACTAGTTGGGTTCCTTACTGCTGAGCCATAACAGGAACTCCAGTGTTTGTGTTTTTGTCAAACAAGTTATATTAAACTATGCATTTGAAATAATTTTAAATAATTGATAGTTATAGATTTGTTTGTGTCTGTGGGTTTATAATTGAGTACTTTGGGTAGGCTTACAACAAAGCAATTCTTTACCACTGCTACATCTGCTTTGGATTAATTTCACTTTAATTGAATGGCAGATACATTTGCAAAAGCTTAAAAGGTTGAAAACAGTAACAGAAACTCTAAAGGAATAATATGTAAGTTGGAACCATAGGTCTTCCTGGGTTTCTTGAACTTCCTTCCCACTTAGCTTACAGGATATTTAACCCTAAAATGAGCCAGCCATACTTTGAAGTTCCCCCTTGCTGATACAAACAGATATAAATATACCAGGTGATTCCAATCCAATAGTTGTGCTAGACTGAAAAGACTATTTTTTTCTTTCTCTACGAGAGCTCTGTAAGTCATCAGAAGATACTGCTGATGTTTTAAAGGAAATAAATTTGCTCTTGTCAAGGTTGCTCTGAAAGGAATAACTTTAGAGGTGATCAGTTTGTTGAGTACAGCTTGTACTTGTGCATACTTTATACAGTATGTTGGCATGAGCCCACCTAGATCTTGTTGGTTTTTTAAAAAATTTATTTATTTTTTTCTTTTTTGCCTGCACCCACAGCATATGGAAGTTCCTGGATCAGGAATTGAATCCGAGCCAGAGCTGCAACCTATGCCACAGCTGCAGCAATGCTGGATCTTTAACCCACTGTGGGCCGGGAATTGAACCCGTGGCACCACATAGCACAGTGGGAACTCCTTTTTATTATTTAATTAAATTATTCAATGTGTTTATTTTTTCTTTAGATCTTGTTTTGTAATGCCCAGGAGAAAGGTTCTCAAACTTTAATATTCATTAAAATCACCTGGAGTGCTTGTTAAATCCCAAATCCTGTATTACTCCCTCAGAATTTCTGATTCTGTAAGTTTGTGTTAGGGGCAGATTTTTAAGTTTCAAATAAATTACATTAAACAACGATTGATGGAAAATCTGGCATATCTTATAGCTAAACTTCTGCCACCTGCTTTGAGATAATTCTTGTTATCTGCACTATCCTTTTAGTCTATCTGAAACAGGATGTTAATATGTGAAAGTGACACTTTTAGCCAAAGTTTTCATTTACTGTGTCCCTGTTATAAGCTGTGAGGCAACTGAAATTCAGAGAGATGAATCATCTTGTCCAAGGTCACACAGCCAAGACTCAAACCCAGTTTGTTCTGTCTCCAAAGCTTTATCTCTTGTTACCATCTGCACATATTCCTTAAAATCAACCAAGATAAGTACGGAGCGCTGATAATAAACACTTGCATCCAATGCTTTGGGCACACATATGTTTAAGAAGATGTTTGAGTTAGAATTAGAAATGATTCTCTCTTTCCCTTTCTGAGCAAAAGTTACTTTTCTAGATTTCAAGGAAACTAGTTGCAGTGCCTCAATTGGGAAAGACAAATTCTCTTCTAGAAAATGAGAAATTAAGTTCTTGTACTGTCAGAATGCAACTTAAGGGTCTGTCCCAGGTTCATCGCCAGAGCTTAACTCTGAGCCATTTCTTTTCCCCACAATATTACCTGATTTAAAGAACATCCTAGGACATAACCAGGTCAACAAAGTTGCATGCAATCTCTTTAATTCACATACAAACAAACAAACAAACAAATGGACATTAGGCTGCTTTGGGTTCTTCTGGTGTTTTTTTTTTTTTTTCCCTTAAGAGGTAAAGTTGGTTTTATCACCCTTTTGGATCCCATCTTGACCCTCTTTTAGTGTGCTTTTTCTGTGGTCCCTTTACTCAACCTGATTTTTGTAACTCCTACCCCCAACCCTTGTAGTTTTTTTCCTTTCTTGACTAACTTGATTAACTATCTGCATTAAATATGTTCCTGAGTGCAGTACTCTAGTCTTTATATACTTCCCCATGTGTCTTAATCTTTTATCACAACAGATACTGCGGAAAATACTAGGTTAGTATAAAAACCAGACCCTCGAGTGTATCTTTATCACTAGCAACAGAGGGAAAATACTGAGTGTAGATGAAATGGGATTAGTAAACCACCAGTAATAGCCAAAATATGTTTTCTTCTAAGTTTGTAAGTGGCCTTTTTGCATTCTGGTTCAACATCCCAGCTAAGGATTCTGCATGAACCAGACACCCTTTCATTCTTCCTCTATCTCAGGAGCATGTTATAATGGTGGATGAATAACTCTTGTATGTATATAGAAGTAACTCTGTCCCATAAGCTAGTATTGAAGCCTCAATGGCTAAGGTGCTTTGCTTTATTTCATTCTACCACCTCTTCTGGAAGCCCTTTGGATAAACTCCAGGTGTCCCATAAACAGTGACACCTTTTTATTTTTTATTTTTTTTTGTAAAGCAAAACACTCAGTTTTCTTGTTGGCAGCACTTAATGAGTGTGTTCTCTGAAGATAGGGAAGCACCCCAAGGAGGATATATTTAACACAATACTATAATTTCCACAATGCTCACTCAGTGTGACTTTACAGATGCCCCTTTGCCTTCCCCAGTGTCCAAGGCAGTAATGGGGTCAGTCAGAGAGTTTCCTTCAACACTTGGGAGCTTTACCCTCCGAGACGTCAGTGGAGTTAAACACCGGGAGAAAATTCATCCCTCTATGTTTTTTAATTTTTTTCCCACTCATTTAGAAGTTCACTCAGCAAAATGCCACTTCCTTCTGTTCTCTAGTAAAACACTGCAGTTGATAACATCACTGTAATTTTTGCAGTCTTTTTTCCCCTCTTAACCATCCAACAAAGGAAGGAGATGGATAAAAGTGTATGTTAAGTGAAAACATAATATTATATCTTCTTTTCCTTTAGCAAAGGGTGTTAAAACAGATTCATTAGTTTTGACTAAATACAAGGTTTCCATGAGGATTTTTCGAGAAGTGACATGACAATGTTGATATGTGCGCTCAAGACAATGGAGGTTAAAACTGTTGTGAAAATATAATTCTCTAATATATCCTGCAAGATACAGAATAAATATATGGTAGAAAGTTTTCAATGGAAGAAAAGGATGTTCACGGCAGGTCTATCTTTTCCTGAAATTCCTTTTGTGCTGTGATGAGCTAGCCTACAAAAGAATTTGGGGGGAGGGTTAATAAGAGAAAGTAATTTATAATACTGATATGTCAATATGTTTTTCAATAAACTTTCCCCCACATTTTCTTGAATTCTCGTCACTGTACAAATTATAATTATATGTCTTCCTCCCACTTGGAAAGTGGCACAAGGCGCTCGAGTGCAGCTCTGCTGTTCAAGTCGTCACTAGAATAGAAATGTCACGACTCAGTTAACAATGCTTTATTATTCACATTGATCTTTTTTTATAGTGTTCTTTATCTCAAAAACATTGTAAATCAGATATCTACCTCCCACTCTTGTTCATTTGCAAATTTGTATTATTCTAATGGAAGAAAGCGATGGAGTGTCAAGAGTCAGTATATACTGTTTATGTTCTCCCTGCTTCAAAATGCTTTTCTCTGTAAAAAGGGAAGATGCCAGAAGCGTGCCTCACTCCAACTTCTTTATCCAGGTTCGTAGGTACACTTTATTTCTCCTCTGGATCAAAAGAAGTTGGGTGTTTCTTGAATCCAGTAAGATGGAACAATGGAATGAAAATATGTTTATTATATAAAGAAACAAAGTACTTTAAATGTACATCTTTTTAAAATATATCACTTGCTTCTGCCTCAGTTTCTCCCTCTTTAGCTATGCATACGGCCTTTACTGCAGCCATGTTGTGTTTCAGTTCAAGATATATGGTGGTGCTTTTATTGAAATAACTTCAAAGTGTCCCTTTTAGACACATGTTATTAGTTGAAAGCATGTTGGTCTCTTAGGACTTCCAAATTATGATATCAAGACTTTGTTCCATCACCGTCTATCAAGTTTTTTTGGATGTAATACTTTCATGATTCAAAACAATTTAGAAGGAGTGAGAAACATAGTATTGTGGTCCTGAATCGAGGAGTATGGTAGTCATGTGGATTACCCTACATTCATTTTTTAAAAAAGGATCCTTCAAAAAATACCGCTTAATACCCACTTAACAGATGGATTCAAAGCACGATAACAATCAGTCAGTCACTCACTCATCCAGGAAACAGTTTTAGACTCTTTATATAATACTTAGCACTATGCTCACTGCTGGTAGATACACCAAGATGAAAAAGACATGGCCCCTGCCTTCTGACTATACCCTTTCTTCCAGTGCCTGGCACTCAGGCAATCTCAATAGCATATGATACGTGGATTTTAGAGGTAGGTACATAGTTCTGTGGGTGCAGAATTCAGGGGTTTCCAATAATGCTTGGCATAATATAGATAGATGTCTAAAAAGATAAGACCTTTTCACTGGACCTCAAAAATTTGGTATTCTATTGCCAGAATACCTTGAAGAGCAAGGATATTCCAGTAAGAAGATTGTGAAACACTGAAGTGTGCACAACAGTATTTAGCAGCGGATGGTATGAGTGTGCTGGAGAGAGGGAGAAGAGAAAATGGGGACAATGGGAGTTAAGGTGCGGCTTTATGTGTTTATCCATGGATTTTAGACTTTAGTCGTTGGGGAGGTGTGGACACCAAGGAAAGAGATAGACCCTACCTTTGGAAAAATGCACCATACAGAGACACATAATATAGAGACCCCACCCCAGTTCGGCCTCAAACACAAAAATAGATTCAGGTTACCTTAACTTTGTTTAAGTGCCTGAAGTAAATATTTTAAGCACAAATAAAACAAGATCATATTTTTGTCTTCTAAATTCCAATATGGAGGATGAATTATAGGGAAAGTAAACTGGAGTCCAGGATTCCATTTATTCTTATTTGATCACTTTCCATCACATCAACCTGGAAACTGATATAACATTTTCCTTACACTATTTTTTCCCTCGGATTCTATAATACCTGTCTCTCTGAATTTTTCTGTACCTCTTCTTATCCAAGAGATGAGACATTGCAAAAAAAAATTTGATTAAAAGGACCAAATGTTGCAAAGAAGGCCAAGATACCCCCAGATGGAAAACAAACCATTGATTTTGGTAATTTGGTGATGGTTTGCCAGAAGAATTTCAACAGATAGGTGAGGCTAGAAGACAGATGAAAGTGGGATGAATGGGGGAAAACAGAAATAAGAAATCAGAAAAAGGGAATATATATTACATGCTCAATAAGTAATAATAGCTACATATTTCTAGATGCTTTTGATATGCCAAATAATGTTCTAAGACTTTTCATGTTCAAACTTATATAATCCTTATGTAATGCTCACCACAATCGCTAAACACTAGTGCTATCCACGTTTTCCATACAAGGAGGGTAAGGCATAGATAGGTAATATAAGTTGTGAATTGTAATGGAAGACATTGAGTGGCAGAGATGGGATTTCTACCTGGGAAGTCTGGTTCCAGAAGAGAAGATGAGCACTGAATTACCATGGTACCCTGTCTATGATAAAGTAGACTTAATAAGCAAATAATAACATTCATAGCGCATGTAATATAATAAGTAATACTGATAAATAGTAGTATTATAATGGTAATTGAAAAAGCAGTATAAATTAAAGGCAAAGGAGAAACTTTAATGATATCGGTTTGAATAGGTCACCACAATTATTAGGATTTAGTGTGAAATATTTTAATATTTGGAAGAGGATAAGGTGCTAATTGTAGTCTTTACTACCCTTAACTTTGAGAAGTTTTGTTAAGAAGAAAATTTTTAGAGATGAATATCTATAGTAAGTTCTAAAATATAACACCAAAATACTAAAGAAAATATAACACTATTATTTTCACAGTGAATGAGTGGAAAAGTCCTGACAGTAGATCTCTTAATTGAAGTTTAATTTGAAAAGTCAGCCATCTTTAGCATAGGTATTTTTTTTCCTTACCTCTCAGAGGGAACTGTTTGCCTTGTAAGTGATGTTAGGCTGCCAAAAAATGTTTCACTAATAGAGATTCAAAGATGACCTCTTAAAGGTAAATGCATATTCTTCCCATTAATTTCTTTCATGACTCAGTTATTCATTGATAGTGCTGAAGTTTCACTGGGTTTTTGTTTTCTTTAATGACAAAGATGTACAGCTGGATTATACCTCAAAATTCCTTAATTCAGTAAATGGTACTGAGTGTCTGCTATGTGGAAGATGCTATACTGGGTCAGGAGAAACTCAGGTAAAAGACCTAAGTCAGTTTTCAGATCACTTCCAGTTAAATAGCAGAGTCCACTAAGGACACCAGTAATTCCGTGTAGCAATTGCTCTGGCAGAAGTTATAGGAATACTGCTGGGGGGCATTGAGCTGAGTCTCCATCACAGAGGAGGTATTCACCGAGAAGAGTCAAGAGCTGAATGCGAGGAAGAGTAGGAAGAATGCACATTTTCTGCTGTAAAAAAATGCGTAGTATCATTTATGACAGCAAAAGTTCACTTATCATCATTCTAGTACACATGTTGGAAGGGGAACCAGGTACGAAGGTGAGGAGGAATAGTCAGAGGTTAGAAGAAAAACCCAGAGACAGCCAAGGAAGGTGAGCGTGTAAAAAGATTCAGTGGTCAACAGTGCTTGTGCATATAATGGGAACATTATATATTCAGAAATCTCCTTATTTGCATAAATTGGTGTGTCTGGTGCTTTAAATACAACTAAGGAAAATACACCCAATTATACTGACTTTAGCTCCTGAAGACTTATGTTGGTGACAGATACTGATTGGACATTCACCAAGCCAAATCTATTTCTTTCTGGACACATAGTTAAACTACATTTTTTGGCCTCCTTGCATCTAGGTGGGGTCATGCAGATAGTTCTGTGTGAAGGGATATAGATAGAAATGAAGTGCCTTCCTTCCAGTTTATCCCCTAAAATGTGCCCCATGATTCTCCACTTTTTTATTTTTATTTTTTTATTTTTTTTGCTTTTTAAGGCCATACTTGAGGCATATAGCAGTTCTTAGGCTAGGGGTTGAATTGGAGCTACAGCCGCTGGCCTATGCCACAGCCACAGCAACATGGGATCCAAGCCACGTCTGCAACCTACACCACAGCTCACAGCAGTGCTGGATCCTTAATCCACTGAGCAAGGCCAGGGATCAAACCTGCATGCTCATGGATACTAGTCGGGTTCATTAACCACTGAGCCATGAAGGGAACTCCTGATTCTCCACATTTATTCTTTATTTTTTGGACAACTTGAAGCAAGGAATATGGTAGAGGAGTTTCTGTTGTGGGTTAAGAACCAGCATAGTCTCCTTGAGGATATGGGTTCAATCCCTGGCCTTGCTCAGTGGGTTAAGGATCCACCATTGCCGCAAGCCACAATGTAGGTCACAGGTTCAGCTCCTTTTCCACATTGCTGCCTCTGTGGAGTAGTCCTGCAGCTGCAGCTCTGATTCAACCCCAGCCTGGAAACTTTCATAAGCTGCAGGTGCAGCCGTAAACAGAAAAAAAAAAAAAAATACAATAGAGAACTCTGAGAGGCCCCATAAGGATAGCAGAGTCACAAGATGAAAAAATGCCTGAATCCCTGGGTCACCATATGGTGGGGGGACAACCCAGAAATATTTATCTACCTTGAGCTTTGTGTGGTCAAGAATGAACATTTATTAAGTTAGGCCAAGGAAATTTGGGGATAGTTGTTTATAGCAGCTACTGTTAATCTGGTTAATAATATGATAATTTGGAGTACAACCCTTATGTGAGTTAATCAATAAATATGTCTCAGTAGTTATTATAGGATAATAATTTTAAAAATAGTATCTGTTGAATTCCTGGTACAAAGTATAATGTACTTTTAATTTTCTCCTATAAGAAAAGGACTTAGTAGATACTTAATAGTAGTGCTATCTAGTGGAATAATAGTAGGTACTATTACTGCTGTTCCACAGTAATGGTTAAGACACTGGGACTCAGAAAGTTGGAGACATTTTACTTAAGAGGGTAGGCTTAACAGTAGTGTAGCCAGGATTTGAATCCATGCTGTCAGATATGAGAACTATCCTCTAAACTGTGTATTGTCTCCCATTGGTAGATACTATAGTATATGTTGAACAACTAATTTCACATATTCTTTCATAAAGGTAAACATAGCTTGATAACATGCAGTACAGTTCCTTTTATTATGTACAAGAGTGTAGAAGATTCACTTTACCCTTAGGAAGATGACAGACATTCTTTTCACCAGTATGTCCTTTGATAAAAATGTGTATTTCTAGGCTAGTATCAGAGCCTTTGCTTTTGACCATGAGAACTTTTATTTGCTTCTTAAAAATTTTTCCCAACCTGTTACCATAACACACACAATAGATGACATATATATATTATATCTATCCATCCATACACACACACATTAAAACTGTAGCCAAATGGATGCTTGAATAACAACAGAAATCTCTTCTGAAACTGACTGATAGAAGTTATTTATTTATTATTTAATATCGGTTTCATTTAACAAAAACAAACTAGCTGTGATCCCAGCTAACTAATTTATTAGTCGGGGGGGGTGGGTCTAGTTTTTTGCTGGATATCTCTTTAAAATGTGTGGGATTATCAAAGGAACAGTTTATCCTATTCCTTCATCCTCCTTGAGTTTTGTAGACTGTGCTTTATGATGAATCCAAGGGCCAAATACTTACTCAAATAGCAAGATGCTGCATTCCCATCTCACCTGGTGTGTTATCCTCCTCCTCCTTCCCAATGAGAATTTATTTTTGTAACTCCTGATCCAGTTAATTTTACTGCCACTTATTTGAAGGGGTGGGGGTCATTATTAGGAAATGCCTTCTGGGCTCTCTTTGTCTCTTTCTCCATCTCTCTGTGTGTCTGTCTGTCTCTTTCACCCCCACTTACTGCGTGTTTTGCTGATTAAGCAAATCAACCTTAATTAGTAACTAACTAGAAAAGAACTCTGGCAGGTTTCCTGAAGCAGCCTCAAAACCAACCACAGCCTGAGCTCAGAACCCATTAAGAGGTAATCAACCAGTGCAACTAAGGAGTCACTCAGACCAGACTTTTGGAATTTGGCTCTTTGTTCTGTCAGTTTGAAGATCCGCTGTGCCAGTGATGCAATTTAGGAGGGAGCTCTTTGAGAGCTTTCACTCAGGAAGGCGTCAAGAGCTCTGGGGGGAGAGCTTAGCTCAGAAAAAGGGAAAGAAGGCAAGTTTGCATTGACAGCTTGATCCCAGAGAGAGGCGGCGTGGCTGCTTGTCTAGCGGGTCCTCTGGGTGTGGATAAGGCAGGGGCAGGAGGCTTCCTCTTAAGTGAACATGTGCCTCCAATATTAAAGGAACAATTACCTTCCTGTGCACCGCTCGCTGTTTGCTACTGCTGTTTCCTTCAATAAAACCTCTTTTCACTTGCCAATTGGAGCCTGTCAGGCAGTAATATTTTTCAGGCACGATACACATACTAAAATGCCCTTGTGATGTTTTAATACATTTACAGTTGATAACAATAGGGCTGTTTTGTCAAGAGAGGTTTTTTTCAAAAAAGTATTTTTTACAAATGCAGAGCAATGTTAAAGCTGGACGGTCTAGTGTTGGCTGTGCTTCGTGGCTGCTGGTCCTTCCTAGAGGTCATTGCAGCCCCGGAGAGCAGGGAAAAGTAGCAAAATGGGATCAGGATGTAGTCCTTTTATTCAAATTGAAGTTCTGCTCTCTGTATGTTTGTGTCTGTGTGTGTCTTTTCCTCTTCCAGAACTGATGCAACACCAAATAATAGTGTTTCCTTGCTGGCTGTTGAGGGCGGGGAGTTCCCAAAGCCTTATTGTCTGCTCCTTTAGCCCTGCTCCCCCTCCAGCCATTAATGAATACATTCAACCAGCCAGGGTCACTTTATTATTCTGACATAATGAACTGGGGGATGTGATTTCCAAGTTCTGAGGCTGACACTGGCAGGGTGACGCTTTCACCTCGAGGTGCCCCAACTGTATATTCGACACACTTGGAAGAATAAATATTGATCTGCTTTCTGAGGATGTGCGGCATGTGAAATGTTAATGCTTTTAAACGGCTTTGGACATACAAAGTAGCTATTATTACCCCTATTATTATAAGGTATAAAAATCTCAGAGAAGATCTCATCTTCACCCTTTATCCTTATGATTAGTGCATCTGTGTTGAGTGCTCGCTGTATTCACACTGGTGCTCGTGGGACTAGACACAGTGGTGACATTCGAAGACAGAGTGATTTTGAGTCTCCTCCCCTCCCCCTCTAGGGGAGAGACTCAACAATAATGTGAATACATATTTTGTGGACTTCCAATAACACATATTTATTCCTTCATGGGGCCCCATTGATTATAGGGTTGGGCATTTTCCATATGTCTTTCTGAGGTGGCCCATTGTTTTGTATGGAAATACAGAAAAAAAAATGGCCATTTAAAATCATAATTGGTTATAAAAGTTTGGAGCCCTAAAAAGAATGGGATTAATATCTAACCTTTGGTTTGGCAAAATAGTTTCTGGGAATGTTTACGTATTAGTAGCGAGCTCCTCCTAAGACATGGTTAAACTCCTCTATGTAAGAAAAAGCTGAAACTTGTGGTTTGAATGGTCCTGGTGAAGCTTGAAGGAAATAGGAGTGCAGCAAAATGGCAGGACACAGGACCCCACCAAGGAATCACAGCCAATGACAATGGCCAAGTGACATAGTTAACAACATGGCTAATATTTAGTTTTAAATGACTTGCTGGCTGATGCTTGGATAATAAAGCCTTCCTCCTCATTGTTTTCTCACTTTTGTCAAACGTTAGTAAAGATCACTTACACACATAATCTATTGTTGATGGCATTAGGAATAAAGAGTTTGAGGTTATAGATGATGAAATCCTCTGAGGCCCCAGGTAGATATGAGTGAGATGTGGAGTGCAGTGAGTGACTTGGGATGGAGTATGAGACACTTCTGCTTTTCTCAAGGATTCTTGACACTTGAAGAGAGGTGGGCTGCCATCTGAGTTAAATAATTTTGTTTATTGAGACATTCAATTAATGTTTATTGACCATCTACTGTATGCTAGGGACTCTGATGGGGATTGAGAATACAAGTGTGAATAGTTCTGATAAGACCTGTGCTTAGCAATGGGATGTATATGTACCTACTTTGCAGCAATTTGTAAAATTTAGAGGGAGGCTTTGTGATCTGTCCACATACCAATGTTTTTATTTTCTTCTTCACTTCTGCCTTACTTCTTTTATTTTAGGCAAATTCATTTCTTTATCAGGTCTTCAGATTGGCCTTTTTTTTCTTTTTTTTTTAAACATTACACACAACATTTTAATTTTTTTTAAGATTTTGATTTTTCCCATTATAGTTGCTTGACAATGTCCTGTCAATTTCTGCTGTACAAAAAAGTGTACAGCACAGTACTATACAGCAAAGTGACCCAGTCACACCAGAAGCATATGGAAGTTTCCAGGTCAGGGATTGAGTCTGAGCCACAGCAGAAGCCTATGCCACAGCCACGGCAGTGCTGGATCATTTAACCCACTGAGCACAGCTGGCTTGGGATCGAACCCACAACTCCACAGCAACTTGAGCTCCTGTAGTCAGGATCTGAATCCACTGCACCATAGTGGGAGCTCCCAGATTAGCTTTTCGGATTTCACTCAAGTTGTTATTGTATGTAATGCCTCCCCATCTTCGCACCAAGTCATACCTTGCTAAATCCTCTTTAAAGGTTTGGACATCCTCAGCCTGAGGAAACTTCACATTGTTCTGATTTAATTGGTCTGGAGTTCAGTCTAAGCATCATGATTTAGGACAACTGCCAAAATGATTATAGTAGCCAGGGTGGAAAATATACGTACAAAAGTTATCAAAGCACATTTTATTGGTATTGTTGACTGAAATAATAATCCACAACCTGTAAGTTGAGAATTTTATTTGCGGTGAAATTAGGACTTAAACCCAAGAGACAGCATCTCAGATAGCCCCAGAGAAACCCCTCTTCTGAGGCAGTGAGGAAGGAGCTAGGATATATAGGAGTTTTTGCAATAAAGGGCAGGGAGCAGGAACAAAAGAGACCTGGGCTCACTGAAATCATTCCTTTGATATGCATATCAGCTATCGGGTGGTATCCTGAGTTTTCAAAGCCTGCAGGACTCACTGGCTCTCACCCTTGGAGGTGACTGCATTTATAGATGACTGTGACATTCCTTACCCTTAACCACAGACCTGGTTGAAATATCATTCAAAGAGGAAAAGGGGCAATATCAGGATAAGATAGAGGGGAGGGGGAGGTGCATGCAGCACACACACATCTTACAATGCATACACACATTTTACAAAAGTTTTGTTGCTGGTCACATGAAGGTTACTACCAGTCACAAGGAGCAGACATCACCATGAAGGAGTTTAGTGTTTTTCTAGATATGAGGAGATGCAAGAATTGGGCACATAAAATCTTCTCCTGAAAATATCTTGACTAACTGAAGACCTGTTCTTCCAGTTTTCCCAGAGCAAAGAGTGCCTCACTCCTGGTCTCCACCTTGAGCTCCACTCAGGGGGTGCTGTGGGTTTGTAGCTGCAGTGGCTCATGTTTTACTCCATATAAGAGGCTGATGATGGCAAGTGCCAAACTTCAGGTCACAGTATAGTTGTTATGATTGCATTTTACAGCAACATTTCACTCTTCCTTTATTTTTTCTTCTATCCCCTGTCTGAGGGGAAGGGACCCTTCTCCTTTTCAAGATGAACATTTGCAGCAGGAACTTGCACTCTTTCTCTTTCTCCATCTGCAGGATGTGTCTTTGTCACCATCATCCCCTTTCCCTGTATTTTCACTTGTGCTCTGCTGATGCTACCCTCCTTCTGCCTGCTTGCTTCAGTGCATTGTAGCCTGAAAATCCTTCTTGAGCTAATTTTTCTAGCACCCAATTCCTCAGAGGAGTCCTTAACACATACTATTTTACCATCTACTCACTCCATAATCCTTCACAGTCAGATTCCATCCCCACACAAATAAAACTGATCTTTCAGAGCCCATGCAGTAATCCATGCTAACTACTTAATTAATTAATATTATTAATAGTTAATTATTAATAATTAACATTGGCTGAGTGGATAAACAGAGTAATAAGTGACTTTCTAATCATCAAATCAATGGTCTTTAATCAGTTTCCCTCCTCCTCGATACCTGGCTTGTCAAGCCCATGACTGTTCCTGTCTTCCTTAACATAGAATTCTGGTTTTTCTCCTTTTCTGATGTTTCAAGGCTGGCCACTTTAAAAGGGAGCATTACACATGTTTATGGGTTGTGATGGCAGGTAGACTTGGCATTCAAATCAAATCCCTGCCACTTCATAGCTGCCTGACTTAAATAAGACAGGTTGCCTACCTCACTGAACCTCTCATTCTTCATCCATAGAGAGGAGGCAATAATAGCATTGTTCTATAGTTTTCTCTGATACTTCAAGGCAATTGCAAAATCAATAAGGGCTCAGTTAACATAAATGGGTGTTTGCATTTTGGTGGATATAATCCCTGTGGGCAGTCACCAGGCTATTTTTCTGCCACTCTGTTCTGTCTGCAAAACCTACAGTGTTTGGCCCAGGGTCTTTGAAAAAAGTTACCTGTGAATGTGTGAGCAAATGCATTGTTCATCTTAATTGATGATCATTATCAAAGTCTTGCCTTAGGCGCTCTTCACTCTTTCCCTTACAGACCTCATTTATTCCCTGATGACATTTTGACCTCATTCATTACTTCCCCTTCTTCATGTAGATGGCCGCCACATTGAAAGAAATCACCTTGGCTTATTGTGACCTCCTTACCCAAACATCCCCAAAGGCATTTCTTTGATATTTTTTTTCTTGTTTTATTATTTTAATTACCCCCCCCTCCCCCGTACAGCATGGGGACCAAGTTCCTCTTACATGTATATATTTTTTTCCCCCACCCCTTGTTCTGTTGCACAGATCTTAAAATCCCTATACTTGCAAAGAATTAGTCTTCTCTCTCCTTAACTCTTTTATTCATTTAGATATATTCATTGCATACTATTATATATATTTGTTATATATTTCAAATGGTCTCCTATATTACAATATATTTTTAATGTATTTGTTTAATGTATATATATTTGTAATAACCTCCAACATAGATTTGTACTACCTGCCTATTTGTTTATTGGCTCTAGGATAGTCCCACCTGAAAACATGTAGCTTAGTATAGTAGCTATCTGCCCCTTTGACAACCAAAAATAACAAGAACCTTATTATTATTTTTTCTTTTTACAGCTACACCGGCAGCAAAGGGGAGTTCCTGGGCTAGGGGTTGAATCGGAGCTTCAGCTGTAGGCCTGTGCCACAGGCACAGCAAGGCCAGATCCAAGCCACATCTGTGACTAACCTACACCACAGCTTGTGGCAATGCTAGATCCTTAACCCACTGAGAGAGGCTAGGGATCGAAACCTCATCCTTATGGACACTATGTCAGGTTCTTAGTCACTGAGCTACAATGGGAACTCCCAAGAACATGAATTTTTCAAAGTCCATACTCCTTATCCTACTATAGTGTTATTTTCAGTCTTATTTTAATCAAATACTTCCTTTTATGTAAATGATATTTATGTATTAAGCAAGCACAAGTAGATACAATTTCTTTGTGAAAAAAATAGCTAAAGCAATATGGAAGTATAAAAGAATAGCAAAATTCCCACCTCATCCTGCTGTTGGCTTTCATTTTTACTCCTCTTTCCAGGTGTGGTTCCTCTTAGCAGCCTGGGGTAACTCTTTTCTAGACCCTTTCCTTATGTTAGTTATGTTGAGTTTTACTTCATGTAAATGGGCCATACTCTATTTCTTAATGTGAAACTGGATTTTCCCTCATTAATATGTCTTGCTGGCTTAGACATGCTTCGTCCTAGATAACTATGGCATAGTGTTGCCTCTTACAGAAGCTCCAAAACCTATTATGGCAGACGTCTATTGCTGAATCCTTAAAAGCTACCTCGATATTTATTTCCTGTTCCATTCATATATGTCATCTTTTAACAAAATGAGAAATCACGTTTCAGCTTTTCTGTCTTGACCTCTTTGTCCGTGCCTAACAGTGAAATGTCTGTTTATCCCCCAAAACCCAGCTCAAATGTTAATTGTATGTGGAGTCCTCTTTGCTGATTTCAGATTAAAGTGATATCTTTGAGAGATTCCTCATTTCTTTACGGACAAATTCTGAGGTTTTTGCAAAGCTAAACATATGGTCTTGTGTTAGGTAGGTTCTGAATCCATGTATTGCATAAATGAGTAGATGATTTTTTTTAATCCCCTGGGTAATTTTTTAATTTTTTTAAATTTTTATTTAAGTATAATTGATTTGCAGTGTTTCTTCAGTTTATGTTGTATGTCAAAGTGACCCAGTCATACATATCTTCCATCATGTTCTAACCCAAGAGATTGGAAATAGTTCCCTATGCTGTACAGTAGGACCTTATTGCTTATCTATTCCAGATGTAACAGTTTGCATCTACTAAACCCAAACTCCCAGTCCATCCCACTCCTTATCTGATCTCTCCCCCCGCCACTACTGGCAACCACAAGTCTGCTCTCCATGTCTGTGATCTGTTTCTGTTTTGTAGATAGGAACACTGATGCCAACTTTTAGATTCCATATATAAGTGATATCACATGAATGCAACTAGAGAGTCTCATATTAAGTGAAGTAAGTCAGAAAGAAAAAGACAAATACCAAATGAGTATATGATTTTTAAACTTTTGTTACCTGACGTGTTTGCACAAATAGGCTCTAAGTACATTCAAGGTAAAAACTTACCACAGTGTGCCTTGAATAATGCAGAAAGGTGATGATTTTTATGCCGCTGCTATGCCCACTATATTGTGGATATGGATAAAGATGAAGTTTTCCCTTATCATATTGCACCACAAGTACCCATTAGCCCATCTAGGAAGCTATCACAAAGAAATGAAATGAACCTACCAGGATCTTCAAGAGGACTTGGAATTGAGCTGGATAATCCTAAAGAAGGAAAGTTAAAAAAGAATTATTTGCATGGATATCCTTTTTTTTTTTTTTTTTTGCCTTTCCAAGATCCCTTTACCCGCTTTTTTTTTCAGGAAAGAGAACCCCGCTTTCCAATGGAGGATGCCTTCCATGTAGCTTGAGTGGAATTGTCTCCTCCATCCCTGCTCACTGCACAGAGCCATGGTAACCTGAGTATTCCCAGCCATAGTAGTTGGTGGTGGGATGGCTGTAAGAATCAGGTAGGACCAATCAGGTTGTTCCCTGAGACTTAAGATCTGCATACTGGAAGCGAGGCTTCTCTCCTCCTTTGTGAGGCAGAAGGATAATATAGGCTTGTGACTGACAGAAGACATCTTTCCTGCCTTGGATAAAAACGTCTGAGAATAAAGCCTAACACTGAATTCATCATTTGGGTCCCTGGATTTCCTTACTCCTGAAGCTCATCTCCTCCTGGACATCCTAGATAGGTGAATCCACAAATTCCCTTTACTTCTGCTAGTTGGGTTTCTATGACCTATAGTGGAGAGAAACCCACACTATTATATAGAAGGTTTAATTAATTTTAAATATTTCTTCTGAGTTTGTTTTCTTCCCATTTCTCTTTAGAGGATGTATGCTGATGAAATTCTCTAAAATCAATTGTTTGGTGTCTGCTTTCTAACTCCCAGAATATTCACAGAGTAGCAATGTTGAATTTTGTGGAGGCATGCCAAAAATGATCTACAAAAATGGCTTAAAATCAGAGGCTAGATCTTATGCTAAAATGACTGGTAAGAAATCATGAGATGTGGTTTCTGTTGGCCTGGTCTTTCATCAGTTCTATTCAATTCACATGAGTGAGAAGAGGGGACAAAAATGTATGTGTACTGAGTTTCTACTCAGTTCAACTCTTTCATGAAATGTACCCCTTTCATGCAGATCTTGTGATCTTGTCTTGAAAGATGTTATTAAAAATCCAGATGATTTTCAGAGTTCCATTTTCTTTCAGTGTCACTAGCTGGTTAAGTATAGTAGGTTCAGGATTATGATCCAGTTGAGTCTAGGCCTTCCTTTCTACCATCTGGAATACCATACAACTAGGATGAATGTTGACTCTTAGTTCTCAAAGCCTATTGCTAATTTTCCATCAACTGTCTTGAAATTTATGAGTTGGCCTTACTGTTTTTGGGGAAAATTATTTTCTGAGGAATGTATTAGTATATTGGGAGTTTGAGATTTGAATTTGGAGACATGAATTCTAGTCCCGAGATTTTTTTTTTTTCCTCCAAAGACCTCTGTGATTTGGAGATCAGTCTTCCTAGATCTTAGTTTCCTCCTCTATCAAATAGAAAACCTGAGTACTGATCATCTCTTAAGTCTATTCTCCTTTTATTTTTTATTTGTCTTCTTAGGGCCACACCCAAAGCATATGAAGGTTCCCAGGCTAGGGGTTGAATCAGAGCTACAGCTGCCAGCCTACACCACAGCCACAGCAATACCAGATCTGTGCCACATCTATGACCTACATCACAGTTTGTGGCAACGCTAGATCCTTAACCTACCGAGCAAGGCCAGGGATTCTAGTCAGGTTGCTTAACTGCTGAGCCACGGTGGGAACTCCTCATGTCTATTCTAGTACTTTTCTGCTTGTAAGTGCTTCCCAGAGCCCCACACTTCCCCTGTTAGAAACTGCATCACCCTGTGTTATGATTACTTGCTATATGCAGTGATGTCTTGTTCAGCTCAGTATTTCCCAACGAGTCCAGCATATTGCAAGTAATAGATGATCAATAAATATTTGTCAAATAAATAGATGAGGAAATAGGTTTATTCACTTTTGTGTACAGGATACTACTTTTTAATTTTTTTTTTTAATTTCCACTGACCAAAAGAGTGATGTTTGAAATTGTAGAAAATACCTCCAATTTTCCTAGTAAGAAGTAAAAACAGGATAATGATAGGTTTGAGTATTACAATGTTCATTCCATCAATATGGATTTTTTTGGCCATGCTCACCACACGTGGAATTTCCTGGGCCAGCGTTTGAACCCAAGCCACACAGAAACAATGCCAAATCCATAACTGCTAGGCCACCAGGGAACTCCCAGCATTGATTTTAAAGAGGACTTTTCTTTAACTCAAAGCTCAAAATAAGAAAAGAGTTACCTCGAATTTTTAAAATAGGAAGTGTACTTTAAAGTATAAAATGGTCATTTTGGGTGACCATTGTAATTCAGCTTTTAAAGCTTGGTAACTGAGACATCTTGCTGAAACTTCTGTGTGAATGAAGCCTTCCTTAATCGGCTTTTCCATGTTATTTCATCCTGGGAAAGAAAAGCAGTAGCTAAGCCAGAAGCAAGCAGGATAACAAAAAAGGAGTCTGTGGCCAAAGCAACAGAATTACTTTTCCTTTTTTTCCCGTTCACTTGTGTTTATGAAGGAGAAGTAGGAAACATAATTTTTTGTCTTTGTTTAGACATTGGACAATACAAATCACAAGAACATATATTTTTGACATACTATTTTTTGGTGTTCTTTGGGATTTGGACTCTAATTAAAAAATATGTGTTTCCTAGCCCTTCTTACTGTGAAAATCCTTGGCAATATAAACAGATGCACTGGTTGGCTTTTAATTCTGACACCAGACTGCCTGAAATAATAGCTCTAAGAAAGTGTGAATTCTTTCATTCCTCCAGCTTTAATTATAAGTACTTAATTTGTTTCTCTTTCTCTTGCCGACTATCATACCAATCTGCTTTATTTTTTAGCAGGCTAAACATGGTGCACCTTAGAAACCCCTCATTTTGAAAAGCGTATTCTGCATGGGAAGGCCAAAACAAGTTAAAAGTTTAAGTTATTTTCATATTCCAGGGCCCATCACTGCAATTTAACCACTGAGATACTAAGTGGTACTCTAAAATTTTGAGTAATGTAGGCCTTATGATAGAATTAGGATCTTGATAGGCAGTTTGAAAACACTGAATATTTGTCATACAAGTTGATTCATCATTTGGAAAATGAGCCAAGTTAATAGCTTGCTAACTCATCTTGACCTTCCCCAGTCAAGGATATTCTTCCTTTTTTGTGTCCACCAGTTTTTACACATTGTAACTAATTTGCTGTCACTTCATTTCCAGCCATGGGACTGGCTGTGGTGATGCTGCCTTCTGTAATTAGATGAGGTACCTATGACATATTAGCCAAAAAAGTCATCAGTTACTGGGAGTGGGTACATTTCTCAAGAATTGCTAGATCTGAGCTTTCTGAATATTGTCATATTTCTGCTTTCAAAACTGCACTATGTAGAGATGTGTTTTTATTTTTCAAGGGCAAAAATAATATTGAAGAAAGACAAATCATTGCTGGAACTAACGATAAGCATGATGAAGAAAGTTTTATGCTCTTCCTCGGATTGGTTTCTTTCCAAGTTTATATATACATTTACATTTTGAGATACTTTCACCAATTATTTTGGAGCTTAGTACTAAAGATGTTAAATAAATCCCCTTTGTAAGTATGATATACAGAATGATTATGGGTCAGCTGTAGTGTGCTTTATGTTATGAATTGTTAAGCCCATTATTTTATTATCTCTCATTTTAATCCTCATAACAATCCTCTAAGGTATTACTATTATTGTCCAGATTTTAGAGGTGAGGAAGCTGAGATTTTATCCAAGTTCACAGATTCAGGAAGCTGCGGAAGCAAGGATTTGAACCCAGGAAGGGTCAGAGTGTTTAATCATGGACATGAGGCTGCTAGACTTGATTGCTAGTAACTTTCTTAATACATTAGACATATGACCCCATTTAATCCTTCCCCAAAACCATTACTATAAGAACTATTATACACCCATTTTACAGATGAAGCAACTGAAATTCTGATGAAGGAATTTGCCCTGGCTCACTTACTTTACCCATCTCACTAAGTAGGCAAGAAGAGCTTGGAATTGAGGTCTGCATGATTCCAATAGCCCAGTGCTCAAAACCTTTATTCTTAACTGCATAATAACATTTGTTTATGGCTTCAGAATTTCTAATCTAAATCTAGTACATAGCACCCAAAAAATTCTTAGGTGTGCAATGAATAAAATGAACTGTTTAACTATTTTAGGTGCCAGAAAGACTTAAGATAAAGGTAAGGGTTAGTGAAGTAATTGTTCTTTTTGATTTTTTTTTTTAACAGTGATGGAAAGGAGTCTTGGAGGACATGTATTTGCAGTGGTAAAAGCAGAGGCTGGTAACTTGGGCTCCTGGATTATTTTCCCAACTCCCTTTCCCATGACACATTTATGCAATTCATTTGCTTCTGATTTATTTCCCCTAAAATCAAGTTGGTCAGGACAATATCTCTTCAGGAATGGTGGGAAAACCAGAGGGTGACACTCTCTTGATTTTTTTTTTTTTTTTTTGCAAAAGGCAACCATTATTTTGTCCATTTTTCACTTTTTTCTCCTAAGTAAAAAATGTGTTTACGTGGCATTAGAGTTTTGAGCATAGAAAGGTTCAGTGGCCCCTGGGTTCCACAACCAGGCTTTGGGACAAGAGCTTGGACAGCAGCAATAGCTTCCAACTTGTTTCCTGTTTTTCTTGGTCTTAGTGCAATTCTTGCCAAAGCTTCCTTCCTCCTCTGCTGCATTAGTAATGCAAAATGAAATTCATTGTGCCCATTATATCTGTTAAATGGTTTCCATTTTAACTTGAGAAAAATGTATTGACGTTCATGTGTTTGGCATGGAAAATGTGTATATCTATCGAAGATAGCAACTTGTCTGTTGGAATTACAGTGCATTATGTATAATGCTGCTTTTAGCTGTGCATGTACATTTCCTGGAATCTTATTGTGTCAGAGCTTGGAAAGTTTACACAAGCATTGGTAATCTAATTTTTGTCTGGTGGGTGGCTGTGGAAATATGGAGTATTTAAAAAAGCAAATGTCTTGGCCATCTGTGCCAGGGAGTGGCTTAGTAGCAGGGGTGTCTAGTCAGGTGGGGTAAAAGCACTCATCAAAAAAAAAAAAAAAAAGGTTTTGAAAATATCGCCCCGGGTCTAACCTAACCTAAATATTAATTTCCCAAGAGCAGAAAGATATAACAGTTATTCTGACATGATTTTGAGCACGTTTCTGGTTCTTCTTTTTAGGAGTTCTAATTGTAAGGTTGAGGAATCTGTTTTATCTTTCTCCTGCCTCTTAACGATAATCCTTCTCTAGACTATATTGTTTCCTAGGTCTTTTGTCTTCTGCAGACATGAGTCTTTGGCTCATGAACATCTTGTTAAGGTCTGTTGAGGATTAGGGGCTGTGACACAATTTTCTTGCTGAGTCTTTTTATGGGGGATTTTTCACTTGGTTTGTCTGGGAGTTCTTTGAAATGTCTTCTATCAAGCAATAATTTTCATTTTTCTTTGTTCTCCTTAAAATTGGGGTTGTATTTTGCTCCTCTGTTCCTGGGGTCTAGGTAATGAATTGGATTATTTAATAGGTGGGTGTGAAATTCTGTGTGCAGCTGCTGGGCTGCTCTCTGGGTCTCTGAGTTGCTAAATCCTGCTCACTGCACTGCCTCTGAACTGTGATGTGGTCTTTTTGTTTTTTTGCTTTCAGTGCGCTGCAGTCATCCACCTAAGCAGGAGTTTCTTAACTTCACAGAACTGCTGTTGTCTGGGGGCTGGAAGTTCTTTATTACAGGGGCTGTCTTGTGCATTGTAGGGTGTGGAGCAGCGTAGCTGGACTCTACTTACCAGAAGTCAGTGACACCCTCCCCCAGTGTCTGCAAGTATTCCTAATGTCCCCTGGGTCCGGGGTAGGGGCGTCAAATTGCCCATTGGAGAATCACTGATCTAAAGCAAGGTTGAAAGACAAGGCTGGCATGATGTAAAAGAATTTCCATAAAAAGCACTAAACTCAAGCAATGCAGAGACAATGGCGAGAGAGAGCTTTGTGTCTTGGAGGGTATGTGGAGAAACTGTATCACAGGTCCCTGGAGAAAATACTGTAATAATTGTCTATAGTTTCTTAGTCTGAGTAACAGAGGAGGTAAGGGTCACCTTTTAAACTGCTTTGCTTCTGATCTGCTAATTATCTCCTCACCCTGTGATGCCTTTTATCTCCCCTCTACGCAACTTGCCTCACATAAGGAAGATTCTAATTCTTCTCAGATTTTCACCTTAACTACTTTTCTAGCCTAACCTCCCTACTCTTCTGTTTCCCCCACTGGTTTTCTTCAGCTCAGATGGGAACATGGTGCCCATTTATTTATTTAATATACTTCACCACCTAATAGTACATTCTCTTCTGAGGATGAATTCTAAGAAGATGCTTTCGACTCTGTAATATAGTCCAGCAAAGAACTAATGTTTACCATGCTAAGTATCCTCTATTCCACCTGAAAAATGGAGGGGCCACCGACCACTGCCGTATGCACTTGCTCATGTTTACCTTTTTTCTCAATGTCTCTTAGAGTGAGTTACATCTGTGATATTTAATGGTAATCTTATGGACCTGTCAAAAGGGCATCTCTTGGCTACTGAAATAGCAATGAAGATAACACACAAAAGAATGAAGTAATCAAATGTATCTGATGATAATATCAAGATTATTGCATATTTTTTTGATGCTGTGAAAGCTGTGAAGGTGTGCTAACGAATCTATTTGATCAATATATGGGATGTAAAAAAGAAGAGGAGACAGGATTGACTGATGAATAAAATGAAGCTGACACAAACAGGCTGCCAGCCAGCTGTAAGTCTCTTTAGGGCAAATGCAATTAACTTAGAATAATAGACTCAAATTTGATGGTTAGAAATGCATTTTTATTAACAATCACAGGCTGAATCATTATGCTCTTATGAATAAAATGGTACTTATATTTTGTGCATGTGTGTGCATGCATATATAAATATACATACATATGTCTCTGTATGTATATATCCATACCTCTCACATTCCTATGTGCTCTGCTTATAATTTGGGTGGAAAAGTTGATTTTTTGAATACTGTACTTTAAAGAGGAAATTCATTCATAAATTGTCTTCAGGTCTATAAATTCTGAATATTCTCCCAAATTACATATATAAAAATCATGCTACTTATCTGGTGCTATTAGACATGAAGCCAGTGAGCCCTGGTCCCAGAACTGCTGGTCCTTGGGGGATTTGGAATTGCAATCAGGGATTTACAGATTTCATTTTGAAGAGGAGAAGTCATTACTAGAAACCTAAGCTCATTTCCTCTCCTTTAATAGCTATTTTAAATCATTCATTTAGAAAATACATTAACTATTTAGGGTACTTGCAATGCGTTTCTCTTGGCATTAAGTCTGCATTTTTTAAAGAGTTTTTTTCCCTTGAAAAATTTTTTTTAAAATGAGAATTAGAAGAAAAAGATCAAAAGATATTTTTGGTGACATAAAATTACTTTTACATAACATTTCCCTCTCTTTGCCTAAGAGGAAGCAACTTAAAACTTTAAAAAAATCTTGGAATATTGTAAGCAAACTTTTTAATGCCAGAGAGATGAGAAAAAAGGTGTGACCCTTGGAGACTTACAGACAAGACTTTAAATATGATTAAGAAATGGCAAATGGTAGATGGCCGCTTTGAATGAATTTGTTAATAATTTAAATCAAAACTCATTTTAATTCTGTGCTACTCACTTAATACTGATTCCCACCTTAACTAATAAGTGGGTAATAAAAGAAAAACAGTATAGTGAAAAATCAGGGACTTTAGTTTCTATAAAGAATTTAGAATATGGAGTCTTGCATAACCCTGCAGACTCCTTTAGATATGTATTTTTTTCAAATGCAAAATAAAACTCCCCGAGTTATGTAATTGCTATTCTTCAAAAGGACATCATGAAGGTTGACAATTTAAAATGTACTCTTCCTGTCACCATCCAATTTTTTAAAATGTCTCCTGATGGTGTTAAAAACAATCTCCGCAGAAGAGGGCTGCCATTGCCAATTTAGGACACTGGCTTTGTTATTAGCGTAGGCATATTAGATCATCCTCTTGCTCTTCCTGCCTGCTTTGTTCTTTTGATATGGCAGGGAACTGAAATTGACAACAGCCTACATTTATATAACAATAACTTGCATTGTTAAATATATATGTGTAGATAGACAGATAGAGAGTTCTTTTATTCCCCAAAGATATCAAAGTTCACTACACACCATGAAAAAAACTACAGAAATATGCAGATGCTTCTGGGGTGAACCATGGCAACTATTTAAAAGCATAAAGTATTGACAGCCTCAAGATTCTGGAATAGTTCATAGTCATTTTTAATTTGGGATATTTTTACCCCTTTAGAAAATTTCTGTTTTCTTCAGGAGGAGAGGAGGATACAGGTCACATTTTTGCTACTTGTGTGATGAAGCAGAAGTAGTTTAGGAAAGTGAGCTGAGAACTTAGCCCTCTGAGTTTGCACGCTTGAAAAACAGTGATGTGGTAAACACAAGGCTGAGTAGACTGCTCTGTAGCTCAGCCACTGTGTGAGCCATTGCATCCATTAAACCACATAGAATGAACTCAACATAGGGTGGTCTGATGAATGGGGAGGCCATTGTAATTAGGGTTACTAGATTTAGCAAATAAAAATACAAGATGCTCAGTTAAATTTGAATTTCTGATGAAAGATGCCTAAGTTTTAGGAGAAGTATGTCCCATGTAATATGTGGGACATACTTAATACTAAAAATTATGCGTCATTTATCTGAAATTTAAATTTAACTAGGCATCCTATATTTAATCTGGCAATCCTCACCGTCTAAAGCAAAGCTTTATGTACTGTTTAGATAGTTGATTATAATGTGGGTAAAGAAAGCTTATCAAGAAAAAAAAACAATAGTAATTCAACTTTTGCTTATCGTTAAAACAGCCTTACCATCTTGAAATTTGGAAATCTCTTTTCTCAGCACAGAATAGTGACATACAGTATATTTAGACATGGCTCTCTGACCAGAAATTTATGATTATATGTCCTTAACAGAGTATTTTTGAGCCATGTAAAGCTCAGGCCATATGATAATTGGTGTCTATATGTCTCCCTGGCTACCCATGAAAGGTAGAGAATTTTTTTTTTCCATGTATTTCCCCGAGTAACAGATATGGAGCCTGGTAAATGGTAGGAGTTTAATCCATGCTGATTGATTGAAATTTTCCCTGACCAGTGAATTCATTTTCTTTTCTTAACTTCTAACTTTTTGTCTTTTCCTTCGTTTTTTAGACATAGTGATAATATTCCTTCTAGAGTTGAATTTCTATTTGGAGATATTTTTCAGCATGCACAGAGAAAAATGTACCATCTTAGCAGTAGGATATAGGCAGAATTTTTTACAAGGAGGGAACTAGATTAAGTCTGGATGATGGAGGATGACTTTCATGGAGGTTGGGAGAATTAATGAGGTATTTTTTAAGGCCATGAGGAAAGTTGTATTATAGAAACATTTAACTTCAGATACACAGCTATACTCTTGAGTACTTCATATGTGTTCTTTATTATGTAATGATATTATCTGTTACATGAATGAGTTAAGAATTTTCTTAGAGGACTAGGTATGTAGAAGTTTTTATCTTAGGCCTTGAACCAACTTTTGAGCCACAGACACAAGTGCCAATTCCATTATATTAGAGTTTTGACATACAACATTATATCTTTTTTAAAAAAATTCAGGAGTTCCCGTCGTGGCACAGTGGTTAACGAATCCGAATAGGGACCATGAGGTTGCGGGTTCGGTCCCTGCCCTTGCTCAGTGGGTTGACGATCTGGCGTTGCCGTGGGCTGTGGTGTAGGTTGTGGACGCAGCTCGGATCCCGCGTTGCTGTTGCTCTGGTGTAGGCTGGTGGCTACAGCTCCGATTGGACCCCTAGCCTGGGAACCTCCATATGCCGCTGAAGCGGCCCAAGAAATAGCAAAAAGACACACACACACACAAAAAAAAAATTCAGAATTTTATGACCCTTAAATGATATAAAGTAAATCTTTTTATCCCCATCATCATTGTCATTGGTTTTGTTCCCATTGTATACATGCTGTGGGCATTTCCAAGGAGGTATATAAAGGGAGAGAGATGTGAGGCAAGAAGCAGAGTGAGATGGTATTTTTAGAAAGATGCAAGGTCATGAAACATACAGAAGAGGATTATGATCATCAGGAAACAGAAACTGAAAGTGTTCATCAAGCACAAAAATGGCATCCTTTTTTACCTTAAATGTAACTTTCTACCTAATTTGGGAGCAAAGACATGCTCATTCCTTCCTTCCAACCTTTCTTCCATCCTCACTCCCTCTCTTCCTTCTTTCCTTCTTTCTCTGTATTCTTGACTGCACCTGTGGCATGCAGAAATTCCTGGGCCAGGAATCAAACCCACATCACAGCAGCAACCCAAACCACTGCAGTGATAATGCCAGATCCCTAACCTGCTGAGCCACATGGCAACTCTTGCTTTCTCTTCTTTTAGATTAGGTGGGACATTACATTCCAAAATGAAGTAGAATTTTCAGACATGTTGGTAAAAATAAAAGTCCAAACCAGCCAATTTAATATACATTTGAATTATTTTAAGGATAGGGAGGAGAGTGGTAGAGGAGAGTGACTAACATTTACTAACCATATACTACATGAAAGCATTATGCCAGGCAGTGGGAATGCTAAATGATAACCTCTACCTTAGGGCTCTTTGACTCATGGTTACACAAGGAAGTGAAGGACTGCAATGCACTGTTATTAAGTACTGTTAAGACTGTATTGTACAGACATGGTCCTGTGTAGAATGTATCAACCTTTTTTAAAAATTGCAGAAATGTCTTTATTCGGGAGATAATGCTTGAGTTGATAATTCTGAGGGAATTAACAATTGGCCAAAAAAATGTGGAAAGACATTTTATGTAAAGGGCACAGCAATTGCCAAAGCGTTGAGTCTGAAGCATCATTAGAAGCAGACTAGTTTGACTGGAATAGAGAAGAATTCCAGAAAAGGAGACAAGAAATAGGCATAATCCAGAACTTGGAGCCCCCATATATCATAGAAAAAAAGATTTTAAAGCAGAAAATACATCGCCAAATTTAGAAAGAGAATTCTGGCAATAGTTTGGAAGGGTCACGCCTAGGTTAGAAGATCACAGTTTGGACTCTTGCAATCAGTAGCTCAGGTAAGAGGTAACCAAGGCTTAAACAAGACCTCAGTTTGTAGATGGACAAGATGTAACAAATTCAGAAGTTAATGAGCTAAAGAACTCAACAGCTGCACATTCTGAGGAATGATAATAAACCTGCCTAGCGTCAAACAGCGCTGCCCTGAGTGAGCTGCCATATATAATATATTTGCTGATGGTGGCTTGTATGACTCAGAGGAAGGGATATCAAGAGAAGGAAAGTGAATCAACTTTGTGATGGTGTATCACCTTGAAAGGAAATGGGCTGAGTAGCTTTATATGCATTAATCCAATTGACAACTTCACAGCCATCTTCCCCTCCCTTCCCCATGGAGTTTTATCCCATTTGGCTGGAGAATAAACTGAAGTGCATAGTTGCTCAATGTAATATTGTAAGTTCACAGAGCTAGGAAATAGTGGTGTGGAGTTTCCTCCTCAAGTCCATCTAACCACAAAGTCCCTGATCTGTCCTTAAAATTGCACAGCTTCAAGTTGACTTCAGACCAATGTGTATGTTTGGATTAAGTTGAACAAGGATTCAACTTAACAGGAGTATAAAGTGGTTTCAAGAGCTTTGTGTCTTTCATATTTCCCAACTATTTTGAGAGGACAAAATGGATTCATTCACTCAGTCTTTCAGTCTTTATTAGTGCCTTCTTTCTTCTTTTCTTTTTTTTTTTTTTGTCTTTTCTAGGGCCACACCTGCGGCATATGGAGGTTCCAGGCTAGGGGTCGAATCGGAACTGTAGCCACTGGCCTACATCACAGCCACAGCAATGCCAGATCCAAGCCGTGTCTGTGACCTACACCACAGCTCACGGCAACACCTGATCCTTAACCCACTCAGCAAGGCCAGGGATCAAACCCAAAACCTCATGGTTCCTAGTTGGATTCGTTAAACACTGAGCCACGTGGGAACTCCCCTTCTTTCTCACTTTGAGTCATAATTTGGAGCAATTTAGGTATTTGTGTCCAAGGGAAGGAGCTTATGCTGTGCAAGGATGAGCAGTGGTTTGGGTGCAATTTAGAAGATTCCACCATTGTGACCACCAGATTCCAGGAGAAAAGGGAGGAATAAATAATTAAATTTCAAAATTTCCCTTGATATCTTTCTTTTTGTATTGATCATCCCTTTCCCTCCCTCTTTCATGTTTGCCCCTTTTGGTCTTAGCGAATTTTTCCCTAAAATACTGCATTGCAGGTGCCCTTGCTGAGAAAATGGAAAGAAATGTAGTGTTTTTGGCCATGGGAGAGCTGCCAAGCCCAGAGTACCAGCATGGTGAGAGTCATCCTCTGTTGATTTCCCCCTTTCCCTTTTTTGGATGTTGATGAGACACTCGTGTGGCATGAAGCCTGTTTGCTCCTTGCTGTATTTATTTTGTTAAGATTAGAGTTGCTATGATACGGTAGTTATTTCAAATTGTAACTGCTGATGCCAGTGGTCATAAAACAGAGGACTAAGATTCCTTTATTTGCTAGTGCTAATAAAAAACATTCTTGAGGGGGCGAGGGAGTTTTCTGGCACAAAAGTGAGCAGTGCGCCAAGTGGCCTAAGTTTTAGCACATAATTAGATCTACTGATCCAGCTGATCTTGAGCTATTTCAGTCAAAAATCTAGAGAGAAATTCTGGCTTTGAGTTGTTTATTAAATTATTGTTTTTAAACAAAGGAATGGTCAGGTTGTACAAATTTGGTGTCCCCTTTTCTATTTAGTGGTTTAAGCCAAAGGGTTTCTTTTTCAATCTGTTGCTAGTTATTTCTCTCCACTCAGGAAATGTTTTGAGAGATGTGGAGTTTTTGATGCTTTCTTGAACCTTTTTGAGTTGGGCCTCTTAATTTTTCTCATCTCATGTAGCTAATGACCTAAATCTCTCTCATTGTATTTATTAATTCTCCTCTCTTCATATGTAATATGTGAGTTACTTTTATTGTGGTTAATGACTTTTTTTTTAGGAAATTGAGAAAATTTCCTACAGTTCAGATTTAATTGTTGTTGACAAGAAAGCATTCTGTATTTTTCTTCATTTTAAATATTTTTTTAAAGCTCAGAATATTTTCCAACCCAATTCAATCAGTTCTAGGACATTCCTTTGAGCTTGTAGGTAAATATTTTCAACTAATACTTAAAAGAAAAACCATTAAACTGTTTGGGTGGAAAAAATAGTCTCTGAGCAGCCAGTTTGGCAAAGGTTTCTTCTATGAATGTGTGTAATTTCAAATTACTGTATGTTTCTCTTTAACAAAAATTTCCAGGTTCCCCAGAACACTTCAAATACTATTATCCCGAGTTTCCACTGGCAATCCTTTGTTTGTCCTGGAAGCATCTTGCAATTTGGGACCAAGAAAATATTGTGTTCCCTTTGGATTTATAGACATAAACATATGTATTTCCTCTTAACACACAGTTCTTTCAGGAGAAGCCAGGTTTAATGGGCAGATTGTCAAATAATAAGGATTCACCAAAACTACAGAGCATGTTTGGCTGAAAAAGTAATCTTTGATAAAATTCAATCTATTAGAGAAAGATAAACTGCAAAATAATGACGTCTTCTAATGCGGTTGGATTAAAAATAATATTTTGTGAAATTACCATTTAAATACCTTTACAGAGAGACCTAGAGAGTGTACACTGTACACTATTGAATCGTATTCATTAAGCCAAACTTCTAATACCCAGTGGAGCCTTATTCTATAACAAGCCTGTGGTTAATTGTCATTCCATTAAAGAAACTGAGTAAAGGTGGTTTCTGCCCACATCTTTGGAGATATAGTGATTCAGGTTCTGTGGTTTTTGCTGTCTCAGGATTTTGAAATGCCAGTCCTTTATAATTTTAATTCTCTCCTTTGAGTCCTTAGAACTTAGTGTCCAAAAGGTAAAGTCATTTACCACTGCCTTCAGCCTCCAGATTCTATGTTGGTAGTTCCCCTTTGCAATGATAAGGGAACCATCTGAAATTTTATCTGAGTATGTATACTGAGGTTTAAGATTATAGATATACTGTGTCTCAATCTACTTTCTTCTAAGAGCAGATATATATTAGATTGATTTATTGATCTAAAATTTTCACTCCCTTAGAATAGTGTTTAACCTGCACACCCTTGCTTTGGTTCATAGGTGTATATTAGATTGATTTATTGATCTAAAATTTTCACTCCCTTAGAATAGCATTTAACCTGCACACTCTTGCTTTGGTGGAATGTCCATCCTACTTCTTTTTGGAGAGTTCAGTGCTGTGACCTGATTTGGCCAAGGTAAAGATGGGGATGTGAGCAGTGTGCTTTCAAATGTGGGCTCCTGCCTTTTGCATTGAGAGTAACATGCCTAAATAGTAGCTGGCCCAGGAAAAATGATAGACATGTAGGGCAGAACTGGACGTAACCTACGGCTTTGAGCTAAGCTCTACCATATCCAGTTTCAATTAGCCAGACCAGATGACTCATTGATATGCAAGCAAGAAATAAAAGATCATTGGTATTTTGGGTATTTTGTTGCATAATATAATTATGGCAATATCTGATTGAGACACTGTGCCAAGTTATAATTCTTTAACCACTGTCTTCAAAACAATATTCTGGAGTTCCCGTCGTGGCACAGTGGTTAACGAATCCGACTAGGAACCATGAGGTTGCGGGTTCGATCCCTGCGCTTGCTCAGTGGGTTAAGGATCAGGCGTTGCCGTGGGCTGTGGTGTAGGTTGCAGACGCGGCTCGGATCCTGCATTGCTGTGGCTCTGGTGCAGGCCAGTGGCCACAGCTCCGATTCGACCCCTAGCCTGGGAACCTCCATATGCCGCGGGAGTGGCCCAAGAAATAGCAAAAAGACAAAAACAAACAAACAAACAAACAAAAAAAACCAATATTCTGCATAGGTTAGCAGGTGCTGATGGAAAGGAAGATGTCTATTCTGTCCTTAAGTCTTTTGGTTCTATGCTAGTTCTGAAGCTGTTTGACTTCAGCTCATATAGATTTGAAACATTTCTATAAATTTCTGAGTCATGTAACTGATCAATGCCCCAACCTGTTACTTGATGAAATAGAACAAAATAGAAGATTTTTGTAAACTTGATAGAGTTTTTGAAATGGAGATACACATAGTCTGAGTGTAATTCTTACCATACTTACCACTTAAGTTTAAAATATATATGGAGTATAGTGGGACATACTAGGGTTCCCTAAACCTTTAATGTGTGCTACTTCATTTGCATCAATATATGACCTTTTCTTAATGGATGGTAGAGGAGGGGATGAGTCTTAACTGAAGGTATAAGCTATTATAGTAATATCTGTCAAATGGATTACTGAACTAAGTAGTTCACTTAAGAAAAATTAGGGAGTAATAGGTTAGAAGCATGCTTCAAGTGTTACAATCTCAAAAGTGAAGCAAAGCCAGGCAAAAAACATAAATCAATAAAGTGACCCAGGAAATAGGAATGGGACATGCACGGTAGACTGGAGAACATGTACCCCATTTACAGGAGGTAGCTATTTGGTGTCAACCAGTTTCATCATGCAGGCACTGTCTTTGAACACCTATGTTCCAAAAACTACTCTAGATTCTACAGATAAAACAGTAAAAACAAATATAAATCTCCATGGTATTTATATTCTGGTTCATCAAACAGACCATAAAAAAAATTTTAACGGGAATAAATGCCATGGGGGAAGAAAAGCAGCAGCAAAGTAAGATAGCATAAAATATCCAACAAGGCTATAACCCACTTAGAAAAGCTAGAAATTCTTGCAAAAAATTAACCTAAAAGAAAAAATTCTGTTCCATGAGATAAAAGTATTTCAATATATTGAAAATGTACAATCACATGTAAAAACAACAAAACAAAATCCAGAAGTTTTTCTATTACACTCATTGATAAAATTGAGCTATTTCAAAAGAATAAAAAAAGGGTTAACAAATACAGAAATAAGATTAATTATGAATCTCTATAGTTTGATTCAAATAGGTATTTAGTAGACATGTTTATATTTTTAATATTCTTTTCAGAACATTAAATTTTTTGGTATTGTACATAACAAAACCTAGTTCCAATTACAAAAAAAATTGTATGCTAAATAGTAATGATAAAACATTAGTGTCAATTGCATGATTTTAACAGCTGTAATGTCTGTTTTTGAATTCTCTTGAATTTAATGGATAAATTAAAGTCATATTTTAAGACTACTTGAAAGAATCTTTTTTTGAAAAAGCTCAACCCCAAATATTCTAAAATTGCTTATTTTTATTCAATCTGTGCAATTATTCTCAATTTTTTTTGTTTTACCCAAGTTTTACATTATTATAAACAGATGTGAGTACAATCTGAAATAATGTAAGCCATCTTAGATACAAATGATACAAAAGCAAAAATAGACTCTTCTGGGGCTTTCCTTCCACTAAACATTGGAGGAAATCAATTTCACTTAGAAGGCTTTGGAATAATAAATACAAGTGTATTTTTCCCAATAGTGGGGTACCAATCATAGTCGCATTTAAAGAACGAAATGTGGAGAGCAATTTTCTACTGTGAAATTAGTAATTACCAGGAAGTTCATTACTTAAGTTTATCAGTGATAGAAAAAATAGTTTTTGTCTTGAGATTATAAAGTGGAAATTAGAAGTCCTGTCATCCCTCACTCACTTTCTATCAGCGGAGATGCCCAATAACCTCCTGCTCCATAGTACTTAAACTGCTGTCAGTTTCTTATATTTTTCTATACATGATTTATGTATATATGGCATCTCCTATTTTTATTTTAAAAATGAGAGCTTATTATATACAATGATCTTTATTTTTCTTTTTCTACTTTAACATTTTCTTTAATGATTTTATAATACTCCTCTGCATTAGACCAGTTGTATAATGCAGTTTGACTTATGAAATTTAGCTATATTTCCTATAGTTGTATAATATAGCCAGACCTCTGTATCCATGGCTTTTGTATCTTTGGATTCAAACAACCATTTCCAGAAAATATCTGGAAAAAGAATTTCCAGAAAGTTCCAAAAAGAAAGAATTTGAATTACATAGAATTGACATTGTTTTTATAGCTACTTGCATAGCACTTACACCGTATTGGTATTAAAAGTAATCTAGAGATGGTTTAAAGTATTTTGGAGGATATATGTAAATTATATGCAAATACTATGCCATTTTATATAAGAGACATGAACATTATTGGCTTTTGGTATTTGGGGCGGGGGCCCTGAAGCTAATCCCTTGTGGCTACTGAGGGTTGACTATAACAATTTTTGGAATGAATGGAGAACCAGCTGTCAGGAGAAAGAAGTGCAGATGAATGTTATAGGCCAATTAAATGTGGAGAGTGCAATTAACAAAAGAGTAAACTGGTCAAGTTCTCAAACTATGATACTTTGGTCTCAAGGAAGTGGTTTTGAGATATGTCATTACAAGAAAAGTAAAAGAAATTTAACATATTAGGAGACCACAGGATCAAGAGTAGCTTGTACTAGTAACTGACAAATTTTTTTGTAAAACACAACTATGAGAAATACTTTATGATTATATGGGCATCACAGGCACACAGATAAAAGGGCTATAGATGAGTCTGAGCTGTTTTTGACCTTTGGCTCATCACAAGCAGATATGAAATGAACATTTTGGTTCTGTGATTCAGGAGTATAGAAGCAGGTCTTTCCTCAACTCTGCCTTGGATACCACCCTCTGAAATCTGGGAGTTGAAGGACAACACCAATTTATAGAAGCCTCTGTCACTCTGGGAAATGGCTTCACTCCTTGGCTATGTGTAAATTGTGGCTCCTGCACATATTATTAAAATAAAATCTTAATTACATTAGTAAAAATTTTAAATATAAGATTTAAAATCAGGATCTACCCCCTACTCCCCTCAATTGGAATTGAACCAGTTTACAGGTAATAATACCACCTAGAATTCTTTTTTTAGTACAAACTGTAATGATAGGCTCCATCTGGACTCTAGGTAATGGGACCTGAACTAACAAGGTCAAGGAATTTTATCTGTTAGTTTCCCCATGGTAAGGGAATAGCTCTTTGAGACTGGCCCTTGTAATTCAGATGGAAATGTTAAGATCTTAATTATATTATAAACTGTTTGCTGCCAAGACCTTAATTATATTATGAACTTTTTGCTGCTGGTAAAAATAAAGCCACTTTCTGGGAATCCCAAGATAACATGTGTCTATGTTACAGGTTCTCTGAGTCATACAGAAGTGTACTCATCATTTGAGAGACATGTCTTGGCCTTTTTATCAGTCCTCCCTATAATGATCCACTGTATAATCTCTAAGGTTTCTTTGAGATGGAATGCTGACTGTAAACTGTAACTATTAAAAGCTGTAAGCCCAATTCTAATTTAGGATGGTATATTGACTCTGATGATCTCAGGATCCAGTTGTTCAACTAATTCTTCTAAGTGCTGGCTGGAATCCTAGTGACTTTAACACAAGTAATATAATACTAGAAAACATATGCCACTTTCTGTTCCATCGGTAAAATAAAGGATTCATTATATAAGAGAGTCTAAAGTTGTGAGATATGCCTCTCCTTTCCCAGAAGAGTGACAAGAAATGGAAATGGTCAAATGATACTTTTTGTCCTCTAGTATGTTCTGAGTGTGAGAAATTTCCCTCTTAATCATTGACTTTGAAGTTGAGAGCTTCTAAACATGTTTTACACACTAAAACTGCAATTCAAGGTAGATAGGGTTTTTTCCCACAGGATATCAAGAAACTTATAAACTTCTATGGATGGACCCTTGGACTTTAGCAGGAGCTTTCAGTTCTTTGGAAATGGATGTAAATTTGCCCCTTCTGTAAAGTCCAAGGAAAGCCAGACTCTGTGGCTAAGCAAATGAGAGGAGGACATGGTTGATGGTGGCCAGTAATATTAAATTCAGAAATATGATGGTGAAAATCAAGATTAGAAGATAGACTATGGAAAAGGAAAGAGTATGTTTGTTTAGTGTTTGCAGGATGGTAAACCAGCATTTTTCTAGAAAGTAATTTGATAATATAGGTTATGGTTATTATGGGGGACTTTGTTAACCATGCTTTTTGTCTTCTTAATACCCTCTCTTAGTACTGGAAAGGGGTTTTGTTGCATTTGTTCCCTCAGGGCAGTTCAAGGATAAACTTCTTGGGGAAGCTTTAAGGAATTAGATTTAGAAATGCCAATGGCCATCTTTTCTTCTTCAGAGAACTTGTTTGTGGCAGGAGAGAATATGGCTAAGAAGAAAAAAAGAAACATAGAAAAACAAAGCTATAAGGTGGATGGAGGGAGGCAATGAGGGAGAGAGAGAGAACCGGAAAATGATTTTTTTTTGAAAAATTAATTTGAAGAAAATACCATTTACAGTAGCATCAAAACACATGAGATATTGAGGAATAAGTTTAAGGACCTATGTATAAGACCTGTACACTAAAATCTGCAAAACAACAGTTTTTTTCACAAAGATGCCATGTAATTCAATGAAGGAAATAGACTTTTCAACTAACTGATGAAAGACCATCTAGATACTCATATAGGCAGGTAAATCTCAACTTTCATCTCACATCATACACAAAAAATTAACTTGAAATGAATTACAAATATAAATGTAAAACTATCATTTTCTATAATAAATCTTAGGAGAAAGTCTTTGCAACTTGAATCCTAGGATCTCAAAAGGACCTATCACAAAAGATTAAGAAGCTGGTCCTATGAAAATTAAAAGTATCTGCTCTATGATAGACACAATTAAGCAATTGAAAAAGGGAAGTCATATATGGAGAAAATAATATAGTATATTTATTTACAAAGAACTTAATTTGAGAACACACACACAGATACTCATAAACTCTGGCTGTAGTCATAATTCTAGATCAGTCTCTAGACTATCCAGTCATAAGAGCCAGTAAAGTCTCATCTTTAAGTTAGTATGATCTGAATTTCTGTCAGTTGTAGATGGAAAGTTCTGATTGGCACAATCTATTAAAATATTCATATGTTCTAACCTAGCTCTTATACTACTAGAAATTCATAAAAAGTGAAAAGAAACTATGCAGCCAAAGCTTTATGTATGAGTATTCATTGAAGCAAGTTTTGAATAATGAAACCTTTAAAATTACATCAACAGCTATCAATAGGAAAATGGAACCTTAAATGTTATTTATCTAACAAAATATAAAACTGGAAGGAAGCACACAAAAATCTAACAAGTGGGCTAAGGCTATAGTTGATTTTTATTCTTTAATAAATTTTAAGCCTATTATAACCTGTTATTTTTATAATTAAATGTAAAATTGAAAAACAAGTACAAAGGTAAAGAAGGGTACAAGAAACATAATAGAGAAAAATCTTGAAGTTATGTACTAGATCAAGAAGATGTACATATCAGGTAAGTTTCTACTTCAAATTACCCACTGTCTCCTAATATTTCTGTTTCTGTTCCTAATGACCATTTATCATGTGGCTCTTTGTTCTGGTCTATACCTCAGCTCTAGCCATTTCTCAGAATATACTCTATTTATAGTCAATGCTAGAAACTTACAAGAATGAGTAACGGTTAGGGTCTCATATTATCTGTCAAGAAAACTGGATTTTCTCAATCCAAAGAAAGTAATCAGTCAAATCTTACACTCACATCTGGGTTGTGTTGAAGGTAGAATGGAAGCACTTGAAGCGTAGAGACCTATCTGCTCTATTCATGTGTGTCTTAGAAATAAGCACTGAGCAGGTCTTTCTAGATAATTCTTCTGCTAGATATAAAAAAATATCTATCTTGTTCCTCCAGATTCATTTTCCTTTTTTTCCAACCAATTTGAACCCTGAAAGTCTGAAATGTGTGGATTGTATCAATGGGTTCTTGTATTAGTGTCTTGTGGCTGCCATAACAAACTAGGTGGCATAAAATAGCAGAAGTTAATTGTCTCATAGTTCTGGAGGCTGGAAGTCTGAAATTACAGTGCTGACAAAGCCATGTTCCCTCTGAAGCCTTCAGGGGAATCCTTCCTTTGCTCTTCCTAGCTTCCAGTAATTTGCATTATTTGAGATTTCTTGGCTGGCAACTGGGTAACTCTCATCTCTCTTTGTTATCACGTGACGTTCCCCTTGTGTTTCTCTTTGTCTGCACATGGCCATATTATAAGGAAAACAGTCATATTGGATCTATGGACCCAATCTGTTCAAGTATGACCTCATCTTCTCTAATCACATCTACATGTTCCTATTTCCCAATCAAAATACATTCTGAGATACTGGGGACTAAGACCTCAACATATCTTTGTGAGAGACACAGATGAACTCATAACAGCTCCTTGCCTTTCTCCTAATTTTGTTAAGGCAATGGCAAGCAGTCCCTATCTTAAGATTAGAGGGTGGGAGGAGAAAAAAGACTGGGTATTTTATTGATTCTTCAATCTTTTTCCTTTCCGGTTGACTGAGGGCTGCACCCCTCCATGAATAATTACAGATTCTATCATATTACAGTCTCTGTATAGCTGATCTTTCCAGATGGGAATATGTTGTAATGGCTTCGTTCTCTTTTACTTTCAGATATAGGGGTGGTAATGACTCTCTTCCCTATTGTTTTTAGCTCTAGGGTACCACCTTACATGTTGGTTTCCCTGACATCTGCTCACACTTTTGAAAAGAGTCCTGTTATGAAACTCTCCAGTTAGAGAATGTGCCATCTTTTCCCTGATGGGACTCTCACTAATCTACTCACATTCAATAGATAAACCAAGTCCAAAGAAAAAAAAAGTGATTTTTCTCAGAGGTCATTAATTTTCGGAACCTATGGGCCCCAGATCTCTTGGGAAATTCCCTTTGACTCCAAACAGATCTTGCAGAAGAATTACTCAAACAGTAAGAATATAAGCACTTCAGAGCTGTATTTAAAGTTCATTTCCATTCATTTGGAATAAAACACAAAAATCAGATGTCTGGGAGAATACTGTATTTAAATTTAGTTGTCTTTTGGCTGTTTGAAATGTACTCAAAGGCCCTGGGTGGTCATAGCTTTGAATCAATCACAAGAATCTGTCCTAGTTCTTAAAATTGAAAGCATGACTATTGCTTTTAAATTAAGGGAGTCAGTACAGTGTAGCTTCCTCCTGACTGCTCTGTCAGTCTGTCCCTTCTTCATCATACTCTAACATCTGTGCTTCAGCAAAAGGCATGTGGAATCCATGTATGTTAGATATGAAGTTTTACTCTCTCCCCATGCAGTGGTTGTGACCCTTTTCCTTGCTTCATTTCCATCTCCTGGTTGTTAACATAGATTTGAATCCTCTCCTCTTGGTAATGACCCTACCATCATCCCTAATGTTTTGTGATGGTTACACTCAAGCACCCAGAATGTACAGTGTCTGCACAAGATAATAGTTAGAAGCATGGTCATTGGAGTCAAACAAACATACATTTGAAGACTTTGACCTTGGAAAGTGTCTAATTTCTCAAAGGTCTCCTTTTCTTCATCTGGATAACAGAGAAGTAATTCCACTTACAGCGTTGCTGTGAGGATTAAGGAGATATTGCATGTAAAGTCTTCACACTTCTTATGTACATGGAGGAGTTTAGTGAAAGTTTACAGGTAGTAGTATTGAATAGACTTTCTTTACTTTCAACAATTTCTACCTTCAGAAGAACCATCAAAGATATATGTGGAATCTAAAGTATGGTACAAATGAACCTATTTTCAAAACAGAAATAGACACACAGACATAGAGAACAGATTTGTGGTTGCCTGAAGAGGGGAAAGGAGAGGGATGGACTGGGAGTTTGGGGTTTGTAGATGCAAACTATTACATTTATAATGGATAAGAACTGAGGTCCTACTGTACAGCACAAGGAGGTGTATCCAGTTTCTTGGGGTAGACAATATAAGAAAAGGAATATATATGTATATCTGGGTCACTTTGATGTACAGCAGAAATTGGCACAACATTGTAGATCAACTATACTTTAATGAACATTTTTTTAAAAAAGAAAAAAGAAATATCAAATAAAGATTAAAAAGCCAGAGACATATGAGGAAAGATTATGAATGGATAAATAGTTGTACTGGTAACTTTAGAGTGAAAATAAGTGCTGGAACTTAGAATAAACTTTAACTGAGATTCCTGGGAGCTAGAGCAAAATAGAAAATTGAACATTGTTAAGACTTATCATCTGATAAAAAAAAATCTGTGATGAGGAAAAAAAAGGAAACCTATGTGGTTTTTCATTCTTAATAAGTCTCTTTCTATAGAAGTAAAATAAGACCACATTTAGTAAATACAAAGGAGTTTAGAGTGGGACATGTAACTTAAATTATACATCTCTTAGACTACTTGATATTATTCTGTCAGTCAATAAGGCTCTGTTTTCTTTTGAAATATTTTTTCTCTGTGCTTTGCTTTGGATAGTTTCTGTTGTTATATCTTCAAGTTCACTCTTCCTTTTATCTCCAATATCTAATCTGCTACTAATCACATTAGGAAAACCTGAAGTTTAGGTATTGCATTTTTCACCTCTAGAGACTTTTATTTGGTTTATTTCTATGTAATTTATCTTTCTCCTTATTACATTTGTGTTTTCTAAACATCTTTAAGTATGTGAATCAGATTTGTAATAATTATTTTAGTACTATTGACTGCAAATTCCATCCATTTGTCATTTACGGCTTTGTTTTTAATCAACAGATTTTTCCTTCTGATTATGGATGATATTTTCCTGGTTCTTCATATGTCTAGTAATTTTTGTTATATGCTGGACATCAAAATTTTTATGTTATTGAATATAATATATTTGTATGTTTCTCTAAGTATGTTAGAATTGTTCTTAGTAACAAATTAATTGTGATCAGAATAATTCTAAGTTTTATTTTTAAGTTCTTTTACTGAGGTCATATATTAATATTTACTCTGGGATTAATATAGCCCTTCTTGTAAGATGTGACCCTTTTGGAATCTCTCCAAAATGTCCACATAGTCTAAGAGTTTTTTCCTCTTGGCTGGTAAGAATTCAAGTAATTCTTGGCCAAAGTAATCTCTGGAAAAAGTTTTGCTTTTCAATCTCCGGTAATTATTCTTCCCCAAAAAGTTTGACATGCCTAGCCTCGTGGGGTTTTACCCTATACATATAGATGGTCTCTACCTCATGGACTCCTATGCAAGTTTCTCAAATACTTTTCCACACAGCTTTCCCCTCTTGGGTTCTCTACTACAAGTTTTATCCTCTTTGTGTTCCCCAATCCTTGATCTCCAGTTCCTCAACTCAGTGATATTGCTTGGTTCCATTTAGGTTCCTCCTTCTATACCACAGTCCAGAAATTACCCCTAAGCAGAAGATCTGGGTGATGATAGGATTCACTTTGTTTCCCTTCTCTCTTATTCATGCAATTCCTGTCATCCAATATGTTTACTGGTTATTTCCTTGATTTAGTCCAGTTTTTTAATTGTTAATATTAGGTAGAAGGATGATCCAGATCTTGCTATGCTCTTATATCTGGAAGCAGTAAGTTCATTGTGAATTATCATACTTTTAAAATTCTGTAATTACCTTGTGGCTGGCACAGTCGTTTTGCATTTTATCTTTTTGAAAAAAAATTACTTTGAAAATGATTAAAAACATAAATTTTTAAAATACAGCATAGATTTTACCACAAGGTCTTGGTATTTCTTCACTTTTAAAAAATGTACAACTTGCCTCTGGAAAAAATGACAAGGGATTGGGCCTCTCGTGATATTGATTGACCACTAGAAGGCCATGGTATTTTTATGGGGATACTAGTTGTCTCCTTAGTTGAGTTTATTTTGGTAAATGTCCACAGCATAAGACTTCGTCATCTTTACATTCTTAAAAATCTACTTTTGATTAATATTTTTAGAGGGGATTCAATTTCAGGGATTAATGACTTGGGGCTTTAAGGAATATCACCCCTATATTATCCCAGCCTCACCTCATGCTACCTCACCTCAACACTCAACCTACACTCACTAATACACAACCATCATGTGACTTTGGGGGTGAGGTTGAGCTATTAAAAATGGAAATCTCCATCCTGAGATGGCCCCTAACTGTAGCCATTCCTTGGTTTGGGGGGCTTGGGAAGACTCAGGAGGAATTGTATGCTTAAAATGTGATTCAGCTGAGGGGATTAGTTTAAGAGCATAGTTCTGGAGTTGAAATAATATTATATGTTGCATGTCCTGAGGCAAATCTTGGACTCATTAAATCTTAGGTATATAGTGAGGGTAATAATATTACCTATCTCCTACAGTTATTGTGAGATTTAAATGAAGAATGTTTAAACACAATGCCTTGTATCTAACAGGTGTCTAGTAATTTTTATCTATTTTATCTATTTTATCTATTTACCCTGCATTAGAGACAGTACCACAGAGATATGAGAGATATTCCTTTAACTCATTCATCCATTACCAATCCACAAATATCAAAAGGCTTTCCCTTATTTTAAACTCATCCGAGTTGCTGCATGCAGATATTCAGCACCTTATGAGAAGACACTGGAGGCATGGTCATGGTGCTTCATTAATATTTATCCCAAACTGAGTGGCAATATTAAATGGATAAGAGGTATGATATTTTTTGTAATGTCCTTTGAACCTTTCCAAGTGAGAAGGCATTTGTAGAAGAAAAAGAGAATGCGATATCTCTGTCTTTTGAACCAAAATGTTATTGAACAAAAAAACCTCTTATATTATTTTGGTTTTTATATCTTTGTCTTCAATCAAGTAGCCTTAAACAAAATGTTATTTTATTACAAAGTATGTATAAACAGTTCTGTTCTTTTCATCCAGGTTCTTATTCTTAGCTATACTTTTAAACAAATTGATTCAGTATTTTATTACTTGTATTTAATTTACCTAATGTCAATTTTTAATTTATAAAGTTGAATGATGTTTTGTTTAAACTGTGATTGTTTTCTGTGTAAGCATTTTATTGCAATTATAACTGCTTTGCTATTTTACATATCATGGAGATATATAGTTTTCTTTTAAAATACATTTAATTTTTGAAACATGAATCAGTTTTAAAGCAAATTAGTAAATATCAGTATGGATCTTACATGAATGTGTCAAAACCATATGGTAGAAGTTTAGGAACGTTGATCCCAGGCACCCATCTTCCTATGAGGCAGTGGCTACAACTACTGTAGCTTTGTTGACTGAGGAGACTTCACATGTGGACATGTTTAGAAGGACACTGCCTGCATTTGCCTCTCATAGTTTTCCTTATCTAATCTTTCATGAATGACCAATTCCAGCTTCCTTCTGATTGATACTGCATCAGTGAATTGAGTCAACTGCCCCTCCCCCTAAATTACCGACGACTATCGGGGTGGGGAATAGAGAAGAGCATGTAATCTTCTAATTTATCACTTATCTCTGATCAATTATACAGTGACTTTATACTTAAGGACCTTTTATTTCTCAGGTAGTCAAAGAAACTTTGTTTTGTTTTTTTAATCAAGTGCAGAGGGAAAACTGAGAACTGATGAATACATCTTGGTATTGTGGAAGTATTTCTAGCATGTTCTAAAATAATACAGTCCAACTTGATGGGATTGTGGACTCTGATACAGATTTTTTTTAAAGTATTATTTTCTTGGCAGCTGCATAGCAGACAATTTATGGTAAGCCTCCTCACCAAGAGAGAACTAATTTTTTTAGAAAACATTCTATTAAATAAAAGTGGGAATCTGACATGAGTAGTAATCAGTTGAAAAGCTTAGTCAGCTTTTGAAAAGTGGACTTGGGAATTTGAGCTTTGCTTCTAAGTTTAAATGATTAGAATCTCGGTATTTGCACACACACCCCCCCCCTTGTAGATGATTGGGAAAAATAAATGTATTGATACTAGTAAATTTTTTAGAGAAGTAGCCCAAAGTATTATTCACTTTACATGTGATTATTTGCTTCAAAAATGTATTACTCTCATTTACAAAAGAACTTAAACTATTATTACCAAATGTTTAGTATCATAGATTTATAAACTCTCCATATATGAGAATCATTTTTTTTCTGAAGCACATATCATATATACTCACTCTTAATAATTATCAGAGGGAGAAGTTAAAACATGGTACTCTCCTTTGAATCAGAAAAAGGCTTCAGCTCCATATATATTATCAACATCAAATATAAAGAGAAATATAAAATATACTGTTATAGTGGTAGATATTAATATTTTATCTTTCTGTCATAAGCTAAAGAAATATATTTATGCCTAAATAAAGAAATAAATATTGGAATAATAAAGCCTACAAGGTGAAATTATAGCAGAAAATACATACTCTTTTTAAACATTTGTGGAATATTTATTTTAAATATCCACATTCAGTATTTACAAAAATTAAATGTTAGTCACCCATGACATGCTAGGTCATAAGAAAATACCAGTAAATTCCCCAAAGCAGAAAATGTTCAGGTCATATTTTACCATGGAGACATAAAATTAGAAAGTAATGGCAACACTTTAAAAAAGATATGCCTAGCCAATTGGAAGTTCAAATATTATTTTCCAAATTGTTACTTGGACAAAGAAGAAATCAAAACACAATTATGCTGTGTTTAGAAAACAAAGACAGTGATGCTAAATATTCAAATTTAAAACATGAATCAAATATAAATTTAAGGAAATTTACTCTCTTTACGTGAGAGTTACTGAAGTTAGTATTCAACTCAAGAAAATTGAAAAAAAAAATGATCTTAAGGGAGAGAGAAGGAAGGGGAGACAGGTTGAAGCAGAAATAAGAATTGGCCTAGAATACAAAGATAAATAAATCCAAGAGTTTATTTTTCCTCCAGGGGAGGAAAGACGCCGAGAACATGAAGTTCTGAGAAATATAATAATGCAAACCACAGAATTTTGCAAATAAATTAGAAATTTTAGATTACTTTAAAATTTGGATTATGTAGACAAGAAGAATAAACTCACAACTTTGGAAAAAGTGGTTAGTTTCAACTGAAGTCTCAACTGTCAGTTGATTTTACAGATGAGTCCTTTAAAGTATCTAAGGTACAACTAATTCCAGCACTTTATAAAATATTTAAATCTGGGAAAATAAGAACAGTTTGCAATACAATTTCACAAACAATATGTAATCCTGAACCCCAAATTATAAATTAAACAAAGAAAAGCACAGAGCTATCCCTTATAATGCAAAATCTGTTTCAGGACTAAGTGTTTCATTCACTGGTAGATCAGCAGCTGACTTATCAAAGTGTAAGTCCTGAGCTGTTTTCATTACTAAAACTTTCTCTAGTACATAAGTGGCTGCTTCCTGTAGTCTTACTCCAGTGTTTGCAAAAGCTTGGCTGGAATCTCACAGTTTGTGAATGTTTTCTTATTGCATATACCTGAGTGAGTGGCTTTGGAGGACTGATATTTAATACCTTGAAATTTTATTCCTAAAATTAAGTCATAGGTTATTTATCAAAGCTGGGAAGTTGTTTACATCGTGAGGATCCAAGTTATTCATGATTCATCTAACTTAAGGTTTCCAAATTCAAAATGACCAGGGGCCAGGTAGGTATGTAAACCGAAAAGACCTGGGAGAGGGAGCAAAGAGAACCGGAAAGCACTGTGGCTGGCTGAAATAAATTGTGGCTAATCAATTTCTGCTAATTGGCGTCATTGGGATGCAGATTAAGTATCTTCAGATGTTTGCTTTTCAAGAGAAGCCACAAGTCTGAAGTTCCTATGAAAAAGTCTGATTTTTTATTTTATTTATTTATTTTTTGTCTTTTTGCCATTTCTTGGGCAGCTCCCGTGGCATATGGAGGTTCCCAGGCTAGGGGTCGAATCGAAGCCTTAGCCGCCGCCGGCCTACGCCAGAGCCACAGCAACGCGGGATCCCAGCCGAGTCTGCAACCTATACCACAGCTCACGGCAACGCCGGATCTTTAACCCACTGAGCAAGGGCAGGGATTCAACCCGCAACCTCATGGTTCCTAGTCGGATTCGTTAACCACTTCGCCCCGACGGGAACTCCCTGATTTTTAAATATTGTTAATTCATATAATTTTCAAGAGTTGCGTTGGAAGGATTACATTGCACTGGACTTGCAGAGTTGACTAAATGTGACCCATAGGCCACTGTTTTGCAAATTCTGCCCTAGTCCATTACCTTGATCTTCCAGCTGAGAAAACTAAGACCTGTGTAAGTAAACTCAAGTAAGACCTGTGTAAGTAAACTCAAGTAAGATGACCTCACAAAGGGATGTGGACAGAGCTGACCCTTGAATCTCAGCCTCTTTGCTTATGGTTACCAAGGTTGTATTGCAGCGAGAATCCTATCAAAAGGCACAGAAGAGTGACACACAAGCATTAAATGGCAGTGGTTAAAATTGCACTGGTTCATTAATTTTTTTTTTTTTTCCGTGCCTGTGGTATGTAGAAATTCCTGGGCCAGGGATTGAACCTGCACCACAGCAGTGACCCACACCACTACAGTGGCAATGCCGGATCCTTAACCCATTCCACCACAGGAGAACTCCTCAATCACTTTTTAAAAAGAATGATGACCATCCTCATCACAAGTCAAGAATTGCTTAGCACATTTATTTGGGTCAATTTTTCTGAAGTGTAATTTACATATAATACAATGTACCTATTCTAAGTGTATAGTGAGGTCTGGCAAATGAAAACACCAACATGACCACCAGGCAGAACGTTTCCTCCTCCCCTTTCACAATTATTATGCCTCCTACCAGCCAGCCCCAGGAAACACTAATCTGTTTTCTGTCCTTTTCTCAAATTTTCTGTAAGTGGAGCCATACAGTATATACTCTTTTGTGTTTTTTTTTAAATTTTGCTCAGCATAATATTTCTGAGATTCATCCCCTTTGTTGAGTTCATTTGTTTGTAATACTGAGGTATGTTTATTGTATAAATAAACCTCAATTCATTTAATCCATTCTCCTCTGATGAACATATGGATGTTTCCTGTTTGGGGCTAATAGGGAGAAAGTTACTATGAACGTTTAGGTGCAGATCTTTCTGTGGACATATGTCTTTCTGTGGACATATGTCTTAGGTGCAGATCTTTTTTCTCTTGAGTAAATACCTAGGGGTGGAATTACTGGGTTGTAGGGAAGTTTATGTTTAACACTATATAAAAAAAACAAAATTGCTTGGCATATTGTGAGTTGAGATAGAATATGTAACAATGCTGAAATACTAAAATCCTACTATGCTGTCTGTAAATTCTTCCATGCTTTCCTCAAGTTCTTATTGAAAAACATCAATAAATGTTTCCTGTGTCTCTGGGTTAGAATGTTCTTTCAGCCAGATTTTGGGAAGGAAAGGAAATGGAAAAGAGATCAGAGAAGATCTCTGAAATAAATAACTACAGAGACAGCTAGCAGGTAACATTCTGCAAAAATTCTCCTAAGAGCTCTTCACAGCCACATGCCTTCTCTTGGCTGCCATGAAGTCCTCAAACCAGGTCAAATAGTGTCCTCCCTCCCCATTCTAACTTTCAAATATTCTTTCTCACACTCCTGCCTACCTGTTGCCAAAGGAAGTCCAGCCAGAGACCTGACTGAGAGTTTTGTCTGAGAAAAGTTATATGTAAAAGGAAGATGAAGAAGATGCTAAGAGGACTGCCAATCTCTGATTTACCCCAGTGATCAGTGAGACATGAAAGGTATGCATGAGGTTTCATGCAGATGTGAATGCTTGTCCCAGAGGTAGCATCACAAGTGTGCTAAGCCCAGAGAGTTCATTAAAACTTACTCGACTCGACAATTTCTCTGAAGAGAAAATATGTGTTTATATAGTACTTATCACCTCTTTTTTTTCTTCTTAAAAATGAGATGCTAAGACCTTTAATCCAAAGGGAAGTCTTAAAAGCTTCAGGATGAGATCACAGAATTGTTTCCCTTCAGGAGTATTTTAGGATGATTGCCATCACCTGGGAGATGCTCCAGAAAAATCCTCCCTAAAACAGTAAACTCCAGATAATACAATAATATTATCTAATTGGGAAAAAGTCAATCCTTGTGTAAAGTCCGTGGCATGAGGATCTTTTTTAAAAAAGAAGTGAAGTGTCTTGCTTTTGGTTTTAAGAGCATTTTGATAGTGTCAGAGGGGGAGAAGGCAAACTTTAGTAAACACGTGTTACCATTCTCTATTATTGTGCCAATGGCAGGCATTACTAATTGATCGTGGTTTTTTAAAGAGGTAGATTTTATTGGGTTGTTTACTACTCAAATGTACAGAAGTCTGGAATTCTCTTAACCTCAAAATGTATTGGACTTTCAAGAGCAAGAAATCGGTATAAATATTATAAATAAAACGAAGAAATAGCTGCATGTGGAGTGTGTGTGTATAGTTAGCGAGCGAGCTGATTATTTTAATCTCAGGGAGTTCAGTTAGGCAATTCAGGTTATAATATTTTGGCGCTTTTGATTGAAGATAAATTATGATTGATGAAAATGAAACAAGATTTTGTCATCATATTCAACAAAATAAACTTAACTCTTGAAAAAAGAGTGAATATCCAACAGAAATGCGTGAGCACTGATAATTTTTCAATGACATTGTTCATCAACTTGGTGTTGTAAGATACATTTGCAAAATATTTTCTGCAAACTATAACTGTTACACTGAGTAAAACATGCCAAATTGAATATGCATTAAGGAATGTAATAAAATTATTAGATGTTGCTAGTGATTTAACTTTAAAACCCAGTTATTTTTTAGAATTCCTCTTGTAAGCTCTGGATTGTTTTCAAGATTTTTTTGTTTTACCAGTTCTGAAAATAAGTTATACGAAGAGGGAAAATAAGAAATCTGGTACCATTTGAAACTGCTTGTCTGCGAGAAGGAAGATTCTCAGTACTTTATTTTCCAAAGTAAACTATAAAAATAAGCTGCCTCCTCAGCATGTTATAAGTCTGTAATGTCACTCATAACTTCCAAACAAAAATTCCTATGGTTATCAGAACCACTTCCTCATCATTCTCACTGGTCTTATAATTATATTAATGTTAGGAATTTTAACTTACAAAAAAGTTGACATTAAAAAATTATCATTGGAGTTCCTGTTTGCCTCAGTGGGTTAAGAACCTAACATAGAGTCCTTGAGGATGCAGGTTCAATCTTTGGCTTCGCTCAGGGGGTTAAGGATCCGGTGTTGCCATAAGCTATGGCATAGGTTGTAGATGTGGCTCAGATCTTGCATTGCTGTGGCTGTGGCCTAGGCCTCAGCTTCAACTCTGATCCAAACCCTAGTCCGGGATCTTCCATATGCCACAGGTGTAGCCATAAAAAAAAAGAAATTATTTTGTATGTGTGTTTTCTAATAGTATTTATTTATTTTTGCTTTTGAGTGCCACACCTATGGCATATGGATGTTCCCAGGCTAGGGGTCTAATTGGAAATACAGCTGCCAAGCTACACCATAGCAATGCGGGGTCTGAGCCGCATCTGTGACCTGCATCACAGCTCGGCAACACCGAATCCTTAACCCACTGAGTGAGGCCCAATACTGAACCCACATCCTCATGGACACTAGTCGGGTTCACTACCACTGAGCCACAGCTGAAACTCCCTTAATGGTATTCTTGATGATTAAAAATATAGGCCCTAGAATGCTACAGCCTGTGTTTACACCCTGGCTTTGCCATTGGTTAACTTTGTGATCCTGGCCAAGTCACTTACCCAACCCTCTGTACCTCAATATCCTCATTTTTGAATCAGGGGTGGTAATAACACTTACCTCATAGGGTTGTTACAATGATTAAATAAGTTTCTCTTTGTTAGGCACTTAAAGTAGCATCTAGCATAAAGGGTGTGTGTGTGTGTGTGTGTGTGTGTGTGTGTGTGTAGTATATATATGGTATACGAAGACCTGGTAAATAAAATGAATTTCATTCAAAATAGGTAATTTTCTGCTAAAATATTCCAAATCTCATGTCTTACCCTGTGAGTGTTTATTTAGGCAATAATTACTTAAAATCAGATTATTTATTATTGATGCAATTCATGTTAAATAATCAGCTTTGTTTTAATATTCTTAACCCAAGTGAGATAGATAAAATTACTCAGGATTTTATTCCCCTGGAGTTCATTTTTAAAAATACTTTGATGAAGAACATTTCAAACTTAAAAATATTACACATACTTTTTTTGACAGTCCAATCATACTTATCTAAGGTAGTATGATACAAGCTCTCTGTGGACAAGATTTTTCCTGGCTTTGTTCCTCCTTTATTTCATTGTGTAGAATAGGGCTTGATATATAGTAGGTGTTCAACAAATATTTGTTTAATGAAAAATACCTATTTCTAATAAATTTTTTATCTCATATATTTGAAGATATTTTAAAGATGTTAAATATTGTTCTAATATTATATATCATTATTTTAATGAGTAAAGAATATTACATCTTATTAATAAACATAATCTTCCATCCACTCCCCTATCACTGGGTATTTGTTACTTCTGTTATCTTGCTACTATAAACAAATACAGTGAAAAGTATTCATAGCAAAATATTTGTATTCATCTCTCATTACTGAGGTAATGTCTGGAGGTGGCTGGACAGTGAATCATATGGAATTTTAAGCCTTATGATTTATTCAATATTTATTTAGTAAATATTTGTTAAATTCCTAAGCTGTGCTCTGTTCTCAGTACCCACTACGGTGAATAAAGAAGGTTTAGTCCTGTGCTATGGATCTTACAGTCTAGTGCAGAGGTTGGTAAACAATGGACTGTGGGTCAAATGCAACATAGTGTCTTTTTGTAAAAAATAAAGTTTTATTAGACATAGTCACACTTAACTCATTAGTGTATTGTCTATACTGTCACACTATAATGGCAGAATTGGACAGCTGCGACTGAGACTATATGGCCTGCAAAGTACAAGATGTCAACTCTCTGGCTCATTAGAGCATAAGTTCACCAACCCCTGATCTGGTAGATTGCCATCTTGTCAAATTACCTTCTAGAAAGTTTACATTCTCAACTGTAAACCAGAAGTCCTCATATTAAGAAGCCAAACGTGTCTTGGCTTTTACTGGATTTATTTTTTTCTTAAGTACCTCCTTAAAAACAAGTCTTTTTGAGCATAGCATACATGAATAATCACCCAATATGAAATTAGTGGAATCAGAAATATTGACATTTACTTTAAATGAGACATGAGAAATATTGGCTGAGTCTGTGTGATTGAGTCCTCAGCAGGTGAATTGAACTTTCTTCTTATCTTCCTAAGGACTGAGAAGGCTTCAACAACTTAAGTGGACCGTATCTTCAGCTGCCTGGAAATATGATTCTTAAAAATACTGGAATTGTTGAAAGCAGTAGTATATCATTTTATATATGAAGTCCATTTTGTTTATTCTGAAACTAACCAAAATTATCTTAATGACTTATGTAAACGGAAATATCAGTTATTTAACTTTTTCCCCCAGTACTGGCCTCACACAGGCATGCTAATGATTATTTGTCAGAGTCACACTGTTTGCTTACAAGGTATGAAGGCTTTTTAGACGCTATAATGACGGCTCTTGATTCACTTGATAATATTTAGAATAAGCCATAAAAGCTGATCTCTGAACGAACAGACCGCTTTTATTGGCTTTTAGTGCTATTACTGCTGTCATAAGTGGAAAATTGGCCTAATGCAAGCAATACTGCTGTGTCATACTGCAAAACTACTGCTTAGTTTTATGGTTTATTGCTTCGAATGAAAGTATGGCCAGGTATGGGGATGGTTCTACCACCTTCTGAGCTGCAGAGCCCAGTGCCACCACAGCCTGTGGTTTACTTGAAGAATTGAGCGGGATGTAATTAAAGATGGGTGGGAACTTGCTTAATGTCCTAGGCATGTACTCCCTTGTTACCTCAAGTCCTTGTTGAGTTCTACTATGTGCCAGGTGTAGGGGATGCAAAGGTGAGACAGATCTGATTAAGGTGGAACTGGATTTGATCAGAGGTTGATAATTGAGGGCTTGCTGGCTAGTGTTCATTGGCTGCCTTAATGTTTTAAATTAAATTTTTGTTGCAGTATAACGTAGAGTGAAGTACACAATTTTTTTTTGTCTTTTTAGGGCCACACCTGCAGCTTATGGAAGTTCCTAGGCTAGGGATCGAATTGGAGCTGTGGCTGCCAGCCTACGCCACAGCCACAGGAATGCCAGATCTGAGCCGAGTCTGTGACCTACATCACAGCTCCTAGCAACGCAAGATCCTTGAGTGAGGTCAGGGATTGAACCTGCATCCTCATGGATACTGGTTGAGTTCGTTACCACTGAGCTAAGCGTACAGATTGTTTTAATTTTTTTATGTACACCCAGGTAACCACTGTCCAGCTAAAGAACATTTTCAGCACCCTAGACAGCTCCCTCATGACCCACTTCTAGTCAGCACCTTTGCCCCTAGAGTAACTCCTACTTTGACTTCTATCACAGTAGATTACTTTTGCCTGTTCTTATCATCAAAAGGATTGTTTTGTGTATGTTCTTTTACAACTAACTTACTTGCTCACCATATTGTCTGGTAAGATGCATTCATGTTTTTACATGTACTAGCAGTTCATTCTTTTTACTACTGTGTAGTATTTCATTGTAGAACTATACCACCATTTATTTGTGCATTTTAATGTTGGGAGATGTGGAGGCTATCCCCAGTGATTGGCCATTACAAATAAAGCTGCTTTGATTACTCTTGTACATGTTTTTGGTGGTCATAAACACTCAGTTCTATTGGGAATAAGCCTAGGAGTAGAATAGTTGCATTGCAGAATGGGCATATTTTTAGTTTTAGGTAAATACTGCTTAGTAGTTTTCCTAAATGTTTGCAGTTTGTGCATCTGTCAGCAGCATATGAGAATGCTGGTTGCTCTGTGTTGTTTGCAGTACTTGATATTATTTTTTGCAATATTGTTTTTATAGAAGTGAATGCATTTATATGTTTCATGTATGGAAAATGCAAGGAAGAATGTACTTGACACAGGTCAGGGGAGAGGTAGGGTTGGGATTTAGGGTTAGCGTATACACACATAAGTATAAGTAATTATTGACCAGTGGGGACCTGCTGTATAGCACAGGAACTCTACCCAGTATTCTATGATAATCTGTATTGGAAAAGAATCTGAAAGAGAATGGATGTGTGTACGTGTATAACTGAATCTCTTGGTCGTACAGCATAAATGATCACAACTTTGTAAATCAACTATACTTCAATAAAGCTTAAAAAAAAGAAAAAAGAAAAAATATACTTGGCTTGGGAATGTTTTTTCTTTTTTTTTTTTTTTTTTAATTCTTTTTACAGCCACACCTGTGGCATATGGAAGTTCCCAGGCCAAGGGTCTAATCAGAGCTGCAGCTGGGCCTACGCCACAGCCAGGGCAACCCCAGATCCTTAACCCACTGAGCCAGGCCAGGGATTGAACCTGCGTCCTCCTAGAGACAGTGTTGGGTGCTTAACCCGCTAAGCCACATCGGAAACTCCGGGAATGTGTTTTCTAAGCACACTTGATCATGCCTAAAGTATATCATGGAGTGTGGGGAAGTGGTAAGAACACCTGTTTTGGGATCAGACGGATTTAGATTGACATATCTGTCTCTACCTATTTATAAGGGAGTGGCCTGGGTAAAGTAACCTATGTTCTCTACGCCTCAGATTCCTCTTTTGAAAAGTATAGCAAAACACTCTAAGTCAAATGGTTGTCCTGAAGACAAATGAAATAATGTATGTAAAATAGCAAGATATTGCCTGGTACATAGCTGGGACTCAATGAATAGTTCTTTCCCCTCTTCTTAGTGGTCTGGGTCACAGCAAAGCAGTGACGCTGCCCCAGAAAGATCTTTCTATATATAGGTGCCTGTCAGCTTCTCATTTTCTACCTTTTGAAGCTTTCTCTCTGTAATATCCTCATTTGTCCAAGCCAGTCTCCTGAATGTCCTCCTACATTCTTTCCTCTGCCTCACTCATTCCATGCAGTAACAATCCATGGACAATGAGTGCCATTCTGATTTTTTATTCACAGTGCCAAAAACTGATAAATGCTTTACACATGTTGCATCACTGGAACCTTGCAGAGTGCATATTATTTTTTCCATCTTACAAATGGGAAGAAACCAGGAGTCTGAGAGATAAAATTATCCTCGATCACACATAGAGTAGGTAGTAGAACTAAGATTAGAAACCAGATCTCTTTGCCTCTGATGCTCATTTGATTAACTACAATTCAATACAGCAAACTAGTCACAAAGTCCTCTTGACCTTATCTTCAACACATCCCTGAATATATCATTTCATCTTATCTATCATCTATCTATCTATCTATCTATCTATCTATCTATCTATCTATCTATCTATCTATCTATCATCTTTTTAGGGCCATGCCCATGGCATATGGAGGTTCCCAGGCTAGGGGTCAAATCAGAGCTGTAGCTGCTGGCCTGCGCCATAGGCGCAGCAACACAGGATCCAAGCCACATCTGTGACCTACACCACAGCTCATGGCAATGCCGGATCCTTACCCCACTGAGCGAGGCCAGGGATTGAACCTGCATCCTCATTGATACTAGTTGGTTTCATTAACCACTGATCCACGACGGGAACTCCTTTATCCCCTTTATCGTGTACAAATCTTGTACACTTTTGCAGATTCCCTTGACAGTGTTCTTCTTGAAATGGGTCACCCCACCATCTCCTTCACTGGGACCCTTGGTGAACTCCCAGTTCAGACAGCATCAGAGTTGAAGGCTCAATTTTGCATGGGTCTCTTACACCACATACTGAGTCCTATTTACATTAAGCAGTCCTTTTACTTCTCCTTTTATGTGAAATGCACACCATGGGTGTGGAATGAGGTTTCCAAGGGGGTGGATGATGCACTCAGGCAGACAAATTCCTCACTCTTTGTCCTTTCATGGGCTGCTCTGGAGTATTGCTTTTCCTTTGTATACTGTCTCCAAAAGTCCCTTGGGCTGCATGCCAACTCATCTGCTCTGTCATGGTGTGGTTCTTTGTGAAGTGGTGACCAACATAGTAAGGCATCTTAACACAATACATCACTTTGCTTTTCACCTTTTCTTTCCTTGCTTACTGGATTAATGTCCTAGAGCTTCAATAACAAATCAAAACCTTGGCAGCTTAAAACAACATCTGTTCTTGAAGCTTGAAGTCTGAAACTAGTTTTGTTTTTTGCTTTGTTGGGGTTTTTGTTGTTGTTGTTTTCTTTTTTGTGGCTGTACCTGCAGCATATGGAAGTTCCTGGGCCCAGTGTTGAAATGGAGCTGTAACTAAGATCTATGTCTCAGCTACAGCAATGCCAGATCTGAGCCATATCTGCTACCTATGATGCAGCTTGCAGCAACACCGGATCCTTACTCCACTGAGCAAGGCCAGAAATTGAACCCACATCGTCATGGAGACTACATCGGGTTCTTAACCCACTGAGACACAATGGGAACTCCTAAAACCAGTTTGACTGGAACAAAGTCAGGTCAGCAGGGCTCTCCTCCCTCTGGGGGATCTTGGTGAGCATTCATTTATTGCTTCTTTCAACTTCTGGTGGCTGACTGTATCCTTACCTTGTGACTGCTTGAGTCCCATCTCTGTCTCTGGTTGCATCACCTCCTTATGTCTGTGTCACACCTCCCTCTGCCTCTATCTTATAAAGACAATTATGGTTGAGTTTAGGGCCCACTCAGGTAATCCAGTAATCTCCACTGGTCAATATCTTTAATGCAATCACATATGCATCGATCTTTTTTCCTTACAAGGTAACATTTACAGGTTCTAAGGATTAGAATCTGATATCTTTGGGTGGTCCTTTTTCAGCCTACTACACTAGCCTTATTTCTTGGCTTTCACCACCATAGGTATGCAGCCGTCAAATAAGCCATCAACACTTTACCCTTGCCTCAAGCTCTGCTCTCTAGAGCAGCTGAATGAAGGCATTATCTTTGCCATTAACTTGGCTCCGGCCATCACTACTTCTTGCCTATATTCTTTCTGCCAAAAGACATATGCCAAACCTCACATCTAATCACAACAACTCCTTGCATAAATTTCCTCAAGGCAACCCTCCATGGATTTTGTGTCAACATTTGAAGCAATTTGACTTTTATAAAGGCATTCAAAGACCTCCTGATTTGTTCTATTACCACTCATACTTTGTTTTTTGATTCTCCCCAGTCTAATAGCTAAGATCACATGCCTCACAGTTAGACTTCATTTGATTTAATTCTGCCTTTACCATTTGCTGAGTATTGCTGAATAGGCCCCTTAGCTTCTCTGATTCTCACTTTCCTTAAAGTCTCTTTCACGGTGACCAGGGGTCATAAAATAAGATTACATGTATGCCTGGCATGGGGTAAAAGTTAAAAAGTTGCTCTGGTTATGTCAAACTGCATGCAGTAATATAAATGTCAAATAATAATTTATGTCTTTAGGTATTTATCCATAATGGCTCCTCTCCCTAAGGGATCTTCACCAACCTTGCTCTTCACCCTCCCCCACAAGTTAACTTCCTCTTAATTTTGGAGCTCAGTTCAAGGATCATCTTCTCATATGAATAACTGGTTCACTTTGCTATACACCTAAAGCTGATACAACATTGTAAGTCAACTATGTTCCAATAAAATTTATTTAAAAAATGGAAAAAAATTAAAGTGTAGTATATACAAAAAAAAAAATCACCTTCTCTACAAAGCTTTCCCTGACTCTAGCAGCTTTCCAAAATTCTTACACATGGGAATCACTAGGATACCTTTTTTTGAAATGCAGATTCTTTAGCCCAGGCTACAGGGATTCTGGTTCATCATATCTGAGCTGGGCTTGTGGAATCTTCAATTTTAAAAAGCACTTTGGGAAATTTCACTGTGTATGGACACTTTATCTACTTTAATATCCTGTGTACCACACAGGGCAGGTCCCAGCTAGGGATGGAAGCCCTCTTGGACAGACACACCATTGAAGAAGTTATGTGGAATCTCTTGTGTTCTCCCACTGAACTCCAAAATGCCCACATGTCCTATCCTGACAACTGAAATTTTGTAAGAGCGTGTTACTTACAGATGCTAATGATTACTTATTCCTTTTGAACTAAAATTTAAAGGCTTCTCTGATCTGACCCCTGATCCCTTCTGGCCTTAGCTCTTAGCACTCAGCCTGGTTCATCCTGCTGTTTTGGCCTTTAACATGCCAAGAATTCTCTTGACTCAGAGTCTTTGCACTTGCTCTTAACCATGATGGAAATTCTTTCTCTCCAGATACAAATGTGCCTCTTGCCCTCATTTCGTTGTGGACCCTGCTGGGGTGTTACCTTATCAGAGAGGCCTTCCTTAACCTTCCATTCCTTAGCCCTTTTATCACCAGACATATTGTATACTTGTTTGCTTATTGCTTGTCATTCTCACCAAAATACAAACATCATGCCTGTTTTATTTTTTCCTTCCACAGTGCCTAGAATAGTGTTTGCAAAATGGAGGTGTTCACTAATTATCTTAGAATAAATGAATCTGCCAACATTTTCTCACCAATACAAAATAGGGAAAGAGGGGAGTGGAAGATGAATCTTAGAACAGTTGGGTGTTCAAGACAGGCCTGTTGCCAAAACTCATTCTGGTAATAAGACAGAATGGAGTAAAAGAAGGAAGAAGCAGTTGAATATATTTTGATCATCAAAACTTTTGAGGCATGTGGCTTGTGAACTTCAGTACAATTCTCTCCACCAATGGCTTTTGGGGCAATTAATAATCAAGCAATTGAATCTATTTATCTTGGGCAAAGCTGGTATTTTGGCACTAGTTGCTTGGAAACATGAGTGGTCCTATGGCAGGAGATGCTCATGAATCCCAGCTTTCTTAAGAAGGAAGACCTTGGAATAGATTTGCAGAAGCCTGGTAAAATCAGCCATGCTCTGATTGATTGCTTTTTGCTTGGCCTGCATTTTCCATGCACTGTCCTTGGTGCATAGTAAATGCTCAATAGTTGTAGAATAACTAGGCCTGGATTTGGCAGAAGCTGGGACTAGAAGTTACTGTTCCGATTGATGGATATCATTATTATTTCTGGGGACTGTAGATACGTGCAAAGAACAGGGACTTTGATGACAAGCAGAGTTCCATTCAAATCCCACATGAGTCCTTTATTTGCAAGCAAGTCTCAGCCTCTCCTAGTGCTGGTTACCTCGCCTATATGGTGGGCATGATTGTGGCCACCTCCACGGTACTTGCACAAATTAAAGGGATTGATATTTGGGTTGACCCTTTGTAGCTCTGATCACAATGAAAGTTGGGGTTTGGATGTTTGAATCTCAAGGGGGATTCAAGTGAGAATCCTAATGGTGTATGACATTAAGAGAGAAAAAACATGTATGTGGTACTTATTTCTTAAAAGAAAAATGGAAAAGAATCTGAGGCAAATATGCCCAAATGTTAACATCTGTTCAGTCTGGGCGGTGAGTAAATAATAGATTTTTAAAAGAATGTGTAAAATGTCAAAAATCAAGTAGTTAATGTAGGTGCTGTTAATAACCTTACATGATTACTAACACTACTTCTGGCCCCGATCTAATATTTTCCTGTCATCCCACATTCATACAAAAGGGCTTTATATGTCTTTGGGTGGCAAAGATGCTGACTAATGGGTTTTTAAAATTCTAAATAAAACTTTGGTTTAAAACTCAATTAAACTGGTTTTCCTGAGTTTGACTGAAAACTGTTACCTTGTTCTAAAATTCCATGAAAGCAAGGGTCTTGTTGTGTTTCATTTATCATTTTTATCTCATTAGACAGACTTAATGAATGGTAACCAGCATGAAAAGTGACAAGGCCAAGATATTGTTAATCCCTATGATTTATTTATGTAACTCTCTCCTACAATTTTAGAGTGAAGTTAATACAACTCTGAATGGTAAATTACCAAAACTTGTACTTCACTCATTGTATATTTCCTGCAAAACTCTGTTAACCTATACAAAAACAAAAGCAAAAACATAAACAATAGAAAAGAATTCTGTGAAGAACAGTGAACATCAAGAGTAAATGGATTGGTAGAGCTGATCCATGTTTTTGAAGTATCGTCAATGATGGTATGTGGGTTGAACTTAAATCACCTTGGTTCCAAATTACTTGTTCCTTACTAAGGAAGAGAATATTCTTAAAGTAATTTCATTTATCTCTGGAGGAAACACACTTTGTGCAAAAAAAGTATTTTGCACATATTTTAATGGATAACATGTTAGACTCTGGACCATCTCAGGTTTGTATTTCACTTCCCCACCTACTATGTATTGATCGTGGGAAAGGTAATTACATTCTCTAGAGTTCAGTGTTTAGAATGTCTTTACAGTTGAGAAACTCAACCATTTCTCATCTTGTATGAATTTTGAGAGCATTCAGCAAGTTAAACAGGTAAGTACTTAGTACAGTGCTGGACGCTTGCAAGTGTGAAATGTAGTATACTGTTATTGTTATTATTATAACTACAAAATCGAGTGACCAGTTACTCCTAGCAGAACTCCCTTTTCTGGACTGAACCAGAATCTTGAGCATGGCTCTATTCTTGAACTAATCACAGTAACATGTCCTTTTCCTGTTATTTTGATATTAACTCCCATTACACTCTGAGATTCTCCCAATAAGGGACAATGTGCTTAGCATAGTGTCAGAACATCAGTAGCCAAGAATGGCAAGTGTTTGGCAAAGATCCTGTGGTTCTCCCTGTGGTACTCAGTGCAGCACTGCTACCTTTTCCTATTAAGAATCCTCTTTAGCACAGCCATTCTAGGAGTCACTGGCAGCCAATAAGAACCAAAGAGTTCAAGGTCATTGTCTTTGTTAGCCATATTGTCGATGCTTATCAGATATTAAATATATATATTATTTCCCTTGTCTATGCATTTATTCATTTTTCATTGTTGAAAACTTTTAAAGGCAATTTTTAGAGCAGTTTTAGATTTGTAATGGCATTTCTCTATGCTAACAATGAAAGATCAGAAAGAGAAATTAGGGAAACAATCCCATTTACCACTGCATCAAAAGGAATAAAATACTCAGGAACAAACCTACCTAAGGAGACAAAAGACCTGTACTCTGAAAACTTTAAGATTCTGATGAAAGAAATCAAAGATGATACAAACAGATGGAAAGATATACCATGCTCTTAACTTGGAAGAATCAGTATTGTGAAAATGACTATATTACCCAAGGCAGTTTACAGATTTGTTGCATTCCCCATCAAATTACCAATGGCATTTTTCACAAAACTAGATCAAAAAAATTTTAAATTTGTATGGAAACACAAAAGACCCCGAATAGCAAAAGCAATCCTGAGAAAGAAAAATGGAGCTGGAGGAATCAGGCTCCCTGACTTCACACTATACTACAAAGCTACAATCATCATCATCCTTAAACTTTATCAAAAGGTTGAAGAAGAAGGAACACTCCCAAAGATATTCTATGATGCCACCATCACCCTAATTCAAAAACCAGACAAAGATACCACCAAAAAAGAAAACTATAGGCCAATATCTTTGATGAATATAGACGCAAAAATTCTCAACAAAATTTCAGCCCACCGAATCCAACAATGTATCAAAAAGGTCACCACGACCAGTTGAGATTCATCCCAAGTTCACAAGGATGGTTCAACATACGCAAATCAATCATAGTCATACACCACATTAACAAAAGAAAAGTCAAAAACCACATGATCATCTCAATAGATGCAGATAAAGCATTTGACAAAGTCCAACATCCATTCATGATCAAAACTTACCACAATGGGTATAGAGGGAACATACCTCAATATAATCAAAGCCATTTATGACAAACACACAGCAAATATAATACTCAATGGAGAAAAGCTGAAAGCCTTCCCACTAAAATCTGGAACAAGACAAGAATCCCACTCTGTTATTCAACATAGCACTGAAAGTTCTAGCCACAGGAATCAGAAGAAATAAAGGGCATCCAATTAGGAAGAGAAGAGGTATAACTGTCACTGTATGCAGATGACAAGATACCATACATAGAAAACTCTAAGGACTCAACCCCAAAACTACTTGAACTGATTGATAAATTCAGCAAAGTAGCAGGATATAAGATTAACATTCAGAAATCAGTCACATTTCTGTATACTAACAATGAAATATTAGAAAAGGAATATAAAAATACAATACCTTTTAAAATTGCACTCCAGAAAATCAAATACCTGGGAATACACCTGACCAAGGAGATAAAAGTCTTATATGCTGAGAACTATAAAATAATAATCAAGGAAATTAAAGAAGATGTAAAGAAATTGAAAGATATTCCATGCTCCTGGGTTGGAAAAAATAGTATTGTAAAAATGGCTATACTACCCAAAGCAATCTACAGAGTCAATGCATTCCTTATCAAATTACCCACAACATTTTTCACAGAATTAGAGCAAACAATCCAAAAATGTATATGGAACCACAAAATACCCAGAATTGCCAAAGCAATTCTGAAGGACAAAAACCAAGCAGGAGGCATCACTCTCCCAGACTTCAGGCAATATTACAAAGCCACAGTCATCAAGACAGTGTGGCACTGGTACCAAACACACCAATAGAGAACTCAGAAATAAACCTAGACACCTATGGTCAATTAATCTTTGGTAAAGGAGGCAAGAACATAAAATGGGAAAAAGACAGTCTTTTCAGCAAGCATTGCTGGGAAACCTGGACAGCTGCATGCAAATCAATGAAACTAGAACACACCCTCACACCATGCACTAAAGTAAACTCAAAATGGCTGAAAGACTTAAATATAGACAAGACACCATCAAACTCCTAGAAGAGAACATAGGCAAAACATTCTCTGACATCAACCTTACCAATGTTTTCTCAGGTCAGTGTCCCAAAGCAACAAAAATAAAAGCAAAAATAAACCAATGGGACCTAATCAAACTGACAAGCTTTTGCACAGCAAAGGAAACCAAAAAGACAACTTACAGAATGGGAGAAAATAGTTTCAAATGATGCAAATGATAAGGGCTTCATCTCTAAAATATACAATCAACTTATACAACTCAACAGCAAATAAGCTAACAACCCAATGGAGAAATGGGCAAAAGACCTGAATAGACATTTCTCCAAGGAAGATATACAGATGGCCAACAAGCATATGAAAAAATGCTCAATATCCTTGATTATTAGAAAAATGCAAATCAAAACCATCATGAGATACCACCTTACACCAGTCAGAACGGCCATCATTAATCAGTTCACAAGTAACAAATGCTGTAGGGGGTGTAGAGAAAAGGGAACCCTCCTGCACTGTTGATGGGAATGTAAGCTTGTACAGCCACTATGGAGAACAGTATGGAGGTACCTTAGAAACCTATACATAGAACCCCATTCAGCAACCCCATTTTTGGGCATATATCTAGACAAAACTTTCCTTAAAAAAGACACATGCACCCACATGTTCATTGCAGCCCTGTACACAATAGCCAAAACATGGAAACAACCCAAATGTCCATGGACAGATGATTGGATCAGGAAGATGTGGTGTATATATAGACAGTGGAATACTACTCAGTCATAAAAAAGAACAAAATAATGCCAATTGCAGCAACATGGATGGAACTAGAGACTCTCATACTGAGTGAAGTAAGTCTGAAAGATAAAGACAAATACCATATGATATCACTTATATCTAGAATATAATATATGGCACAAATGAACCTTTGCACATTAAAGAAAATCATGGACTTGGAGAATAGACTTGTGGTTGCCAAGGGGGAGGGGGGGGAGTCAGATGGAATGGGAGCTTGGGGTTAATAGATGCAAACTATTGCCTTTGGGATGGATCAGCAATGAGATCCTGCTGTGTAGCGCTGGGAACTATGTCTAGTCACTTCTGATGGAGCACAATAATGGGAGAAAAAAGAATGTATACATATATGTGTAACTGGGTCACCATGCTGTACAGTAGAAATTGTATTGGGGAAATAACAATAAAAATTTAAAGAAAGTATGTAACTGGCACAAAAACAGAAATATAAATCACTCAAACAGCATAGAAAGCCCAGAAATAAACCCAAGAACTTACAGTGACAAAGGAGGCAAGAATATACAATGGAGAAAAGACAGTCTCTAACACCATACGCAACAATAACTCAAAATGGAGGACCGGATACTATAAAATTCTTAGAGGAACACATAGGCTGAACCCTTTCTGACATGAAACTGCAGATATCTTCTCAGATCCCTCTCCTAGAATAATGCCAATAAAAACAAAAATAAAATGCGACCTAATTAAACTTAAAAGTTTTGGCACAACGAAGGAAACCCTAAACAAAATAAAAAGAGAGCCTACAGAATGGAAGAATTTATTTGCAAATTTGCAATAAAATTTAAAGGAAGGAGCCAAGACTTCCCATATACCCCCTGTCCCATACATACATAGCTTCCTTCATCATAAATATCACTCACCAGAATAGAACTTTTTTTTTTTTAAATCAAAGATGAACCTAACCTTCTCCTAGGATATAAAGTCTACAGATCTTATCTTTGGGTTCCTGGCAGGATGTAAGAGTGTATACTTTCTTTTCTCTCATCATTCATCTCTTAATAAATTTTGTCCGTGTTTTATTTTTATTGTCATTTGTTAAGTTTTACCTACTATCTATAAGACATAGTAGTTTCAAAGCTGAGTAATCAGTCTCTTCCCTCAAGAAGCTAAACATTACTGTAATAAAAGCTATTACTCTGTAATTAAATTTGTGTATTTCAACCTCTCCTGATATACTAATATCTCTGTGGCCCCTTTTCACCTAGGACAAGTTACTTCACATCTCTGAATTTAAGCTTCTTTTCATGAAATGAAGATAATAATACCTATTTTCTAAAGTTGTAAATATTAAGTGAAGTAATACACTCAATGATTTTCCTTCATAATATTTACAGTTGTATTTAACTGATTATTTAGATTAATATCTGCTTTACTAGACTAGAGTTTCTGAGTATAGTTTCTATGCCTGCCTTGTTTCCTTTTTTAGTTACAGCGTCAACCAGCCAGCATGCCTGACACCTGGTAAATACAATTACTCTTACTTCAGTGTTAATCACTATTAGCAATAATAAGGGTGAATCTGGAAGCTCTTGCAGAGTTGGAATTCAAGCTGTATTTGTCTGGCTCCTTTAATTTGAGAGACATTGAGAAAACGATGTCCATAAACTCATGATTTCTTATTTACATAAGAGTCTTTCATTGTAATATGTAACTTAATGTGTTTTATATGGGAATATCTTGTATTGGGATGAATTTTCTTCTCTTAGAGCAGTAGTGCTTTTAAACCACCTAAAAATTTGGCAAAACCCAAAATTCATTTCCAATATGATAGACTATGAAATGTTCTCTTTAAAGATGTGCACATGTTTAAAAATACATATTTGATGATGTGTATATTACATCTATATTGAGATAAAGATATAATCTTGCTATCTATAATTTGTGTATTAAAAAAAGAGTTGATTTCCTTTTCATGGTTACATGTTACAATTATAATTAAAAAAAGAGAGGTTTTTGTTCAAAATTTTCTTTTGAAAGCAGAATTACCCTGGTGGATATAAATCCAATAAAATAACTTTCCCAAAATAAGCTGAGAGTATTTTTGATTCGAAATTATCTAACAGGAGAAACATATGCACAATTGATTTCTGAAAGTTTAGGGATTTATCTTTTTGAAAGAAGTAAAGGCTGCTGGAAGTGCAATTGACTTTGATTATTGTCATTTGAGTGGAAATAAGTATCGTATTTTATGATGGGAGGTGCAGGATCTTAAGCAACCCTGTTTCCCTTTCGTTTTTAGATTTCCAGAAGTGTTCTGCTCATTTTCATTTCTTTAATTCAGGGGTCCTTAACATTTTTTCTTTTTTTTGAGCCACGGAAGCCTGGTGAAGGCTAAAAATCCTGTTTTCAGAATCATATTTTAAAAGCATAAAATAAATCATTAGGATTATAAGGAAACCAATTATATATGATTATCAAAATATTTTTAAAATTTTGATATAGTAGTATAATACATATTTATCAAATAAATTAAATATGACCCAGAAATTGAATAACTAATAATAGGGTGAAAATAAGCAACTTTTTGAGATGTCCATAACAATTATAATGTAATATGAAAATATCCATAATTTCTGCTGTTCACAAAATCACAGTTGGTGCCAGTATCATTATCGTAATGTTGATGTTTTTTATAACTAAAGGGAATTTTAAAGTTCAGTTAGAGGTTAGTGAAAGCAAAACACTTCAGCTTTAGTTGGATCAAGTTACAGTGATATATAATGGTGGTAGCTTGGTATTTGTCCCCAGATAAGATATTTTTGGTCGGTCAGATCCTTTCCTTCCCATTTTCTCTTTTTAGCACAATACTCACCTCACTAGAAGTAACAGGGTTTTTTTAATGACATCAACATTCATCCAGACACTCTTAAGGAAGAAAAAAAATGAATAAATACTTGAATCTTACTGAAAAGAGAGGGGGGAAAAATGGACTTATCAGGAGCCTGCTCTATATTTGCTAATTGGTAAAATTCACTGTGCCATTTTCTATTTTATCACTTTATTTATTTTTGTGTTATACATGGAGGCCTGAAAAGACTCTTGGAGCCAGGAAAAAAAAGAGTAGAGTTATTTGATGCAAGAGGGAGCATGAAAACATAAAAAGTACAAGCTATCACTCAGGAATATGAATATAAGATCAAGGATGGTACTTTGGGCAACAGTTGAATGAATTTTTAATATTGATCAATTTTTATTAAGAATACAGCTTGGTTTTACAAAGACATTGTCATGTTTTAAGTTTTCTCATTTGAGTTTCTTTTTCTCAATAATTCAGAAATGTCACTTGTTCAAAATAGTATTTCTCTAGCATTTAAAATTTGTTTCATGGACATTTATATTTCTCTTTAGGATGAAAATATGTCATTCTTTAGAATAAAAAGTAGATTGATTTTTTTCATACTGTTCTTTATAAGACATTTTCTCTTTTGCTATTGTAATATGTCCATTCTAGTTCATTAATAGACCTTACAGTACAATGTGTGAAAATGCTTAGATTCTATTCTACTTCATGTTGACAACATTTATAACCATTTACTGTTGACAAATACTGTAGCATGTGTATAGGGGAAGATAGAAAGGAATAAGAAACCACACATTCCCTGATAGTTTCAAAATGATCAGGAAAAGGGAGAAAGAGACCTTAAAATAGATGATGAGAAAAAAAGTTAAAATAATAATAACAGTAGTTATTATTGAGTGCTCAGTACTTTTCACTTATTATTATTCTTTGCAAAGTATACTAGCTGCAAATATAAAATTCCAACTCAAATTTGCTTTTAAAAAAAAAGTACATTTATTTCTCACATGTCAATTTCAAAGGTAGGGTGGCTCCAGTGTTGATCAAATAAATGGGGCAACAACCGTCATAAGAACACAGATTTTTGTTTCCGTTTTTTTCCTGAGTTAATATAGATCAGATGTCTGGCTTTATTATTAGTCTAACTTCCCTTTATGATAATAAGGTTATTTCCCACTTTCAGATCCCACACAGAGACTTGACAATATCCAAAAGTAGAAAGGACTTTTCTTATAAACTTTTCTTGGATCCCCAAATCCAAAAACCTAAATAAATAAATGAATGAATGAATAAACAAAAAGAGCAACCAACTAACCTTCTTTCAAGCAGAATAAAACAAAACAAAAAGCTGTACCAGAAGTCTCCAGCAGATTCACATCTCATTGTCCTGAATTACTTTACAAACTGTTAGCTAAAACAATCAGGATCACTGGCAAGGGCAATGGGACCCCCATGTTGGGGTTAAACCAATCAGAACTCATCCCACTCCTGGGACAGCTGATAGAGTCAGCCTCCCTGGAAAAGCAAGGTTGCACTGAAATAGGTTACATATAAACAAATTGAGATTTGTTAAGAAGGGGAAAATGGAAGTTGGGTAGAAAATCCACTGTGTCTGCTGCAACAGTCTTTATTATGGTTGATTTATACCTTTGGAAACTGAAACAGTGATGTTAAATGGTTTGACTAAGATCAATGCTTTAATAAAGAGTAGAACCAGATTTTAAATACAGGTCAGTGAGCTTCCAAAGACTTTGTTCTTGACATCATTCCCAATGGTGTAAATACTGCAATGGAAATGTTTCAAAGTGCTATATCTTTATTCCATGTTACCTCTGCTCCTCAGTGTGTCATGGTTTTCCCTATGTTTGTTGATTGACTAATTCAGGTCTATGTTATTCCTTATCAAAATGTTCTTCCGAGATGATGAAAACTTATTTCTCTCTGATCTCTGCTTGCTTTAAAAAAGAGAACAAACTACATTTATATTTAAGTACGATGTCTCCTTATTGAATTTAATATCGAACAATTTTAATAATTATACTTTGTCTGGATCTGGTAATTAGTTATTGCAAAATGAGCCCTTCCACAAACAATGGAAAAGAACCAAAGAGCCTACCTGTTTACCTGAATATGTTACATGGAGTTCAGACAGAGGTTTCAAGAAATTGCTGCAGACCACAGAGACTGGATGTCTTAGTGAAAATTAACAGTGTAGATATTTGAGCCACTAGAGGGCTGTAATTATACTATGCTTTTGTTAACCCTCAGTTATTCTTGAAGTTCTCTTATTACTAATGCCAATTTCATTTAATCACTGTAGTTTCAATTGGTTAGACAGAAATAAAGAGTACTTTTCATTGCTTAGTCTGTGTACCTTGTATTGCAGTGGGTGTATTTGTGTAATCAGAATTCTTTGAGTTGCATTAAACTTCTTGGAAGGTAAAAAAATATTTTACTTAGTTTCCTCCATTGCATGAAACAAAACATTAAAATCCTTCTTTAAGCATTTTGTTGTTCTTTTCCTTTTGTGGGATAGATGTTAGGAAATCAGGTGATTTGTCAAGTGTGATCTGACTACCTAAAAATAGCTTTTAACTAAAAAATATTATTATTGCAAACCAGCAGGCTTCTGATCACCAAACTATAATTGAATTTAATTTATGGTTGAAAAATACAGTGGATGAAGTATCCATAATGGCTATCCAAATTATGTTGTGTTTATTTCTGAGTGCAAGCTTTTACAAATGGTGTCTTTTATTCTCTGCTAAATCCTACTATTTAAAGATTTAAGGGAACAAATTTTTTAAAATTCTAAATATAACAAAGAAAATCAAGGTCACATCTGAGGTTGACCATGGGGTGTCACTTGCTGAATATGAGAAAGCAGAGCTGTGTATAATATAATTTTCTTACTGGAGAGATGGTATGACCAGATAGAGATATTTGAAAATTAAAGCTAGATTTGTCATCCAAATGTCCTTAGGTTTGCAGGTTTTCGATCTGTTTATTAGCCATGCAAAAATATATTGTTGTTTCTTAATCTGATCATAGTTGATTCTGCCACTGGAGTTATTTTTTCCCCCACACTTTGATGTGATAAGTTTTATTTTCTAGTGCTTGTTTCACAAAGGTCAGCAAACAAAATAAGATTTCCACTTTCCTCCTCCATCAGCCATGTTTTTGTTAGTTGGCCAACATCAACGGGAAGATATTAAAATGATTAATAGTCTTGTGTCTTAAATGACTGGATATCATGGGAGCTGAACTTCAACTTTTATCTCTTAAATATGAATGCAGTAATATGACACTGTTGTAATTCATTTTGAACTATTTTATCACTACCATCTGTAGATAAGCTGGCTTCTGAATCTTTACCCAATGTTATAACTAAGCCCTCTTTCCTGGTGAAGTTACCATGTCTATGCTGAAGACAGGTGTTTAGAGAATTCTGCTAAATGAACAAGAGGTTTAAAGACATATTATCTGGAGTTCCAGTCATGGTACAGCAGAAATCTGACTAAGAACCATGAGGTTTCAGGTTCCATCCCTGGCCCTCGTTCAGCCGGTTAAGGATCTGGCATTGCCATGAGCTGTGGTGTAGGTTGCAGATGTGGCTCAGATCCAGCATTACTTTGGTGTGGTGTAGGCCGGAGGCTGTAGCTCCAATTCAACCCCTAGCCTGGAAACTTCCATATGCTGTGAGTGTGGCTTTAAAAAAACAAACAAGACAAACAAACAAAAGATGTATTATCCACATGACTTCTCCGAACTTTTCCTGTTTCTTTTCGTTTTAATGTCATAATGAGTGCAGGGAGGGCTTATATATAGGTTATCTACCTTCAAGCATATTTCAAAGCAGAGCCTATGGTAGAAAGGTATTGGATTGGGGATCAGCATGCATGGCTTGAGATCTGGTGCTGTGGTCTGTTGCCAAAGTGACTTTGGATCACATTATTTAGACTTTTCTGACCTTTATTTTCTTCTTGCACATGGCAGTGAAGCACTGATGTATAACATTGTATATTTCCCCTGACAGCCAAAGGTAAGGAAAGAGTACTCCACATCGTACTTCTGATAATCCATTGAAAAGGAAATCCCAGTAGATATTGTATTCTTTTGAGATTTAAAAGCAAAAAGAAAAAAAAAAAGGAAACAATGTGAATATCCAAAAATAAGGAATTGTTTACATACATTTTATTACTTAAGTAGTGGAATTCTATTGTATAGCCATTGCAGTGATGCTGTGGATCTGTGTTTATTAACCTGGAGAGGTATTGACATTCACTTAGCAGTAAGAAAAACACATGTAATGATCAGATTTCATTAAATTTTTAAGTAGTGTATGTATACACACATTCATACACACATAAAACATATAAGGTAAGGCGTACAGTGGCTACGTCTGGGTGTTGAGATTTGGAGTAATTTTTTGCCATTTTCATTTATAATTTTTTAAAACAAAGAGATTACTTGCATGAGGACATACAGCAAACACACACACACACACACACACACACACACACACACACACACACACAGACTTCCAGTTTCAACCCTGAGATTTTCTAGAATCTCTGACAACTCTTTTCTCTCTTACCCCCTAACATCTAGCCCATGGCCAAGGCCTTGGGGCCAGTACTCTCTTGGGTGCCAGTCCCTTTGTTCTCATTGTCCTTCCTTGCAACCAGTAGCCCAATTCAGAAGTCATTCTCATCTGTAAATGCAACAAATTTCTAACTAGTTGCCCTATTTCCACCCTTCATCTCTATTCCTACCCTTCCAATCCATCTATATAAAGATTCTCAAATCACAAATGTTGTCTAAAGCAGTTTTCCATCATCTTTAGTTTCTGTTCTCTTTGCCAACCACAACCCCAGATATATTTGATAGCTTTTCTTTATTATAGAACATTGTGTATGCTCTTCAGCCTATGCGCTTAAAAGCCCTTTATAATAGAGCCAACATTTACTTTCTACCGTCTCCCACATACCCTTTACCTAGCCAAACATAACTCCTCTTCTCTGATCACCCCGGACTTTCCTGTCTCCACTATAGACCATAGTATTCTATCAGTTGTAATGCTACTGCCTGTTAACACTCAACTCATGATTTACGGCCTAACTACATTTCCAATTTTTTTCTGAATTCTAGATGTGTTCTTTCTTCCAAATATCATTTGGAATTTATTTATTCAAAATATTCATTTATTCTTATCATTTTTTAGCATCTGCTATATTCCAGGGGCAATCTGGAGGCCCAGATATAGAAGTAAATAAGCCAGATACACCCTTGCCCTTGAGCAATTAACAATCTAATACTTAACATTTCTCCTTTATTGAATCTGTTGACTTATGGTGAAGTCTCCTTAACTACCTCCTTCCCCTGTAGTATCACGTATACATTGACTATAAGCATCTAGAGTGTTATTTATATCTGATTCTCTCATAGAAACTGCTCTGTTGTCTTACAAATAGAAGATAGTCATGTATTGTTGGAAGGCCAGACAGAAGAATGGAATAAAATGTTTTGTTCTATTTACTTATGTATTATACATAACTATGTATGGTATAGTTTTATATTTATATTTTTAACCATGTAAATTTTCCTTGTTCAGTGTTTATAAAAATTAAATTTTATTTCTAATTAGCAATGTTAACTTATAAAATGATGAGAACATGTTATTTCTTTTGGTTGCTAGGAGAGTCCAAGGTGAGACTGGTTTCTTGAAGTAAGACCCAAGCAAAGAGTACATTCTGCTGTGAGAGAGCAAGTGACAAGCTGAGTCCAGAACTTACACTTGGTAATTTGCCCTAGAATCCAGGGTCCTGAGAGTGACTTTTTAATTTTTTTTTGAATGTATTATTTTCCTTTTTAAATTTTTTTTATTTTTTAAATGATTTTTATTTTTCCATTATAGTTGGTTTACAGTGTTCTGTCAGTTTCTACTGTACAGCAAATTGACCCAGTCATGCATATGTATAATGAGTGGCTGTTGCCTATAGACTTTAGAGGTTTAACAAAATATTGGGCACCCCAATGTATTCATGTCCTCTGAATATACTATGCCTCCAAGTTGTGTTGTTAATTAAAAAAAAAAAAAATCCTTAGTGCATTTTTCACTCTTCACTAAATAAATTACTCACAAGAATTTCCCTTGGAAAAGTGAACTCCCTTACTATTTAGTAAGTATCTCTGTCTCTTCACATTACAGTTTGCCTCATTTAAAAATGATGTTAGTTCCCCCCCACACACACACTTTATTTTTAGAAAAAAAGACCGGGTAATAAACTAAAGAATATTTACACAAAAGATCTTTTCTTGAGACATCTGTAAGAAATCTAAGTTACTATTTTTTAGTGAATCCTGTTTTCAAGTGAATCTTTAGTGAAGTTTTAGCCCAATTCTGCTAAATCCATTAAAAACCAAGCAAACCAATAAGCTCTGTTTTAATTTTAAGAGACATCGATATCTACCTAAGGAATTGGGCATACTTGTCTGGTTTGGTGTGTGAGAGATTTGATACTGAAAAATTCCATCCAAATTGGTTGTGCACATTGTACCACATTTCAAGCACAGCTGAAAAGCTTACTCTTTTCTGAATACTATGGCAAACAGGATGTGTTGTTGGTATTTTGTTTCCCTAACTGAACAATAAGTTCCTTGGGCACGGGAGTCATGGTGTATAATTTGTGTAAGTCCATGCAAACAATCAAAACGTCTGTTGCTTTGGTTTACCTAATTATATGTTATTTTGTAAAATAAATGCCTCTTTTATGATATGAATGGTTTGTCTTATCAATCTAAGGTTTCAGATATCAGTCTAAGAAATTCATTTTAAGACGTTTGTATGGAGTGGAATCTTTCTTTTTCATTGAATATGGACAGAGTATAATTCGTGATTAATTTTTTTTTTTTGGTCTTTTTGCTATTTCTTGGGCCACTCCCGCGGCATATGGAGGTTCCCAGGCTAGGGGTCCAATCAGAGCTGTAGCCACTGGCCTACACCAGAGCCACAGCAACGCAGGATCCGAGCCGCGTCTGCAACCTACACCACAGCTCACGGCAACGCCGGATCGTTAACCCACTGAGCAAGGGCAGGGATCGAACCTGCAACCTCATGGTTCCTAGTCAGATTCGTTAACCACTGCGCCACGACGGGAACTCCCGTGATTAATTTTTTATACTTCAGAGGAGTTTATTAAAACATTACATACTTTTATGAAATTTACATTCAGGATGTTTTAGTATTCGCATATATCTTTCAGTAACTCTAGAAGAAATTTGGTTGCTACCTATAAGGCTGAATATTCGAAATACAATAGAGAAAATAAAATTGGCATAGGAAAGATTTGAAATGCAGATTTCCCTCTCCTGTGTCTGTTGTTTGTGATTAGGCATCATGAAACACTTTCCTTGCCTTCTGCAAGGTGGCTATTTCTTTTCAAAGCCATACTGGTGTGGAAATTCCGCCTGAGAGGAGGAATTGCCTGATGTCTTATTTAATACCATGCCTCTATGGGTTGTCCTCTCTATTTTTTTCTTGAAGTTACACACTGGCAAAACTACTGTCATTGCCCTTGCTTTTTGTCTTTGCTGCACATTTACTTTTCGACAGGCTTAAATAATGGCTAAAATGGTTGAAGTGATTTATGCCTGTAGAGTGATGTCTTCATTTGCTCTATGCGCATTCCTTTTTTTACTAATGGTCTGGTGAACACCTAGTGTAGGTGCGTTTTATTAGAGAGTATATTCCCTCTAAATGCTGTTCCTAAGCTGAAAGAAATGGGCCATAATCGTATAAAAATAAAGTATCTCTTTGGAGAATTTACAAGAAATGGAATGCCCTTATTCCTGAGGCATAGAGCATAAGGGATTTTTTTCTCTCACTCTAAGATTGCTCTTTATATTAATGTTGATTAAGTGAATCACATCAACAGCTGTTGTGACATAGAGGAAAATGAATGCGTCTCCTGAAAATCTCAGTTGAAAGGAGTAAATCTCTTAAAGTTTCTAGTTAGCTACAATTTTCTTCTTCCTGTTGAGACAGGAAAGATTGGTTCCCGGTCTCTACAGATTGCTTCACTCCAAGTTCATAAAATTGCAATTAATAATGGTGAGCTAAGATCATTCTGGATTTGATGTACTGCCCTATCATCATTGAAAGAGAGTCTTTAAATCTGCTGTTTAACAACTTATAGGGACTTTGCACTGATTAATTCAGCTGGTCATAGTCTCAAGGCTGACATGGCATCTTCTAGGCCTTCCATTCCATTGGGATCAACGTCATCATTTTATAAGAAATGGACTTAATACTTTATAGACTTAGTGGGAAAGAAATTTCAAACGTCAGCTGTAGGATGTGCCACTGGAATTTAATTTGTTGACCTCTGAGAACACAGAAGATCTCATCTTTTTACTGAACTTCCTCAACATAAAATAAGGTTATCAGAGAATCAAAATGATTCTGACATTTGAACTTTGGTAGAAGACCAATGCATTTAAAGTAAGTACTCTCCTCCCTGAAATGTTCAGTGTTCCATCAACAGCACGTGTCAGGTTCCTAAGAAAATATTATCCCTCGTGAAGAAGAGCACTGGAAATTGGGTCGTGGATACTGACTCTTAAGAGTACACATGATTTGGAAGCCATATAGCATCTGTTCTCCCTCCACTCAGGTGCTAGAACACTGAATTCCCTCTGAAGAAACATCTACCCTGCTTTATGTGTGGCCTTGTAGTGCTGTCTGTAAGTTTTCCTGCCCAGCTAGGGTGGGGACTCATGGCCAAATCAATTGAGCTTTCTTCCTTGAGATTTGGAGTCTGAAGGATAGGATGATAGGGAAAATTATACGGAACTACTTTGTTCTTGGAGTGGTGACTGGAGTAGATTGTTAAATCTTGCTCTCTGGTTCACAAGAGCTAGAGTACTTTCTGTCCATCCTGGACCTGAATTTTCCTTGTAGACTTGAACCAACTGCAAGCCTTCATCTTTTCATTAACTTAGCTAGAACACGTAAGTATCTGCTACTTTTCTCTCAAAAACTACATGATGATTAACTTTATGTGTCACCTTGCCTGGGCTAAGGGACACCCAGGTAGCTGCTAAGACATTATTTCTGGGTGTATCCATGAGGTTTTTTTCAGGGACTAGAATGACCCTTGAATTGATAGTCTGATGAAAGAAAATCTCTTTCACTGGAGTGAATTAAAGGCTAAACAGAACTAAAAGGAAGAGAAAGGGCAATTTTGCTGTTTCCACTTGAGCTAGGACATCCATCTCCTGCCCTTGGACATCCACACTCCTGGATCTCAGAACTTCTTACTTGGACCAGGATTTACACCACTGGCTCTCAGAACTTGGGACTTGGCCTAGAATTCTACCACTAGCTTTTCTGAGCCTCCAGCTTCTAGACAACAGACCATGGGAGTATTCAGCCTTCATAATTGTGTAAGCCAATTCCTCATAATAAATCCCCTATCCATCCACCTATCCATATATCTATCTCTCTATCTCTCCATCTATCCATCCATCCTATTGATTCAGATTCTCTGGATAACTGCACTAATACAACCCATTAAAGCGTCACATTTTTTAGATTTTGAAAGTAGAGTGTTATCCTTTGGTAGTCCTTTACCTAACTTTCTGTTGAGAATAAAATGCAGTGAGGTGCATTTTACTACAATATAAAATATATCTCCAGTAGGCTTTCCAGGGCAGAGAATTTATTGGAATCCAAGAAGCTGACCAACATCTCTGAAAGGTTCAAGGCTCTGTTCCTGGCCAAGCTCCCCATGCTCATTAAATGCCAACAATCCTTGGGTCAGAAAATGCTCCAGCCACTCTTGTTTTCATTTCACTTCTTGTAACATGACAAGTTCTTTGCTGCCCTACCCCTTCCACTTGACATTTTGTTTCATTTCCTATACCCTTCTGCCAGTAGATGCCTGCTAAGTTTCTCAGGTCTAAAGCAAGATGTCTAGCCAACTTGCCCTGTCAATGTTACTTAACGTGCACCTGAACTCGTGTATCCTATCACCCAATTCTTAATCTTCAAGAGGATGTAGGCATTTCACGCTTAATCTGATCTACCCAGATCTCCTGATTCTCCCATCTCCAGCCAGTTTTTCTTTCATTGTTCATGCAGCCTTACCATTATGCAGCATCTCAGGCCAGAAGTCAGCCTTGCCCCTTTCTTTCTATTGCCCACAATAGCACACTAGCCACTTCACTTGGCTCTACCTCCAAAATAGGTCCTGAATTGTGTTCTGCTTCTTTTACCTTCCCAGTTTTATCCTGGCCCACTTGCCATCTTTTGCTCAGCCACCTGCAATGCCTTCTATTTTATTTCTGCGTATGCTCTTGATCATATCCAATATAAATGATTGCTTTTATTCCCCTGCTTTGACTCTCCAGTGGCTTCTACTTCAAATTAGGGGAAAATCATCCAAATTCCTGACTGCAGCCGGCCAGGTCCTACATTATTGGCAACATCAGCACCTTTTTTCCTTCCTTCCCTCCCTCATTAACCTTTTTTCCCCTTCCCTGTCTTCCCCTTCCTTCCTTCCCATCCAGCCATTCTGAGCAATCCTATCTTGACACAGGTTCTTTCTCACGCTGGAATGCTCTGTGCAGATTTTTGCACAACTGGCTCCTTCTCATCATTCAGTCTCAACTCATGTACCTCTCCCTCAGAACTTCTTTGACCACTGATTCTAAGGGTAGTTCCCCAGGCCAATCTCTATCAAATCATCTTGTTTTAAAGCTTCAAAACAATTACCCTGTGAAATCATCTTGTACTTGTTTTTCTTCTTTGTATGACTTACAAGGGCATATTTTCACAACTAATTTTCTCTTTTCAGCTCTGATTAAAAACAGAATGACATTCTACTTGACAGTTACCTTCTTCTTACCTGTATTTTGGTTATTAGGCAACACATTTTCACAAGTTCATGGGGACTGCAGAAATAAGAGCTAAAGATTGTGTTTCCTATGTATACATAGTGAAATGAAATCAAGGTACACTGTGGAAATTAACTGTTTAAAGTAGGTATTAATGTGGCTTAAGTTTTAGACTCGACTCAAAAAACGTAGCCCTTTTAAAAAAGAAAGTTATTTTTTGTTTGTTTGTTTTTTGGGTTGCACCTGCAGTATATGGAAGTTCCCAGGCTAGGGGTCGAATTGGAGCTACAGCTGCTGGCCTACATCACAGCCACAGCAACCTAGGATCTGAGCTGTATCTGAGACCTATACCACAGCTCACGGTAATGCCAGATCCTTAACCCACTGATCGAGGCCAGGGATTGAACCCGCAACCTCATGGTTCCTAGTCGGATTCGTTTCTGCTGTGCCACAACAGGAACTCCAAGAGAATTATTTGAGTAAAAGAATTAGCATGAATCGAAGTTCCCGTCATGGCGTAGTGGAAATGAATCCGACTAGGAACCATGAGGTCGTGAGTTGGATCCCTGGCCTTGCTCAGTGGGTTAAGGATCTGGTGTTGCCCTGAGCTGTGGTGTAGGACGCAGACACAGCTTGGATCCCGTGTTGCTGTGGCTGTGGCTTAATCCGGCAGCTACAGCTCTGATTAGACCCTTAGCCTGGGAACCTCTATATGCCGAGGGTGCGGCCCTAAAAAGACAAAATCACACACACACACACACACACACACAAGAATTAGCATTAATTAATACTTAGGCATTATAATATAGCACTTAAATACATGAGTTCCTCGAGGGCAAAAACTTTGGTATTTTCATTTTTTGACATCTTTGTTTCCTTGCGTAATATTCTGTCTGTGAGTTCAAGAGGAGCCTCACCGCATGCTTGCTGAATTGTATAAAATACATACTTCGGAATTTTTTTCCATATGTGGCATATGGAAGTTCCTGGACCAGGAATCAAATCCAAGCTATAGCTGCAGCCTATACCAGGACTGTGGCAAGCCAAATCCTTAAACTGCTGCACCACAGCAGGAACTCCTGGAATTGTTTTAATACCCATAATCTGAAATTATTTTTCGAGCAAATGAAGTAAATTGTCTTCTCTTAGAATTAAGGGAAAAATCAATGAATTCATGACTGAATAAAGGGAAAATTTATGCTGTTATTTCATTTGCGAACAAACCTTTATCAAGAGTGAGATGGGATTTCTTGTATTACGGAGTTGAGATTTTGCCTTACTTTGAGAAGGGAATTTGTGGAAAATGGCTTTTTCAACCTCAAGAATGTTTTTCCGTATCTTGAATTATTCATCTCTAGTATTAATAAATTCTGATTCAGTGATAAGCAATGTATATAAAATGCCAACTCAGTCAGTAACCTGACTCCTCCACATCAACACTAAATAAGCTTAGGGAGTTCCCTTTAAAATGAATCTAATAATAATTTTGAAATCACCAAAAACTGTAGTCACCGTTTAACAGCTTAAAGAAAGGAGGGATAGTTAACTCAGAATAACTACAGAATTCTCATCTCCCACCTTTTTTTTTCTTGGCGGTTTTGGACTGTGAGAGAAAAGTTTATTCATTGCCTTCCTTCCCCCCATTAAAAAAAAAAAATCAAATCTTTTCTATAATTTGAATTTTTCCTGTTGGACCCCCCCCAGTATAGCTGTTATGTGACAGTCACCACCAGGTTAGAAGATTATAAGACTATGCTTTATACATTAAAGGCACACTTGTAACTATGGATAATTTTATTCTTCCTTCTATTTATTATACTCATAAAGAGATTGCTTCTCTAAAACAATTAAAGATAGCTAGTCTTTTGAATGATAAACTGTTATATTTTAATGTTCTTAATTTTACATTTTTAAGGTCAATTGTTTTGATTTTGCACAGATAGTATATATAAGAAATATATAATATATATTATATTTATATGTTTATATATTTTATATTATACAAACATATATATATTATATATATAGGCAGCAGTATTTATGGAAAATCAGTTTTCAGGAAATCGCAATAGATTTTTTGTTAAGAAATACAAGCTCTTATAATAGAAATTACAAACTGGTAGCCTCTGGGCTGTAATAGACTCACAGAACGTGGGTTCACTTGTCCTGCATGGTGTTTTCATATTGTTATTGTTGTTATTGTTATTACTTAACCTTTAAAAATCTGGAGGTTTCACACAGAAATATAACTTCTTCTGAAAAATTAGGAGACACTCTAAGAAATCTTGTACAGTTCAAACACTGGTGATGCTGTGATTTTAAACTGCAAATGGCAACAATTTAAAGGCTTCCATGCCTTCATTTTGATGTTTCTCTTCCGTATCAAATGGTGTAAGGTGTAAGCACTGAAATGCTTACCCAGAATGCTCCCTGGCTTAATGGGGTATTACATGCCATCTTATTCCACCTGTAATTTCCCCCCCCCAATTTCTATGTTACATCAATTTTTCCTTCATAAAGTTGTTCACATTTGGGCCTATTTTCTTCTTCTCCTTGTTATGACTTTTACATGGGTCGTGTTGTCCTCATTTCAGAGCTACTGAATGCATTGCCATCTCAGCCATCGCTGTCCCTCTTTGCCTTAAATTTCCTCTCTCTGCCCCGCCAGTTTGCACTCCAGTAATAGATTTATATGCCCAAACCATGCTTCTATATATTAGTCCCTGACCTCAGACCTTCAGTGACAGCTTAGAACTCTTGTCCAACTATTTAACCTATAGTTGGCACTCAGTTAATTGGTCCCTCCTCCCCCACATTTTGTGTTAATCCATAGCCCAAATGCCCATTTCCCAGCCCCAAAGTGGGCATCATGCAGCCTCTGATGCTTTTGCTTCCAGCCTTAACTCCCCTTCTCCACCTGCAAAAATAGATCATTTCAAGATTTGTCTTTCCAAACCACCTTGGTCCACAGATACATGATACAGCTTATCTTGCCTGACATATATTTCAAAATCATACTTTGTTTCACTAATTGTCTCTAAGTATAGACCCTGAAAATGCTCCTTCATATTACATGGTCTTAAGCATTTACTTCTGGGCTCCATCTACATCATCCTGAATTTCTTAAGTTGAGACCCAGGAAAGTGATCAGTCAAAAATTTGAGACATCAAGAATTCAAAGGCACACGGACTAATGGCGGTACAAGATTGCTTGGTAGTTTGGTATAAGGTAAAATAGGATTCAGTTAATTTTACTGAGTGCATTTTCGGGTTTATTGAGGGTGAGTCTTAAACATTATTTACTCTAATTGTTAACAAAATCTCTGGATGTTGCCCTAACCAGTTCTTTGACATCATTGTTGAGGCCATCATGCCCTGGTCTAGAGGAGAGAAAGCAGAAGATATATAAGAACCTCTTTCAGGCAAAAGCAGGACAATGAGATAAAATTCTTGATTTCAGGACTGTGTTTCTTTCTTTTCTTTTTCTTTCTTTCCTTTTTTTTTTTTTAACAGTTGTTCTCTGTCATGTTCATGTCTTGTCTCCAGTCACACAACTATTAATAAATGTTAAATCGAATTGGACAAGTTGATTGAATATTTGAAGATGCAACTTTAGAAAGGACATCAGTACTCAGGTTAACAGTGATGGTGCTCTTATTTGTCCCATGCTGTCTCTGAGATCAGGCACTGTGATTAGTGGTTTATGTAGATTATCACAGTGTATACTTGCTCCAACCCTATTCAGCCATTGCTTTGATTCCCTACATTTTAACAGTGGGCAGTAGTCAGCCAGAGTTGCAGAGGGAGGTAAGAAACACTGTGATGTGAGAAGGAATTTCTTTTGTAATTCATTTAAAAAACCCCCCAAACCCAAAAAAACCTTTTAAACAACTTTCAAATCTCTATGGTTGGCCCTCCTTATCCATGAGTTCTGCCTCTGTGGATACAGAGGGCTGACTGCCCCATGCCACTTTATATAAGTGACTTGAGCATCCTGGATTCTGGTATCCATAGTGCATCCTAGAACAAATTTCCCTGCAGATACCAAGGGATGACTCTTTCTTTTTCTTCTTTAAGGAGGAGAGGGTTTAATAAATTTTAAAGACTGATTGATAACTGTTGAAGAAGGCACTGTGACATAATGTTTAAGGCAAAGAACACAATTTGGAACTGGAAGACTTAGATTCAGGATTCAATTCGCCATTTAACAGCTGAAGGGTTTGTGCAAAATCCTATCTCTCTGAACCTCAGTCCTTTAATCTTTAAAATGGACAATACTATTGAACAGCAAATGGCTGTAGGGACCAAAGAAAGAGACAATGGCGGGAATAACTGGGAGCGCAGAAAGAACTACATGTTTGCTGAAACTTTGGCTGAACACTCAAGGATAAAACTGCTGAATATTTGCTAAGTTGTCAAAAGGAATGGATAATGCTGAGAAGTGGATTTTTTCTGGATTGAGGAAATCCTACTTTTCTCTAGTAAGGGATAAGATGTGCTTGATAACCCAATTGTATATATGGAACAAATTTACCTTTCAATGCAGATCTTTGGTAAACTACTGGTCTAAGCCTGTGTGAACTTCCTCCTTCTTCCCATTTTCCTCTGATAAGGCACTCTTCTGGGTTCCTCCGGAATCTGAGATTTCCCAAATTGCAAGATCCCAAATAAACTGCCTTTTCACCTCTGTAAAACAATGCTATAAAAATATATAGTGCTGGTACCCGTGCAAATTGTTCAAAGTGTGAATGAGGATCTCAAAAAACATTGTATTAGAGAGGAAAAAAGACACAAAATAATGAAATATGGTCCCCATGGTTTCCCAAGGCAGGTGTTACAGTCCCTGACTAGGGAATCTGAAGATGAGAGAGGCAAAGTAACATGGCCCAGTCACACAGCTAGTAAGTAGGTGAGCTGAAATTTTAAAATTTAACCTGCCTGACTTCAAATCCTCTGTTCTCTCTATCACACCAGCTTGCCTTTTTTTTTTTTTAATAGCCAACACATATGCTTTTTCTTAACATAAAAAAAGACATTTATGTTCAAAAACTAACTCATCCTGATAATTCTCAATTAAGATGTTGTCATCTAGCATCTGGCCTTTTATGAAATACGATAAACATAATTCGAGTGTGGCTTAAATGAAGTGTCCAAGTAGGATAAAACAGGTCACCTGGGAAATTAGATTTTGTAGATTACAAGAATTTAATCGTAAATTGTAGTTAATGAAGATACTTTTTTAAAAAGGAAATTCTTCAGGAAACAATTCTTCAGGTCTATCAATTTCATCATTATTTCACTATGAGACAGCTATAAAGCTAAAAGAAATTAGATAAACTTAACTATAAATAACAGTGAAGAACGCCTCTATTTTGATGAATTCAGTTTTCACAGAGAAAGCACAGGGGGATCTTTGGCCCAAGTTCAGTGTTTTTATTTCTACATTGTATTCTTTTTTTTTTTTTTTTAAAGATTCTACTTAAAAGATTAAGAAAAAGAAATTAGAGAATATGTTAGCTCGGTGGAATTTTGAAGGAAAAGATTCTGAGACTGCTTCATGTCTGTAGCAACTTTTATCCTGAAATAAAGTCTTTGGTAAAGATGAGCTCCAGCAATTAAATTTTATTGCAGGGCTACAGGGTAGAAGAAATGATTTTGTTTAAAAAAGTGAACATCTTAAAATGACCGTGGGGGTAGAACAGGAAAAGAGTGGATGGTAGGGTATATGTGAAGGGGGAGGTGTTGATTTAAACACTTTGGGAAAACTTTTGGAGCACAGATTGTGTCCTGACAAGTAACTTCAGCATCTTTCCTCTGCAACACAGTGTTAAGGTGGTAGTTAAATCTATGTGCTGTGGAGTCACAATGCCTGGGATCAAATCCCAGCTCTATCACTTCTTAATTTTGTAATTGTAAGCAATTTACTTAAAGTCTTTGAGACTCTATTTTCTCACCTGAAAATTTGGAATCATTAATGCTTCATAGGGTTGTTAGGATGATTCAGCATAATCACCAGTGCACACTGTCTTTGTGTTAGAGATCATGGTAATTGTGATTTGGGTATTGAAGAACTTACTGGACGTATATATTCAAGTCTCCCGTGACTTTAGAAAACAATTTTGAGGCATGGCAACTGCTTAAGATGCCATTATGATGATATAAATTCATGCAATGGCATAAAAGACACAACTTAGCTATTTAGATAATAAATCAGTTTCCTTTAAGAGACATTAAAGATATTCATAAAAGAAAAGATTATGAAACCCAACCTTCTAGTAAAAGATCATGAGTTTATACATATTTTTGAAAGGGCATGAATTTATACTCCTCCTGAAGAGGACGTATTGATTTGTGTGTGTATTTCAAGCAACCATCTTACGCCTGCCGTGCTTGCGGCTGACAGTGTTCTCCCCTGGGAAGGTGGCCTCTTGTAATTGCAGTGAATGGCAATTCTATTTGTAGACATGACTTCCTACAGCATGCATTCCTTTCTGTGATTATTATTTGAAAAACACTTGTCCTCAAATTATTTTGTCTTCCTGGCTACAAAGGAGAAAATTCTCCAACACAACAAGAAACTCACAGGCAATGTGTATCTAAGTTGAAAATGTATATTCTCTTACCAATAAAACCATCCTTGTGCCCTGCAAGCTAAAGAGTGCAGAAAGCATTTTAATACTAAATACCCTCAAACTACCACTTAGGCCAAAAAAAAGAGGAAGAGAAGGAAAAAGAAAATCAGAAGTACTAATATCATTTGAACTGCCTGGGCATTTTCTCTCCTTCTGTCACCCTATTTTTTTGCTTATAAACAAAAGCATATTTTCGAACATTTATAGAAAATCAACAGCAAGAGGACTTACCTTCCTTCAACCAAGAAATGTTATTTTTATCATTTTCAAAATGCTCAGCTGTTCTGACTTTTATCTTTTCCAGCTCAGTTTCTGACATCTAAGTGGAAACAGAATTGGTGATATAAAAAATTCATTAAGAACCCAAATTTATAACATTGAGCCTTATATTTAGAGACGACTGCCATATTATAGGAACGTTTTATCTCTGTAGTTTTTCAGCTCCCTGTCTAATGTTAAGTCTTACATTTTAAAATGTAATACGATTTGTAGTATTTTTAAAACATTAGCATTGAAAAGGAAACTAGATATTTCACTTTCAGCAGTCAAGATTGCTGTAAACTCTTATTTCTGAATATGAAATAATAACCAATGAAGAACTAGCCACTGAGTTAAAAAAAAAAATTCAATGGCTGTTTTCATGTTTTTCTTAATATTCTATAGGAAAACCTGCTGTAGAGTGGTGTACAAAGATAGAAATACTAATAAAGCCAAAAGGACCTTTCCAGCAATGTGCTGGGTAGAATGAAAACCTCATGACCTCAGCCAGGCCACGATGAGCTTCCTGAAGGTGTTGAGATCTATTTTTGCATTCTCAGTGCATTGTTCTTAACTTCTGGGACTTGGTCGGTCGCAGGGAGCTAGGATGCTCCACTGGCCTCACCACCTCGAGGTACTTACCTGTGTGTTCCCAAGGGAGGAGGCCTAAGGCAGGGGATGAAGGAGCAGGGTGGTGATGCTCTGGGCAGCCTCCCTTGTTGTCTCTCGATGTCCAGCATTCCTCTGCCCTGCCAGAAGTGAGCGAAGAAGCAAATACACTCCCTCCCTGGGTGGTGCTAGATTTGTCTTGCTGCCAGAAGCATCCAACTTGCGGCTGAGAGTTTTTTTTTTTTTTTTTTTCTAAAGGTAATATAAAGCCTGTGGTTCAAAACAATAAAAACCTTTTCCAGGCTAGCGCTTATTTAAAATGACATTCTGCAAAACAGAGTCAAATAAATGAACTCTTTTCAAATTGACGGAGTTTCTCCAGTCCCCTTCCTGCTATTCGTCACTTACGGCTAATATTTAAGGATGGAGAAAACATAGATTGAAAAATATATGGAGGCTATTTGGGTTCAAAGAAAAGGAAGGGAAACCTCAAAGGGTTTATTTTTCAGAACTTCACCCTGCAGCTGCTGTTTTGAAAAGCACGTTTTTCTAACGTTTTATAGGCAACAAGAAAACATTTCGAGTTCTTTTGAGAGTCTGCAGATATTCCAAAAGGAATTTGAAATAACATTCCAAAGAGGATTTGTCACTGGATTCTTAGGCAGAGATAATAACACTGTTTTCAATAGAAGATTAACAACAAAAACATAACCTTAGGTATGCATAATAATAAATGGCCCAACATCCCTAAATGTTGGGGTTTTTTCATCATAAAAAATAATCTTTATTTTTTGGCACAAAATGGTTTACCTCTTCTAGTGTCTTTACCTGGACAACTGTCTGATATCTTACTGCCTTGTATCCATTTCACCTCTTTTCCCAGCTTCATTTCTTGTTGTACTTTTTGCTCCCAGTTTCATACCCAAATTGGCTGATCAAAGTACTGTATTTTTTCCTTTTTGAGGGCCGCACCCACAGCATATGGAAGTTGCCAGGCTAGGGGTTGATTCAGAGCTGCAGCCGCCGGCCTACACCGCAGCCACAGCAATTTGGGATCTGTCGCATCTGTGACCTACCCCACAGTTCATGGCAATGCTGGATCCTTAACCCACTGATCAAGGTGAGGGATCAAACCCGTGTCCTCATGGATACTCATCCAATTCACTTCCGCTGTGCTGCAACAGGAGCTCCAAGTGCTTTTAAAAACAATAAAACTGGGAGCGAAAGATAAATTCCAGATTCCTTAAACAGCCAAGGAAGACCTTGATGGGTCAGATTCTATAACATAATTTTCAAACTGTGGCTTAGAGTTTTAAGATTTCTCCAAGGTGCCTAACCTTTTCCTCTAACCTAATCTTAATGCTGCTGTTTCTTGAATTTACCTCCTTCTGTCATTAACATTTCAGAAAGTTTCCTCAAAATCTCAGCTCCCTCCCACCTTAAAGCCTTCTCGACCTGCTCATCTAGAAATGATCACTCCCTTTCTCTGATCCCATTTGGGACTTCTGACATAATCATCTCCATTGTGGCCTTGTGTAACCTGTCTTATCTTTCTGATGAGATTACCTGTATTTCTGACAAGCCTCCACCCCTAGGTTTCAACCTCTCTCTGCACTTGATGCTTCTTGCTCAGTGTATGACATGACCACCTATAGATTAACAATAGTTGGATAAACAAAACGAGCGTATAGAAAACCCGATAATGTTTTTTCCTTTTGTCCGAAAGTCTAGGATACACCTGATTACAAAGTTCTTTAGGTTTTTTTCTTTTCTGTAGTTACATATAGCATTTTATATCCATTCATCATAAATTTTAAGACCTAATCTAATTCCCTTAATAGTTTGGGCATTGCCTTTTGGAAAAGCAAATTATCTAAATTTTATGTGTTAGTGGGGCTGGAAATATGTTTTGGTACCTAACAATCACAGTGATCTTAAAACAATGAGTGGCGACATCATTGGACCTAAAGGAAATTGATGGTGCAAATATTGTCTAGATGAGAAGAAATGGTCAAGTGTTTTGGAGTGAATGAGTGAGCCACAAACATGGCTGAACATATTATTCTTCCTGCTTTGTTTTCAGTTGTATTTTAATTTTAGACCACATGATAATTAACATTTTTCCTCAACAGAAACCATTTTTTAAAAAGATTCAAATCATTTTAGATCTTTGTAAGTTTACAAATCATATAACCTCTCATCCATGCAGTTTCTAAGACAGAAGACCCCATTCTTACTTGGAGCGTGTGGTGATGAAGCCTTTTCTTATATTCTGTGCTTGTTTTCACATATTTTATTTATGTTCCACTAACCAGTTTCTAATTATCTGTCCCAAGAGTGACTTATAACTCAACATTTTTTACTTTGGAGATTATGGATTATTCTGATTGTGGTTTATTCTTTGATTATTTTTGATTTATATATAGTTTCTGCTTGTTTTACTTTTGCAATTACCATGATAGAGTTATTTGAGGCCCATTGTTAAGTAAATTGCACACTTTAAAATCCTTGGGGAGGATAGTTCTGAGGAGGGAAATTTATGAAGATAAAATTCATTTCTAATTTGGAAATATTTTCCAACTTTGGCTGATATGTGTTACACATATCCTCACAGTTAAAATTGTTCTCTTGTTTTATTTTATCAGTTGTCTCTACTTAGAGTTTCACTGCCCTTTGATTTCACTCTTGCCCTTTGAATTGGCTTTTGTCTTGAAGAGTGTGTGACATTATTTGAATTTTCTATATGGAAATTTTTTTTTCATTTTAAAGAGCACCATTTTTCAAAGCTAGAGAACTCATTTTAAATTTTTATCCTGTCTTTGAATTAGCAATCTTTAAATGAGAAGGATAGATATTAATAAGCATCATATTTGATTTTTTTCGTCTATTTCACCAGTGAAGATGATAACAATAAGCACCAAGTACTTTACCTTGAATCAGCTCTATATCACTAATATCCATGTGGGTTGGACATTAAGTTAAGGGTATTCAGTGCTAAGCCAACCTTTAAATTATTCATTCACTCACCTAGAGATGTACCACAAAATTCTCCGTTTGAGTGATGGCGATGAAATCTGGTTTGGGTTGGGGTCTAGTCTCTTGTTTGGATGAATGAAATAAACCACAGTTGATGATAGAAAATAAAGAGATATTAAGTCTGGTGGATCCCAGGCAGAGCAGACATGAAAATAGATGATCTAAAATGAAGCTCAGAAGAAACTAGCCACCTCAGAAGTCAGACTGTTCTGACTAAGCTCCAAGGAGAATGAATACATTTTTAAAAGAATCCCCTTTCCAAATGATGTTTGTTATGCTCATTTTAAATAACGAGCTAAAGAATTCAGACCCAGGAATGTGGTTTCAACTCTTAGAGTTTCTTGTTAAATTCTGTTTTAGTTTTCTCTTCTAAAAGGAGATAGTTGGAAAGTACTCTTATTGTATAGTTGCATTCTTTCATTTTGACTTGTGCAGCAATATTCTAGTTTCCAATCAAAATCTAATCCAGAGATAGAATATTTGGGGACAAACTATCCAGGATAAGACAATCTTTGCTAAAAATAAATAAATAAATAAATCCCCCAACCCCCCTGCAAGATCATCATATATTAATGTTCTTGTTTTTGTTAAAATAAAATTGAATGCGTGAAGCTAGAGCCCTTTTTAACAAACATTATGTGCTATCATATTACTCTTTTGTGACTGTCTCCGAAATCATTACGTTGTCCCTTGCCATTGTTTTTATAACGGTGAAATTATATGTGTAAAGCACAATATGGTATCAATCAGCATGTAGAGCAGTTACCAACTTAGCTTATAGGATTTGAGGACTATTGCAGAGTAGATCTTTCTGAAGGATTAGTGGATTGGATCCAAATGGAAATGGTATAAGGCATGTACTTCTCCTTTGAAAGTATATTTTCTGTTACAGAATGGAATCTCTTTATTATTTATCTAATTATTTATTATTTAGGAGAGTTCATTAAAATGTTTGCAGTAGCTATTCTAATGACCATTACAAAAAGATTTTTTAATTAATTTTACATTTTAAAATTCTCTTTGAGATTATATGGCCTTGATACAAAAACACTCATGGGGTAAATACACATTGGTATAAAGCAGTATGAAAGGCAAAGGTAAATAAAACAAGAAGAAAATTCCTTGTTTGTAACACGGCTTTCTCAGAGGAAAGCTAGCATCACAAGGCATCCTAATTCAAGGATTTATTAAATGTTAGATGTCACCAAAAGTTTAGGTTTAAGAAATAACACTCAGGGATATAAAATACATTGTTTTATCCTTGTTTCATGCCCAACCATCAAAAAAAGCTATCTATCTTGACCAAATTATTTTTACATCTCACAAAGCTTCTTTTACTGACAGAGACCTTGTTGGGATTGAGAAAAGATATAAGAATAAATATGTGAATGACACTTGCTAGTGCATTATGAAGATTTTTGTTTCCTTAGGATTGCAATATATATCCTTTAACTTAATAAGCCCACTTAGTATAAATATTGTTCCATTTCGTGTTAATTGTAGCTTAACTTTATAGTAATATAAAGTAATATATTTCTATATTTATTTATGTAATATACCTATATAATTCTATTTACAAACTCTCTACTTTGTACTATTATTTTTGTCTACTGTACATCTACAAATGTTATAATCTGATAGGCACTGTTCAGTGTGTGTGCGTGTGAGTATTTTCACAGTGAATTGTCTTTTAAAGAAATTAGGAGAAGGAAAAAAAGAAAAAAATTAGATGGTTGCCTACATAGTTGCCATTTCTGGTTCTCTTCAATTCTTTCTAATAGACCTAAATTTTAATTTCATTTCTTTCTTCTTCAGTATAAAGAACTTTGTCATTTCTTAAAGTTCAGGTCTGATGGTGCCAAACTTTTTCAGTTTTTGTCTATCTAAAAATGTGTTGAGTTCAATCTCATTTATGAAAATATTGACTCTGGATATAGATTTCTTGTTTGCCAGTTCCCCGCACCCCCCATCTTTCCTTCCTTTTAATTTTAACATCATTCCTATCATTGTCCCGCTATATCTAACATGCATTTCCCCCTCTGTGGTCATTTTAATTTTTTTAAATATTTGATTTTCAGCAGCTTGTCCATAATGTGTTAAGTATAGTTATTTTATTTTATTTTTTTGGAATTCTTGTTGTGGTTCAGGGAGTTAAGAACCTGACTAGTGTCCATTAGAATGCGGATTCAGTCCCTGGCCTCACTCACTGGGTTAAGGATCTGGTGTTGCCATGAGCTGTGGTGTAAATCACTGACATGGCTCAAATCTTGTACTGCTGTGGCTGTTGTGTAGGCTGGCAGCTGCAGCTCTGATTCGACCCCTAGCCTGGGAACTTCCATTATGACATAGGTGTAGCCCTAAAAATAAATAAATAAATAAATAAATAAATAAATAAATAAATAAATAAATATTTCCTCAGATTTTATTGAGATTTTAGATTCTGCAAGTTGATGTTTTTCATCAAGCTCAGGACATTTGGGGTCATTTTTTTCTTCAAATATTTTTTTCTGTCCCCTTCTCTCTCTTCTCTTCCTCTAACATTCAAATTACATGTTAGACCACTTAATATTTTCACCAAGGTCACAGAGGCTCAGCTCATTTTTTTCCCAGCCTCTTATTTCTATTCTTAAGATTGAATAATCTTTGTAGATTTATTTTTCATGTCACTAGAACTTTCTTCTACAGTCCTCAATTAACTACTAAGATAATATTATATATTTTTCATTTTAGATATACTTTCAGTTCTAAAATTTACATTATATTTGGTTCTTTCTAGTGGTTCCTCTTTCTTTGCTGATAATGCTCAACTTTTCTTTTTTGTCTTTTTGCCTTTTCTAGGGCCGCTCCCACAGCATATGGAGGTTCCCAGGCTAGGGGTCTAATCGGAGCTGTAGCCACCGGCCTACACCAGAGACACAGCAACGCAGGATCCGAGCCACATCTGCAACCTACACCACAGCTCACGGCAACGCCGGATCCTTAACTCACTGAGCAAGGCCAGGGATCGAACCCACAACCTCATGGTTCCTAGTCTGATTCGTTAACCACTGAGCCACAATGGGAACTCCTCAACTTTCATTTATTATCACCATTTTTTTCCTTTAATTTCTTGATTATATTTATTATATCTAGGTTAAAATCATTTTCTGGTAATTCCAACATCTGGATCTTCTATTGACTGTTTGCTTTTTTGGTTATTCAAATGTCTAATAATTTTTTATTTATAGTGTATATTTTGGATAATACATTATGGAGTGTCTGAACAATGCTGCAGTCTTTAAAAAAGTATTGAATTTTGTTCTTCTAGCAAACAGGTCAATTGCTGATGTATCCTTTGGATCCTTTTGGGCTTGTTTTTTTATTCTTAGGGTTGAGTCAATTTCAGTTTTTTTCTTAGTCTCTCAAAGTTGCTTGTGCTAAAAGATCTGGTGATTATGGCCAAGGCATGTCCTTTGTGAAATCTCAACTGAATGCCCAAAGTGCTCATTGAGATTCCTCCTGTCTAATTGGATCAGAGTAACCGTTGTGTGTTCTAGCACTGTATTAACCCTGGTACACACATTCAGTGCTTAGTTCTACAGAAGCTGCATTTTGCAAGCTATTTCAAATCTCAGCCTATGCATACATAACTCAATCCCTGACCAAGAATGCTAAGGTAAACTTTTCCCCTTACCTACTTTGTACAGCTCCCTTTTCTCCAGACTCCTATGCTGGACATTCTGGCCACTTCCACATCCCAAACCCCAGTTTTTGTCTCTCTCTCTCTCTTTTTTTGTCCTTTTGCCTTTGCTAGGGCTGCACCACGGCATATGGAGGTTCCCAGGCTAGGGGTCTAATTGGAACTATAGCCACCAGTCTATGCCAGAACCACACCAATGCGGGATCCGAGCCGCGTCTGCAACCTACACCACAGCTCATGGCAACACCGGATTCTTAACCCACTGAGCAAGGCCAGGGATGGAGCCCGCAACCTCATGGTTCCTAGTCGGATTTGTTAACCACTGAGCCATGATGGGAACTCCCAGTTTTTGCCTCTTTAGCTCAGCAAATCTGCTACTTTATTTGGGCTCCACCTAATTTGTTCTGTGGTAGGGAAAGGGCTGCTGCGTCAAGAGCTGGAGAAAACATGTAGCTCATCTTTAATGTTTCTCTACTCTTAAGAATCATAGGACCATTCTGCCTATTGTCAAATACTTAAAAACAGCTTCCTCACTTACTTTGTCTGGTTTTATAACTATCTACGAAGACATTAAAGTCCAGTGTCATTTATTCCATAGAGACCAAAAGCAAAAGAATTATTTAACAATTCCTTTACCCTTATCCTTCCAATCAGTCAAACATCAGAGAAAGTTTTCACCATCCCCTGGTGCAGAGAGATGAGCCTAGAACAAAGGGTGGCTCATTCTTGAAATTCGAATTTCACTTTTTAAAAGTTCATAGAAGAATCAGTCATTTTGAAAGCAAGTCCTTTTTTATGATAAGTATCAAAGAACTGAGGTAACATTTAAACCATAAATCATATGTTAGGTAAGACTGCAAAATTGCTTAAAAGTAGTGTTTGAGCTAATCACCCCACCAAATTAAAATTTGACAAGTGAGTAGGAAGGGGAATTTGAAGGGGATGTGTGACTATCGTTTAGATGCTGAATGTTCATTAAGTAGGAACTTGATGCATTATTGTTTTAGATAATTCTTAAAAGATTGGGACAATAGGATCCCTGGATAATCTGGGAATTGCTAAGGCAGAATAGGTCTTTGCCCAGTTTCCTAGAAATACTTCAGTAAGTTTCAAGACTTAGGGAGAAATCTCTGCACCCAACATGATATATCAATAACATATGGAAAGACTTGGTGAAAGATTTGAGTATTTCCATAATAAGGGTATTTTGAGAACACTTGTGGACAATTCCAAACTTACTGCAAGTTTGAGAGAAGTGGTGAGGGTCAGTAAACAGAAACAAGGCTCTTGGCCTCAGTGAGAGATGCTATTAGTGGTTGCTGCTTAGTAAACAATCCAAGATAGAGGCAATGGAGGAGTTATCACGTTTGGAAGAAGAAAATGGGGAAAGAGATGATACCAAAAGCTCTAAGATAAGCGATGACAGAGGTTTATACTAGATTTGCCATCCTGGGGGAATTTAAGGGAAGATTGTATATAGCCTGAAAACCTCTCTTTGAAGCTGAGATTGAATTAACTTGACTTTGTAAGTTTGTTTTCCACTACCAGCAGAAATGTGAGCACCAATGCTAAGTTAATATCAGTTATAGAGAAATAAAAACAACTATCCTGTACAGCACAGCATTGACACAACACTCTAAATCAACTATACTCTTAATGTTTTGTTGATCTGAACACATAGTATTACTCTATACTTCTGTTGCCTCTGCTCTCCTAAATTCTCTAAAAATGAGTTTGCCAGTATAGTCAACATTTAGAAGTGCTATTTAGGGGGCTCTCTGTAGAGTTGCTTTCTTCTTAGATAATGACCACCATTACTCACAAAGGTAGGGCTAGCACCTTGTTCCTATGCCATCACTGTTGGCATCAGAAATAGGTGATTCAAGCTGGTCAATACAATATCCTCTCTCACTCAATTTGAAATTGGGATCTAATCATTAGGGTTTAGCAACGTAAGTCAGCGAGGGTTGTATAAGTCATCTAGGGTGGCCTGTTTGGGTTGTGAGAAAGTAGAATAATTGAGCAATTGGGGGAGAGCAAAAAGTCGGCAACTTATTTGTTCCAGCTTCTTCACTTTTAAAGTAGAGATAATAATTATGGAATCTACTTTGGAGTTGTTGGGTGTGAGGGCTTAAATGTTAATGAATGTAAAGAGCTTGGAAAAGAAGTGCAACTTACAGTAAAAACTCTTAGAAATTTTATTTATTTTGAGTGACTCATTTTTTTCAACTTTATTGAGGTATAATTGAAATACAAAAAATGATACATATTTAAAGCATGCCATTTGATACATTTTGACATATGTATATACCCAATAAATAATTACTATAATCAAGATAATAAGCATCTCTATCACTCCAAAAGTTTCTTCATCCCTTGGTAATCCCAACTTCTCTCCAATCCCATTCTCAGACAAACAAACACTAATCCTCTTTTTATCATTCTCTATAGATTAGTTTACATTTTCAAGAATTAGATATCAATGGAATCATAAAGTATATATATTTATATATTTTGCTAAATTTTTAAACAAAAAATTATATATATATATATATATATATATCTTGAGATTCATCCATATTGTTTTGTCAGTAGTGCCTTTCATTGCATACTGCTATATGGGCATACCACAATTTATTTATCCATTCACCTGCTGGTGGATGTTTGAGTGATTTCCTGTTACAGCAATTATATAAGTAAAGACTTATGTACAAGTCTTATGATTTTACTTTTTGTTTGTGTTTAGTATTTATCAAATTAGAAAAAAAATTAAGGGGAGGAGTTCCCATCATGGTGCAGCAGAAACGAATCTGCTGCCATTGCATTGCCATGAAGTTGCAGGTTTGATCCCTGGCTTCACTCAATGGGTTAAGGATCCAGCCTTGCCATGAGCTGCATTGTAGTTCGCAGATGTGACTCAGATCTGATGTTGCTGGGGCTGTGGCGCAGGCCAGCAGCTATAGCTCTGATTTGACCACTAGCTTAGGAATCTCCATATGCCGTGAGTGTGGCCCTAAAAAGCCAAAAAAAAAAAAAATTGAGGGGAAGGTGAGAAAAACTCTAAAATAAAACTATGATTAGAAAATACACTTTTAAAAATAGTGTTTATTCCCTTGTAAATTAATTTTATCCTGGAATATGTAACTTTACCTTTAAGGGACTGGTTGACACCCAAAGGGAGTTTACGACTATCTTGTCTTTATATTTGACTGCTGTGAGGTCTTTTCTTAATGAATATCTGCTGGGAAACCCTCTAATGAGGAAAAAAAAGATGGCTTAAAAAATTCAAGACCATAAGACTAGATAGTGCCCCTTACCCTCTCAAAATTGTATTGAAGAAATAAATGAATAGGCATACTGTCTTCCTATAAATGTGCACTATTATTTTTTAGAGATATTTGAACTATTAGTACATTTAAAATACTTAGTATGATTTATTTTAAAAATAAATTGTAGAAATATCAACCTTGCTTTCTCACTCAAAACCTAGATATTTTGAAATATTTGAATGATAGTGATTATAGCAGTATAAAATGCTACTTACTGAGTTTGTATTTGAAATTACTTTAAAATTATTTATTAATGAGAAGGAATTGATTTATTGGATTCTTACATTGCAGTAGCTTTTGCTAGACCCTTAATAATTATGTAAACTCATAAATATTAGTGATGAAAGTATGATGATGCTTAAAACAAAGTTCTCTTTAATCAATACAATATGTCATTAAAATTTACTCTAAAATGTTAACACCTGGAGATGTCTCATTCTTGGTGGGCGGAGGCATTTCTTGACTACATATAGTTATATTACTTCTGCTTGAGCCTCCTCATGGTCAAGTTTTTTGTCATCTTGGATATGTCTTAGCATTTTTAGTTCCAAGATGTCCTTTGCCAAGTAGAATGGACAACCATAATTTATTTCACAGAGTACTTGGCTTTTTACCTACATCAGTGAGATACACCTTTTTTTTTTTTTTAACCCTGCAGAGAAAGAGAAAATGTTATCTTGATCAGTCTTTTCTCCAGACCACCTCTCATGGGTCAGTCTTAAAGTAGGACATTTAAATAAATTGAACTTCAAATACAATTTCAGTTTAACAGGACTTTTGGATTCAAAGAGAAATTCTAACATTTGATCAGCTATTCACAAATGATGTCTTTGTATCCTTTAAAGGACTAAAAAGCAAATAAAAAATTGTAAGCTGTTTTATTTGATGTTATTGAGATAAAACAATTCTTTGAAGAGTTGTAGAGACTAATTGGAAAAGGATATCAATATATCCCTAAATTATGAACTTAATAAAGTTAAAACCACACAGGACCTACATAGGTAAGCCACAGTGATCTAAGAATACACAATTGTCAATGTTGTACAAATTTCAGTAGAAAAAATGAGTTTTCTTGGAGAAGACATGAGAAAATTGTAGTGGATAGAGATTAAAAAATATAAGCAGTTGAGCAATTCCCACTCCGACACAATGAGATCAGAGGCATCTGTAGCACCAAGATGCAGGTTTCATCCCTGGCCCAGCACAGTGGGTTCAAGTATCCAGCACTGCCACAGCTGCAGTGTAGGTTGCAACTGCAGCTCAGATCTGATTCCTGACAGGGTGGCCAAAAAAGAAAAAAAAAAGTTGAATATGGGAAAGGGATAGGGCATAGACGATAAAAGAGGAAACTTCTCCTTCAACACATTAGATTGAAAATCTCATTTTCTTTTTTTTTTTTAATAAATAAGTAGATCTTTTTTCTTGAATGGTAAATCTCCTCCAAGATGCATATGATACAAGAAAAAGAAAAGCTGTCTTTTTTCTCAGAAATCTTGAAATTATGAACAAGGTAAGATTGCCCCCAAGATCTTTTTGTTATTGGAAAAGGTGGAAAGAAGCAAAGTCATTATGAATGTGTTCATTTCATACTCATAAGTGGCAGAATGGACATTTCCAGAATGCTTCATTGGTCTTAACACCATAGAAAAAGACATTTTTCAACACTATCAATTCATTTCTTACAATTGTCACTTGCTCTAATGTGACTGCATGTTGTCACTACAGTAGTCTCTTACATAATCAGGTACTTCCTCTTTTCAGCTCTTGTCACAGTGGGAATGTTACTGTGGCTTCTTGGTTTATGCCTTCAAACTAGCATATTTGTTGCCCAGGTCATATGCTATAGAAATTTAGGGTCCATGATATGGCAACTTACCTAGTCTGAACTGTTTCCTGGAATTCCTTTCCTCATATATTCCCAATTAGGGTGGGCTGCAAAAGATATTTTTTTGCAGGAGATTTGAAAGACATAAGTATAGCAGCAGCTATATTGTTTTTTATGCTAGGAAGATTGGGGTAGCCACTTTTATAATTCTGCATATTGTTCTTTATCTGCTGGCTCACATCTTGGTATGAACAGCAGTCAGTCTGCAACTTTTCCATCTTACCCTGCATCCTCCTTCAGCTTCTGCATCTCCTGGATTGATTGTGTACTGAACTTCATGGTGAAGGGCACCAGCTTCTCCTATTGGATATCCATTTCATCAGGGCTGGAGGTAGTGAGAACCAACAGTTTCCAATCCAAAGTGATGAGTTCCAGCTCAAGCACATGGCTATCAGTTTACCCTTTCTATCCTCTACTTTCCATGCCTTCTTGTCTTCCTGATGCCTTGCTCTGCCAACCTGAAACTCTAGCATCAGAAACGAAAATGACAGCTTTATAGAGACTAATCAACTTCTCAAATTGTATAAGGTCAAATCCTTGTAAGAGAACCCTTAGTATATAAACCTCCTAGTAGTTCTGCTTCTCTGATTGAACTCATGACTGATAAAATGTGCCATTCACATTGCACCATATAAATGGCACCACCTTCTATAGTCCTGCAGTGCACTGCCTGGAGGCGAATTAGCAGCCCTGAAAGTCTGTGATCTCATACCTTAAGTGGCATGAAGACAAGAATCACTTGTTACTTGTTTATTGTTCCAGCAATAGGTGGGAAAATTGACTTTGCAGCCCAATACATTTGGAAAACACTGAAATTATTTCTCACTGCAGTGCTGTGATCCTACCACCTACACATAGTAAAGGCTCTGTAAATCCATTCACTGAAGTAGTTTCTTCAGTCCAACTTTCTCCAAACTAATTTGACCATGGAATCATTTACTAAGTAGTACCTGTTAACATAGCCCTGGAACCAGTGGTTATGAAACACACTTTGAGAAACAGTGGATTGCATTCTGATAAGCTCAGTCATTTAACATTTGATACGCGTCATTTCTAAGTGCTGTCTAAGTATAGAGTTAATGTAACTTGAAGTCCAGTTTAGGCATTAAAATTAAATGCATTGAAGGGGTGTGATCATAAGAAAGCAGTGAAGAACAGTGCTTGCTGATGTGCTGTGTAACTCCTTCCAGCCCTTTTCAGATCTTGAATCACAAGGGAAAGGCTAGTGAAAAAAAAATGCCCACTGGCAGAGAAAAGGCACAACATTATACCGTGACAATGAAAAGAGGTACTAGAGGGAATGCTTTTTCTCCTCTCTTCATTCCTTTTCCCTTTTAGTGATGAGTCAGAGATGAATATGTGAATGGCAAAAAAGGCAATGAGATAATGAGCAAATGGCATCAGATATTGAAAGCTGGAGCCAAATTAGCCTTGAGTGAATTGGAGGAAAGTCAGGCTCAGGGCAGACCACACTCTTCATTTGTATCTTAACTCAGCTGTTTATGTGTAGGTGAGACATTTCCATGGCCTACTAGTTCCTGCAAGGCCAGCACGACAAATTTTAAAATAGACGAAGTTAATTTTTTGGGGGGTGGGGGGAACCTGTACCGTATGGAAATTTCCCAGCAGTCAAATCGGAGCTGCAGCTGCCGGCCTATGCCATGGCCACAGCAACTTGGGATCCAAGTAATGTCTGCGACCTCCACCACAGCTCATAGCAACGTGAGATCCTTAACTCACAGAGGAAGGCCAGGGATTGAAGCTGCATCCTCATAGATCCTAGTCAGGTTCATTAACCGCTGAGCCACAAAGGGAACTCCCACAAAGTTTAATTTTTTTTTTGTCTTTTTGCTATTTCTTGGGCCACTCCCGCGGCATATGGAGGTTCCCAGGCTAGGGGTCTAATCGGAGCTGTAGCCACCAGCCTACGCCAGAGCCACAGAAACACAGGATCCGAGCCGCGTCTGCAACCTACACCACAGCTCATGGCAACGCCGGATCATTAACCCACTGAGCAAGTGCAGGGACCGAACCCGCAACCTCATGGTTCCTAGTCGGATTCGTTAACCACTGCGCAACGAAGGGAACTCCCACAAATGTTAGTTTTTGATGCATTTGTTTTCTCTTGGTGAAGCAAGCATTGGTTCTCTAAGGGAGTCTTTTGGATGACCCTAAAAACCTGGAAACATCACTGGCATATTAAAGACAGGAGCCTAGGATACTGAACATTCTGTTATGCAAGCAGTATCCTGCACGATAAAGAAATGACTTACTCAAAATGCCTTGCCTTTCTGTTGAGATGCACTGAAAGTTCTTCACCTAGGTCTGTCTCTTTCCTCATCCTGTGATTTCACTATGTGTGTATCTCAACTAGGTGTGGATATGATTAGCTGATAAAAGTTACTGCAGGAAGACTGAATAAGGCTCAACTTTCAAGTCGTTCATTTACATTTCAAAAGAGGAAATAATCAACTCCAAAGAGTCTTTAACTAATTGGTGCTGTGCAAGGGAAAATATATTAAAATAATTTACTAGAATATTAATGTAATCCTCTTTTATGGAATTTTGAGACACTTCCTCCCTTTGCCATTTGCACATTTTGCCTTTTTTTTTTTCTCTTTCTCCCTCCACTCACAAAATGCACTTTCCAGGAAATCAAATATGAGTGGCTCATATTGCATCTGCACAGCATCAGCCTTTAACCTTTTAAAATAACCTCTGTTGATAAAAACAAAGGGCCAACACTTGGAGAGAATTAGTAGGTCCCTCAGATTGTCAATCAAGTCTCTGTCCAAGTAAAGGAAGTCTTGTCTGAACTCTTAAACTCTCTATGGAAAGTAGGTAATCAGACAAAATGGCAGCTTCCTGTTTTTCATTCTTGCCTATATGACTAAAACAAAAAAACTTTCATGTCCTCGCTTGGTTAATGGTATAGTAGTCCATTTCTGTATTGTCTACTATCTTGAACTAGGAACTCCAATGGTCAAAGAAGGGAAGTGGCTGATGAATTACAGCATTAGCTATATGTATATGTAGAAGCCGTACACTCTGAGGCTATAGGTATATATAGAAATCCTACACTCTGAAACTTGCTATTATCTCCATCTTAAGATAAAAACCTGGAGTTCCCATTGTGGCACAGTGGAAACGAATCCAACTAATATCACTGAAGATGCAGGTTTGATCTCTGGTCTCCCTCAGTGAGTTGGGGATCCGGCATTGCTGTGAGCTGCGCTGCAGTTTGAAGACACGGCTCAGATCTGGTGTGGCTGTGGCTGTGGCTGTGGTGTAGGTCAGCACCTACAGCTCCGATTCGACCCCTATAGCCTGGGAATTTCCATATGCCACAGGTGCCACCCTAAAAAGCCCCATCCCCCCCCAAAAAAAAAGAGAAAAAAAAGAAAGGAAAAGAGAAAAAAACCTGAGGCTCAGAGGCTTAACTATCTAATGCATTTAATGCTGAGAAATGGTGAAAGTCAGAATTGACCCCAGGGCAGCTTAGTTTCTAAGCTCATACATACTTTATTACTATACCCTGCAGTATAGAGGTCTTAGTTTGCTTTATAGGCTGTCCTGTATGAGTATGCATGTTCTAGATAGCTTTGAATATGACCAGCTTTTTAACAGGCTACTCTAAAGGAAGTGTAAATAATCCCTACCATCAGGGAGGTTTCACTATAGTTGGAGAGATGGCATACCTACAATGGCACATACATATGGAAAAGCAGCTGAGAAAACATGGTCAAATGTTAATTAGTGCCAGTAGAGATGCACATTCAATAACTCTGTAAGATTTTAGCAGGGAAGAGCTCACCAGGAGCTGAGGGAAGTGTGTTTTCATATGTGGTAGTCACGTTCATCTCACCTAGATGTAGTCCAGGAAGAAGCCAGGCATGGTTTTCAGACTTAGGAATGGTTTTCAGTGTTAGGAATAGTAGCCACAATTTATTCATTAAAAAAAAATTGCGATGAGCTTGTATCATGTGTAGACTTGAACTAGGCTCCAGGAATACAGTGGTGAAGGGGGTGAACAGGGGTGGACGGAGGGGTAGACAGAGAAATTTCCTGGGGCCCTGCATTTCTTATGCCTACAGAATCACCAGGGCTTCATATTGATATGCAACTTGTGATTCAGGAGGTCTGGAAGAGGGCGTGTGATTCTGCGTTTCTAACATGCACCAGATAATGGCCTTGCTGTTGTTCCACTGGCCATACTTTCAGCAGCAAGCTTCTAGAAGAGGGGGTGGATGAGTGAATGAAGAAATGAATGGTGAGGATATAACTTTAGCAAAAGTCACTGAAGGTCCACCAAGGGCATGTAATCATCTCTGCTAGCTTTTAGTTTCTATCTCCACAAAAAGACCAGGCTACCATTGCTGCCCTGGCATAGCCTGGATAGGCCTAAACTATGGGATAAATCGCCTGGGTTTCCCTTCTTCTAGGCATATATAAACATCTTTCCTTCTTTTGAGTTGTTTTCCCTCACATACGTACAATTCAATTGACTGGTAGAACTTTTTTTGGTATATTACCTTTACGCTCTTGCTTTCCTAGCGCCTGTCTTCATATCCTAGCAAAACTGATTTTATTTCAGCCCAATCCTGATATTTTCAGGACCAGTACAATTGCAGAGCATTTCTGAATTCTGTGATTTCTAAGCTCATTTCTAAGGTGTGCTCTCTCTCCTCCCCTCTTTCTTCTTTTTCATTTTTCTTTCTCTCTCTCTTCCTTCTTTTACTGGATTTTAGGTAATTGTAATGTGTCCTTGTAGGTTCAGTTGTAACAAATGCCCCACTCTGGTGGGGGACGTCGATAGTGGGGGAGGCTATGCATGTGTGGAGGCAGACATATAGGAAGTATCTCTACCTCCCACCCAGTTTAGCTGTGAACCTATAACAGCTCTAAAAAAATTGTCATAATTTTTTTAAAAGTATACTGTATTTATATTTGTTTCAGTAGTGTAAGACCTAATTTTTAGCCAGGGAGCCAAGTCCTTTGGCATGAGGCAGGGAGTGGGGCTGTCTCTATTGACATTAAGTGTCCAACCAATATTTTTGACAATTAAGCTATTAATGTTATCATTTTGAAGAGGGATCTTGCTTACAAATGACATTTGTTACAAGAATGATATAAAGAGATTACATTCTTCAGTTATAGTTTAGACAGTAATGATATAGGGCAAATTTTAGGCAACACATCTAAAAATTTTAGACAACCAATTATTGCATATATTCAATCATAGTCATTCATCTTGTTAAAATAATAATAGCAATAAACTTTCTAAGCTAATTAGAATTAGAGAAGAAAAAGACTCATAGAACTTGCTACGTTTTTGAGAGAAACTTTCTGAAAGTGAAGGATTAACCTTACATCTTTGAAAAAGCCTGAGATTTTTAAAGGTCTGTTAACATTTAACCTTATTTTTTTTCCTTTTAAAAAATTCTAAAAATGCTGTCTGTGAGCAGGTTAATAGTAGATTGTTTTGCTGTTATTTCATTCATTTTTTTTCTAAACACCATTGTTTCGGCAGTGCTGTAAAATATATTTCTAACTCAATTTATGTCTGGTGGTATTAATCAGTTAACAGTAACTTGATTTTTACATACTGAATCTCAGTAAGAAAAATTATTGTTAAACTATTATATCATAGAAAAAATGCATGGGCTTATATCATTGCAAATGTAACTTTCACAGGGAAAATTTTCTGTTTTAATGAAAAAATTTCAAGTGATTCTGATATACTGGAGAAACTAGAAAACATTGACTATGAGGGGAAAAAATGTTACTATGAATTATAGCATGGTTCATAAAACTCATTTGCAGATGTATGATCTGGGATAAAGGAAAATCACATGATTAAAGGAATTGTAAAGATTTTACTTTATTTAAATTGTGAAGGAACAATAAATCATGAAACGTAATGATCTTAACTTACTTGAGTTTCTCAAAACTTCACTGAAGTAAAAAGCGTATTTGAATAATGTTTCGAGTAGAGATTTTTATCATTTATTTTATTAATTATCAAAAAAACACCCAGATCTTCTTCATACACCTTTGAAGTATTGGTGGAAACTGAAATCATTTTATGTGCAATAGAAAGTTACTAGATATTTAAATTTTTAAAATTAGGTAAAAAAATATAATCTAAGTTTACATAATAAGACAGCTACAATACTTGATTCCAATGTGAAAAAGCACTATGAAGTTTCTGCTAAAAAAGAGAATGAATAATCTGTAAATAATTATATAAATTTCATAATTAATAATAACTAATCATAAGCCTAATTCAGGAAAGAATATATAAGCTTTAAGAGAAACTTCAAAAGTGACACAAGGAATAACTAATAATATTAATATGTATAAATGTGTTTTTACATTTTTAAGAAGTCAAATCATTTTAAAATCTTAATGATGAAATGATCTGAATCTTTCAAAACCCACATACCTTTTTCTATAATTAGTTATAGAACTTTGAGAACTTATCAGTAAGCTGATGTACATGAAAAGTGAAATGAACAATTAACATTAAATAGCATATTCAGGCAAGCTATCTTTATCTTTGTGGTATATCTATATTTACCTTTATATAATACCATTGAGGCATTCTGAGGTCTTTTATAGGTAAGAAGAATGCCAGGAAATAATCAAAGGAGGGAAAAAACACAATATTCATTGTTTTTCTGCATTATAGCATTTGCTTATATAGTAATGCAGTAATTCTATTATTTATAATGTTTTCATACATTTATAAATAGTTGTTTATGTGTTGTACTCGATAATTATATACTCTGATATTGCACTATTTGAGTCAATGCTGCTTGTTTAAAACTAGGTCAGCCATAAGGGAATGATGTTTTGGGTTTTTTATTAAATATTAAAATAATAGTAAATTATATGAGTGGTTAATTTAATACTGTAATTTGCTCACATCTCAATAAAATATTCCAAATACAATAAAAATCATTTAAATTTGTACAGAACATTCTATGAAAAGACATTTATTGTATAGAACCTGAATGATGGGAGTGATAGAAAATGAATTACAGGCCATTCATTCTGCATGATTTTATACACATAAAAGTACATAGAAAACATAATTCCTTTTAGATTAGGATGAGTTAAAATTTTACATATCTTAATTGAGTTTTATTTCTGTTGATAACAATATGCATAACTATCCTATGGGGATAAGAAACTTGGGAAAATTAAGATCCCAAACTGGAGTTCCCCTTGTGGCTCAGCGGGGTAAGAACCTGACTAATATTGACAAGGATGTGGTTCGATCCCTGGCCTGGCTCAGTGGGATAAAGATATGGTGTTACTATGGCTGTGGTGTATGCTGGCAGCTGTAGCTCCAATTAAAACCCTAGCCTGGGAACTTCCACATGCCGTGGGTGCAGCCCTGAAAAGGAAATAAATAAATAAATAAATAAATAAATAAATAAATAAATAAAGCTATTAAAAAAAAATTCTCAAGCTGAAACTTTTCTCCTCTTAGAAAAAAACGCAAATATTTCAAAGCATGAACCCTGAAGATTGTTTCAGTGGGCCCAGGGAATCTTATCTTACGTGTTGGGAATAGTTTCTTTAGCATTATGTTTATTTCCACCCGTCCTCTCTATTTTTTTCTCTCCCATGCATGATTTTTCTGCTACCATGAACCCTCCTACTTGGCCCAATCAAAACTGAATCCTGTGAAGTATTTGGTCCTGGTGGGTGGATGATCTAATATTGTGGACGCTAGAGCTTAGTGCAGCTTATCACATTGTGGGGCTCTAGGGGGAGAAATGTGTGTTTTCTGTTTCTTTCTTATCAGAACAAGACTTGGGGGCCACCTGATAATCAGCACCTAGATTTTACCTCCCCCACAAATCCAATTTATTCAATCTATTTTAGTCGTAAGCATTCCACATAGCCCTTGACACCTCACTGTACTTTATGATAGATAAGGTAGAAAATTCAAGGCACTGTTGATGAAAATAAAACAACAAAGTCTGCCCACACAGATATTGCCAGAGAAGTGCATTTAACTATTTTAAAATATAGAATTCACTTCAACTTTTCTCAGCAGCTTGGGAATCACACACACTTGCTTTTCTTTCTAAAAAATTATTATATCATTTGCATCCTTGCCTTTCATCTTGGCTATTGTTGAAGTGTATTAGTGGAATCAAGTTCTATTGGTTTCTATTCACAGAAAACTGTCATATTCAGAGAGTGGTACAATTCAGAATTTATCAAGTGCCAGGAGATTATAAAAGTTGATGGAACAAAATGGTGCTGTGGGAGATTTGGGCAAAAATCTCATGAGACTTGGCATGGTAACTTCACAATTAAATTACTATTTCACTACTGCCTGTACAGACAAAGGGAAGTGTGGCATTTGTGAATTCAGTATTGATAGATCTTATGAATGATCTGGAAATGAAAAGCCCCATTGTTTAGGTAAATGTAATTTTTTTTTTTTCCAGAGAGTTGCTTTGTCTTTCACTGTATAAATACTCAAAGTGAAGGACACAGTGATGTCAGTCAGTTAAGCAGACATTTGAAGATGGCTTTTAAGTTGAAAAAGAAAAAAGGTATGCAGTGTGCAAAAGAAAAAAGAGATGTTTGGGACTGCAGGTGCTATGACCAGAAGCTCATTTCAGATTGGTGATTTGTTTTTCTCTTCACTAAAACTCTCCCATGAAGAGACTAATGCTTTTTTTAAAAAAAATTTTTTTTAGTATAGTTGATTTACAATGTTCTGTCAATTTCTACTAAAAATTTTTTTAGTATAGTTGATTTTACAATGTTCTGTCAATTTCTGCTATGCTATGTAGCAGGACCTGTGTTATGTAGCAGGACCTCATTTTTTATCTATTCTAACTGTAATAGTTTACATCTACCAACCCCAAACCCGCAGTCCATCCCACTCCTCCCCTTCCCTCCCTTGGCAACCACAAGTCTGTTCTCCATGTCTGTGAGTCAGTGTTCTGTAGATAGGCTTATCTGTGCCATACTTTAGGGTCCACATATAAATGATATCATGTGGTATTTGATGAATAAATTGGTTCTGGAAGAATTTCCGGATGCTTTGAAATGACTCTATTTCCCTCCATGGCACTCCACGCTAGCAGGCCTTCCCTGAGTGAAGCTCCTTCTGAATGACTACTAGGTACTGCCCTGCAGTCTTCATCCTAGTGACACACAACACACAGTTGCTGTCTTCACTTTCCTTTTGGGTGTCCAGGACTACTCAGATCCAGTATCCTCCAAACTCAGCTCACTATCTTCTCTGGGAAGAAGTTATGTAAAATACTTCATGCAAAGTGTTAGAGTGATAATTAAATGAGGCCATGGGGGTCTTAGCACAGTGCCTGGCACTGCAAATTCCTAGTTAATGCCATGATGAACAGTAACAGTCTTGGATGTAGTAGGTCCTTCTGTGTTCTCTATCGTATCCATGGTATTATCTTTCCTTGTCCACTCAGCCTCAAAAACTAGGAGTCATTTTCCTTCCTTTGTCATCCTTACTTAAGATGTTCTACTTGGTCACAGGTTGCTCTATAGTTCTTTCTTTTGGGAATGTCTTTTCTCTTCTCACTGTGCTTCAGATACTGCCCCACCAAGAGCCAGTCTCTACCCCTTCCCTATAGACAGACTTTTCCCACTTTGGAGACTCCAGGCATACCTTGGAGATATTTGAGATTTGGTTGCAGAAGACCACAGTAAAGCATGTATCATGCTAAAGTAAGTCACATGAATTTTTTGGTTGCCCAGTGCATATGAAAGTTATGTTTATGGTATACTGTAGCCTATTAAGTGTGCAATACCGTTATGTTAAAAAATGTGCATACCTTAATTGAAAAATATCTTATAGAGAACATACTTGTGGTTGCCAAGTGGGACAGGGGAGGCAGTGGGATGGAACAGGTGTCTGGGGTTAGTAGATGTAATCTATTACATATATAATGGATAGCCAATTAGACCCTAATGTATAGCACAGGGAACTATATCCAATCTCTTGGGATAGAACATGATGGAAGATAATATGAGAAAAAGAATGTATATGTATAGGTGTATATATATACACATACACACACATAAGTATGTATATATATGCCTGGGTTACTTGGCTGTATGGAAGAAATTGGCACAACATTGTAAATCAACTTATTTTAATAAAAAATAGAGAATAAACTTATATAAATGATAAAAAAAAGTTACCCTTCATCTGAGCCTTTAACAAGTCATCATAGTAACATCAAAGTTCACTGATTTGCCTTAGCAGATATAATAATAATGAAAAAGTGAGATAGGGCAAGAATGACCAAAATGTGACCCAGAGACATGAAGTGAACAAATGCTATGGAAAATGGTTCCATAGATTTGCTTGATGCAGAGTTGCCACACATCTTCAATCTATTTAAAAAAATAAAAATAAAAAGGCAATATCTGTGGAGTGCAATAATGTGAATCATGGTAAAAAGAAATACCTCTGTGGTGACATTCCCAAGGACCTGTCCTGTGACCTAGTCCTGCCTTTGAAATGTGAGGGAGATTTCTAGGAAAGGTGTTCTCCTCTTTAAAAATTAAATTTAAAAATAATGAGTAATTAAAAACAAATTAGTAAAATAGTTTAAAATACCTGAATCATGAAAATCTATATAAAAAAAGTCTTATAAGCAGCAACCTATTTTTAAAAAGACTTGTAAGGGAAACTTCCATTGTTTTTTGCAGGTCCTTCTAGCACTGCCACAGTTGTCCTGATACTGTGCAAGAATAAAGTCACCTTTATACAGGATAACTGGGGGGATAGATAGAAGCCATTTGGATCTTGCTTTTATTTTCCTTGTCAAACTTTTATTTAGAGCCTGGAGTCTAAATCGGTCTTCTCACGGGGCTGCTTGTTTCTTCTCTCCTCCTTCCAAACTACCCCACCCACTGCTGCTAAATAGTGCTCTTCAACCCTTGTATCTCCATGTTGTTAAATGTCTTTGGCAATTTTGAGTTTTCATGGTAATGGTCCCCACGTGAAGGGATGTGGGCAGGATCAGCCAGGGGAGCATGTGAGGAAATTATTAGAAATTATGTACGAATGAGGAATCCATCTTTACTAATATTCTACCTATCACTTGTCAATGGCTTTCTCTCTGGATCATTTATCTGCTGGTCACTTATCACTCAAGGTGGGATTCTGCACTGGGCATCTCTAGGCAAGGCACCCTCACTGGTTCAGGTGCTTTCTGAATATTTTGAGATATTGAAGTTTTCCTTAATTTGGTTAAGAGGATTTATAGGTTGCATATTGCAGTTTCTTTCTAAACTAACTTTAAAAAGTGACATTGAGAAATTTCTAAGCCACAGTACTTGAAGATAGTACTGTTAAAAGTAAAAAAGGCAAAAGACAAAAAAAGAGAAAAAATTAATACAAACAAAAAACCCAAATAAGAAGATAGTACTATTATGCAAGCATCCTTCTGCCATTCAAGGCACAAGCTCTTTGCCAGGCTCACTGTAAGGCATGAATAATAGTGAACAATGATAATCATATTCAACATGAATTGGTACAAAAAATTCAAAATTATCAAGTAGATAATTTAGGAGTTCCCTTGTGGCAGAGTAGTTTAAGGATCTGGCATTGTCACTGCAGTGGTTCAGGTAGCTGCTGTGGCATAGGTTCAATCCCTGGTCTGAGAACTTCTGCATTCCAAGAGCATAGCCAAAAAGAGTAGACAATTTAAAATGTGGATTTATATTCACTATCATTAATGGTGACATCACCTCTTGGAAAGAGAATGCCTTGAGATATTAGCCCAGGAAAGAGGTATATGTCATGATATATAAATGAATACATATACCTTGGGGGCACAAGTTCAAGTATGTATTTCACTAGTACTGATTTCTATGAAAGTGTATTGGATGCGTGAGGCCTATAGGATAGCACCTTCCTTTTACTACTTGGTTAAATTTTGCGCCTACTTCAATATTATAAAATGCTTATAAATTAGTGCTCCCATTTAATGAATTCTTAATTGTATGCCTGGCACTGTGCTAAGCCCTATGCATGATAATGTTTATTTTGTTCACTGTCCCTTGTAAACAACCTTGTAAACTGTTTTTCTTCCATTTTTATAGATGAAGAAACAGATTTGAAAAATCCCAGAGTTTTCCTGCTAATAAGTTAAAGAATGGAGATTGAAGTTACATTTATAAATACTAAATACTCCTTTCAACTGTATCTTATTTCAACTCCTTTGTTCCTGGGAGGGGCATAAAATCAACCAAGGAAAATAAGTAAATAAAACTAAGCATATACTTTGTATTAGAGAGGATGCTAGGTATTTTATTTTATTTTTTTTTAATTTAAAAAAAATTTCTTTTTCCCCCACTGTACAGCAAGGGATCAAGTTATCCTTACATGTATACATTTTTCCCCCACCCTTTCTTCTGTTGCAACATGAGTATCTAGACATAGTTCTCAATGCTGCTCAGCAGGATCTCCTTGTAAATCTATTCTAAGTTGTGTCTGGTAAGCCCAAGCTCCCTATCCCTCCCATTCCCTCCCTCTCCCATCAGGCAGCCACAAGTCTCTTCTCCAAGTCCATGAGTTTCTCTTCTAAGGAGATGTTCATTTGTGCTGGATATTAGATTCCAGTTATAAGTGATATCATATGGTATTTGTCTTTGTCTTTCTGACTCACTTCACTCAGTATGAGATTCTCTAGTTCCATCCATGTTGCTGTAAATGGCATTATGTCATTCTTTTTATGGCTGAGTAGTATTCCATTCTGTATATATACCACATCTTCCTAATCCAAGCATCTGTCCATGGACATTTGGGTTGTTTCCATGTCCTGGCTATTGTGAATAGGGCTGCAATGAACATGCAGGTGCATGTGTCTCTTTTAAGGAGAGTTTTGTCCGGATAGATGCCCAAGAGTGGGATTGCGGGGTCATATGGAAGTTCTATGTATAGATTTCTAAGGTCTCTCCAAACTGTTCTCCGTAGTGGCTGTACCAGTTTACATTCCCACCAACAGTGCAAGAGGGTCCCCTTTTCTCCACAACCCCTCCAGCACTTGTTCTTTGTGGATTTATTAATGATGGCCATTCTGACTGGTGTGAGGTGGTGTCTCATGGTTGTTTTGATTTGCATTTCTCTTATAACCAGCGATGTTGAGCATTTTTTCATGTGTTTGCTGGCCATCTGTTTATCTTCCTTGGAGAACAGTCTATTCAGGTCTTTTGCCCACTTTTCCATTGGTTGATTGGCTTTTTTGCTGTTGGGTTGCATAAATTGCTTGTATAGTCTAGAGATTAAGCCCTTGTCCGTTGCATCATTTGAAACTATTTTCTCCCATTCTGTAAATTGTCTTTTTGTTTTCTTTTGGGTTTCCTTTGCTGTGCAAAAGCTTTTCAGTTTGATTAGGTCCCATGGGTTTATTTTTGCTCTTATTTCTATTACTTTGGGAGACTGACCTGAGAAAATATTCATGATGTTGATGTCAGAGAGTGTTTTGCCTATGTTCTCTTCTAATTTAAAATTTCAGTAACCCTGAAAACCAGCTGGAATTCTTTCCTGTTTATTTCTGATGAAAAGACTACAGTGCCTTCCCTCCCACTGTAAATCCTTCCTCCTTCTGAAATTTTTGCACCAACAATATCTACCATCTCTTTGGAACTTAATTCTATACTTGTGACATATTTTTAGTACCTGATTTTACTGATCAGAACCAGCAGGATGTGGTGGGGGAAAATGGATTTGGTTTCAGGCTGACCTGGAATCTCATTTTGGTGCCTCCCCCATAAATGGGTCATTTTAGGTAAGAAATCATAATTCCTTCCTATTCAGAATGGACTTAAAAAGACATTCTTCAGAGGAGTCACCACTTAACCCAGGGAACACACGTGAACTTTTAGTTACTGTTATTTTCATACCTGGTGTGTATAAGTCACTTCCAACTCGATTGCAAGTTTCTTGAGAACCAAGTATGGAGGTTTTACTGTTTTGTTTCTTTCAGAATATTATGTACATGGCAAACACAGTCCATTTTAATGCACCACTGTAGCTGGCCCCTGGATTCCTCTAATCTCAAATATTGTTTTGTTTTGTTTGAGGATAACTGTGGTAATTAAAACAAAATATATATGCTCAGCTTTTGTCTTTTTGACAAGTCCATGGCTGTATTTCTTAAGGTTTTCATCCAAATTTTATCTAAGTATTTTTTTCTTAATACCGCAAAAAAATATTTCCCAGAGACAAAAAGCTCTGTTAGAATTGACCATTTTGAGGTTGAATAACCGAAGCAGCCACTGTGAAATAAGACAGCATCTTTACTTAGCCACTGTGGGACTGTCCAGCATTATAATCCTGAGTGGCATTGACATACTGAAGGTATCTTGAACTAGTGCCCACTCCTATCTGGGTACTCTTTAGTCAGTGTCCTAGGCTTATCCCATGCTTGCGAAGTATAGAAGTTAAATTCACTTTGCTTTACTATTGCATCAGCAAAGAGTAACAGGGCTTACTCTGATTTTTTAAAATAGGGATCTCTGTCTTCAAACTCCTCACATAATAACTTTGAGTTATGCTGGTCATCTCACATTTCTCTTCCCCATTATGTTGTTATAGCTGTATCAAAAGAGGGAGGCCACCTTAGAAAACCAAAGAGAATTCAGTGGCTAGAGGATATCATAGTCTAGGCATTTCTCTTGTATAATAAGAGCTGTGGGCTGAAGTTAGAAGTTAGCATCACCAGCAAGACTAAAAGTTCTTCCTGAGAATGGAGCTTCAAATTTTAAATGAGTAGATCCCCAATCAATGTCTTTAATATTTAAAAGAATCACTGTGTGGAAATAGCACTTAGCGTCTAGAAAACATGCGAGCTTGGACATCTTCCAATCTTATAAACTGCACATGCGCACGCACACACACACACAAAAGTGGTTTTAACTTGAAAATTTTGATAAGCTTGTTTCAATATCTAAGAGCTGCATGGTAAGCTGTATAAAAGAAATAAAGTAAGTAGAGCCTGAGATTTTTTTAAAAAGTTTTATTGGAGTATAGTTGATTTACAATGTTGTAATCATTTCTGCTGTACAATAACATGATTCAGCTACATATAGACACACATCCATTCTTTTTCAGTTTTTTTTCCCCACATAGATCACCACAGAATATTGGGTTCCCTGTGCTATGCAGCAAGTCCCCACTGGCCAGTCATTCCATATACCTCAGTGTACACATGCCTGTCCCAAATCCCCAGTCCATCCCCCTCTCTGCCCCTGCCACCCGCCACCTGTCCCCTTTGGTAGAGTCTGAGTTTTTGAAGGCAAGGCCAATCTGACAACTTTCTATAATTTTATCATAGTTTCTTTGGAAACTGAGTGCCTCACAAGTTATACTTTCAGACTGGCAGTTGTAAGGCAAGAGTAATCAGTATAATGCTGTGATGTGTATTTCTCAAGTTATGCAATAATTTACTTCCTTTCTGGAGATTTTCATGTTATACAGTGTTCCCTTTTCCTACTCAAAGACATATCTGTCACTCACGGAGGTTTGTGGGAGAAACTTGTGGGAGTCAGAAAAAGTCAAATTTCAGGGAAACTAACATTTCCTAGCTCTTTTGGTTGGTATGGTCTTCCTACTTACGAACAACTTCTGTTCTTCGTCAGTCTTCTAAGAAATAAGGAAACCAGAGCAGTATTATGCCTGAGATGGGATTTAGTAGAAGAATCCAGTAGTTGAGTTTAATAGCAATATTTTATTTTCTACAATGTCCATTCCTAACGAATCCTTTCTCTGAGAGAATCATTCTCTTTCCTTTGGAATGTTTGTTGTAGAAATTAAACATGGTAGACAGTTTGTTGTTCTTGCTATTCTTTGTGTGTGTGTGTGTGTGTTTGAGAGGGAAAGATAGGCATTCATTTCAATGAAGAGTAGATTGCTTGCCAAAAGGTAAAAGTTCAGCTATTGCCAACTCTTCTCAGACCACCACCAGTGAATCAAATATTCTTCCTTATGTTACAGAAAATTAGAATGACTTGATGGTAATATCTAAACTTAATAGGGAGTTTTATTTCTCACGCTCATAGGTATTTAATTTAAAATAATTGCTCTGGTATTCTAGAATTTAGAACGATAAAGAGAGTACCAGCTCCTCTTTGAATTGTAGCTTCCTGCTCTAACCCTGGGCCAGCAAAGCTGGAATGCAGTTATCCTGTTAAGTGCTTGTTTTCCCTATTGTAGATTCTGCACTGTGTCTACATTTCAGCTGTTAGTTTTCCCCAAGGAAAAAAGCAGCAAGCAAAGAATATGAATAAATAAATGCTCAGCATCTTGCATGTCCAAAGTTTATTATAATTTTTTTTGCAATGATGATAGACATTTTTCAAGCTTTATTTATGGAAATTTTTGTTATCATTTGGCAAAACTATGTGCCATAACTTATATTTGAAGATGCCTCTTTTCCAGATAGAATATGGAATGGTATGCTAAATTAAATAATGATTGTGCATTTCATAAACTGACCTTAAAAATGTGATTCTCTAGGAGTTCCCATTGTGGCTTACTGGGTTAAGGACCTGACATTGTTACTGTGAGGATGTGGGTTCGATCCCTGGACTTGCTCATTGGGTTAAGGATCCTGCATTGCCTCAAACTGCAGCATAGGTTGCAGATGTAGCTTGGATCTGGCGTCGCCGTGGCTGTGGTGTAGGCCGGCTGCTGTAGCTCTTATTTCACCCCTAGCCCGGGAAATTCCATATGCCATGGGTACAGTCCTAAAAAGAAAAAAATGTGATTCTGTAAATGGAATTCCACTGTTAATGTACTCCATAAAAACTTGCATGTATAAAATTCAAAACAGCAACATTTGTCATGTCATCATTTATTTAATAATTACTTTTGCTCTTTTATTTTTTTCTCTATAGAAAAAAATACTATTTTTTTTAATTTAAAATGCCTTTTTTTCATTTGTCTAGTTCCTTTGAAATGCATTAATTTGTCAATATCAAAATTATAAACTATTAAACCCTTTTGGTTGTATATACCTCAATATATAAAGACAATCATGTATTTTTATTACTCAGTGATTAAAACATATTTATTATATGATCAATTTTATAAAGCACTCTGTTTTAATGGGGAGGGGGGAGGAATTTGACTCTAACTTTTGGACAAGCCTATGTTGGAATCCCAGTTCTTTAGCTCCCTCACAAAGGTTACTTTTTCATTTTTTTCAGTGCTTAAAGCTTTATTGAAGTATAGCTGATTTATATGTTATATATTAAATGCTGTGATAATTTCTGCTATACAACAAAGTACTTCAATTATACATGTACACACATCCATTCTCTCTCAGATTCTTTCCTCACATAGATTATCACAGAATATTGGGTAGAATTCCCTGTGCTATACAGCATGTCCCTTTTGGCCAGTCATGCCATATATCTCAGTGTTCATATGTCAACCCCAAACCCCCAGTCTATCCCTCCCCACCCCAACCTGTCCCCTTTGGTGACATATTTTTCAAAGTCTGTGAATCTGTTTTTGTTCTGCAAATAACAGAACTTATTCTGCAAATAATTTCATTTGTATCCTTTTGTGATATCCCACATATAGGTGATATCAAGGATTATTTTTTTTTATCTGGTATATGAACTCTCTGATCGCCTGCTTTCTCCATCATGTCCCAATATCTACTCCTTTTCTTTTTAATCTTAGAATTTCCCTTTATTATATTCAAAAAGAAAAAAAGGAGGGTGATGGGATATAGAAACAGATGACCCAGGTTCTAGACCAGGTTTTTGTCTAGTATTTCAGATCTCTGATGGTGCAGAAAAGAGTAAACAGTAAGCCTGAGCCTACCATCCTTAGAAAGCTCTATTTGAAGTGTTGGTCTTTGCCTGGTATGTGGGAACTCGGATTTTGGGAGGGTTCCCACCACCCTAACTGATAAGAGTGGCTGCTTTGCCTAGATTCTTTAAATGAACAATATGGCATTTGCTAAACAGCTGCCTTCCTCTCGGAAGCTGGAATTTTGGTATGTACTCAGCAGAGGATGCCTATGGAACCGGCTCCCAATAAAAACCCTGGGCACTGAATCTCTGATGAACATCCCCTCAGGACCACATTTGGCGTGTGTTGTCACAGCTGGGGGAATAGAACATACATTGTGTAATTTCACAGGAGAGAACTCTTGGAAGCTTGCACCTCGTTTTGTCCACATTTCATGCACAATGCCTTTCCCTTTGCTAATTTTGCTTTGTATCTCTTCCCTGTAAAAAAACAAAGTGGTGCATGTGATGATATGCTCATATGTAGTCCTGTAAATCCTCCTGACAAATCAATGAATCTAGGGTGATTTAGGGACCCCTGACACCGTGATCTGGAACATGTTAATACACCTCTCTGAGTCTCTGCCCCCTCTTCTGTTGAATGTGTATGATTGTGACACTTCCCTTGCAGAGTTACTGTCAAGTGAGAGTGGGATTGTGTGTCTGCAAAGTGTCATATATATGTGAGTTGTTGACTTTCCTATTATTATTGTTATTTGAATCATTTTCCTTTAACTGGGAACTCTTTCAGGGGCTTTGGATATGCTCTCTCAGTGCAGGTGGGAGGGGGCAAGGCCTACAAGTCTCACCCCTTTCTCAGCTTGGCCCTGCTAAGATTCCATAATTAGCCCATAGGAGACCAAGGCAGAGCTGAAAAGACTTGCATATACTGTCCAGTGCTCCCCTGAGCTAGAATCTAGGACTGTGCAGCAGTGTTTTGTTTTTGTTCTTTTTTTTTTTTTTTTTTTTGCCTGCTGAGCAGGCAGCTAATAATATCATTTTAATGTCCACATATCAGAAACCTAATATTTTTCACAAGGAGAGGAAGACCACTTAACATCAGTGAAGGTAAGTTTCTTACCCTAGCTCAGAGGATATATCCTGATTAGTCAAAACAAGTCACGATAAAATAATTATATTCTGCTTGATCACTGATTGGTCTAAGAGTAGATAGGTGACCGTGTTCTGATTTATGAGCTGGAAGAGTAAGACCACTAGGGAGTCTTAAAGGGGGGCATAAATTAAGACTTTGACATTAATATATACACACTACTATATATAATATAGTAACTAACAGGACCTGCTGGATAACCTATGAGGGAAAAGAATCTGAAAAAGAATATATATATGTGTATATATATATATATATACACACACACACATATATATACATACACATACATACATATATAAAATATATCTGTATAGCTGAATCACTGTGCTATACACTTGAAAGTGACAAACCATTGTAAATCAACTATACTTCAGTTGAAAATAAAAAGAAATAAAACAGACTACTGTGGAGTATTTCCCTTACTACATATGGAGACAAAACCTCAGGAGGCAAAAGTCCTTTGCCTCTTGCTTCTTTTATCTTTCTGGCCAAGAACATTGAAAGTGATGCTTGAAGGCACAGTGGCCATTTTGTGTCCATGAGGACACAAGCTATTCAAGTACAAATGTCGGAGCAGGGCAGAAAGAAAGGCCTTTAATGATGTCATGAAGCATTTCAGTGCTTCCTTATTGAGACGTGGTGTCCAACATCAAATGAGGACTCCAATAAGAGAAACTTTTAGAATAGTATTGCTTTATTAGGATGGGATATGTACAATATTTGCAATATATCCGTAGTGTAAAAAGTCTGTTAATAGATAGCCTTGTGAATCAATGAATGTGGCAAAGTCAAAGCAGACATTTGCCTACCTGTTTTCTGTTTGTTTGTTTTGCCTTTTGTCTTTTTTAGGGCCACACCCGTGGCATATGGAGGTTCCCAGGCTAGGGGTTGAATCGGAGCTGTAGCAGCTGGCCTATGACACAGTCACAGCAACACCAGATCTGAGCCACGTCTGCAACCTATACCACAGCTCACAGCAATGATGGATCCTTAACCCACTGAGTGAGGCCAGGGATTGAACCTCCGTCTAAATGGATGCTAGTCAGATTCATTTCCGCTGAGCCACATTAGGAACTCTGATGCGCACATGGTTATTTGAGCCTTGCTGTAAAACTACCTTTGTTCTTGGAGTTCCTGTTGTGGCGCAGTGGTTGAGGGGTCCGACTGGGAACCATGGGGTTGCGGGTTCGATCCCTGGCCTTGCTCAGTGGGTTGGGGATCTGGCATTGACATGAACTGTGGTGTGGGTCGCAGACACGGCTTGGATCCCACGTTGCTGTGGCTCTGGCGTAGGCCAGTGGCTACGGCTCTGATTGGACCCCTGGCCTGGGAACCTCCATATGCCGTGGGAAGAGGCCCTAGGAAGGGCAAAAAGACCAATAAAAACAAACAAACAAACAAACGAACAAACTGCCTTTGTTCTAAATCCCCCAAATGGGCTTCTGGTTGGATTATTACTAGGAAATGAACATTTTAAAGCAATAAAGCAAAGTGTATTCTGAAACAAAGGCTTTCATAGAAATGCTTTATTCTATATACAGCATTTCTAGTTATAAAATACTATTACCATTGACTGAGGGTCAATTTGAGGCAGAAAGAGTGATGACAGAAAGCACTTTTTTTCTTTACAAAAACTGGGAAAATGATGACATGGTGTCTATAATAAGAAACTTCAGGTGACTTACTTCAAACTCATCTCTTCAGTAGGTACAGTAAACACCTGCTGTCATATTTGACACTGCTTGTTAATAAGTGGAAAATTTAAAAAAATCTGTAACTTAGCCTAACTGCTTAGCTGGCTTAGAACACATGAATAATTGATGAAAATTTTGAGTTGAGATGCATCAGTGGTACAACCAGCATCGTTGGCTTTACACCATCCTCTTTCCAAAGTGTTCTTCTTAGTGTCTAATTAACTTCTGAGAAACCAAATGCCACTTTTCTTTCACTAAATTGACTGATTAATGGATAAATTTCATTTTCCAAAGAAATCCCCAATATCCTGTGGTCTTTTATGAAGTCTGCTATAGAATATGATAGGGAGTTTATGAGATGTATACCCTTTCTTTCCAGAAACATCATCTCCAGGCAGAGCTAAATGACCGGTGACTGAGGTCAGCACTGCAGGAGGTCCCTGTTGGTGATACTAGCACGTCTACCATAAATGTGCTTCTCTTTCTCTCCTTCTCTGTCTCTTTTGTTTTCAAAATTTCCTCCCCACTTTGCTTTGGCTAATGGTTTTGTGGCAGTTAGGAGGAAAAGGATGACCGATTTCTGTTACATGATAGTTCAAGCCATTCAGTATGTGGCAAATAGGAATAGTAGGTACTGAAAGTTAGCAGTGGGCATGAAATGCCCTGAAGAGTTACAAGTGCCAAGCAAGAGAGAACTGAGTGTTGTTCCTCTTTTAAGGAAGAGTTTTGTACTTGAAGCTAATTCCTCATTGCTTTTTAAAACTGAGTTTTCCATTCTAGGATCACGTTAGTTTCACAAATTGGGAAGTAGTAAAGAGTTCCCCCGACAATTCATTTCCCTTACCATTAAAATCTTATATCATGTGGTATTTTTGTCACAATTAATGATGGATATCAGTACATTATTATAATTTCCATGCATGCTATATTTAGATTTCTTGGTTTTTACCTAATGCCTTTTTTAATGTTCCAAGATCCCATCCAGGACACCACATAACATTTAGATGTCATATCTCCTTAGTCTCCTCCAGGCTGTGACTCTTTTTCAAGCTTTCTTTGGTTTGGGTGACGTTGACAAATTCATGGAACACTGATTAGGTGGTTTGTAGAATGCCCCTCACCTGGGATTTCTCTTATGTTTTTCTTATGAATCGACTGACATCATAGGTTTGGGGGAAGAAGATCACAGAGGTAAAGTCTGATTCCCATATCAAAGGTATACATTCCCAATGTGGCTTATCAATGTTGAGGTTAATTTTGATTACCTGGATGAGGTGATGTTTGTCAAATGTCCACTATAAAATTATTCTTTTTCTTTCTCCTTTTCTTACTGTACTCTTGAAGGAAGTCAGAAGGCTCAACTCATACTTAAGGGGTGGGGAGTTATGCTTCACTTCTTGAAAGGTAAAGTATCTACATAATTTACTTGAAATTCTCCTGCACGTGGGGTTTTTGTCTTCTCTCTCCTCTATTTATTTATTCATTTATATATTTATTTGGATATATAGGTATTTATTTTATACTTTAGAGAATAAGCCAATATAATACTTTGTTTCTAAATCATCTCATCTTTGGCCATTGGAAGCTTTTTCAGCTGGTTCCGGTGTTCCTTTGACACACTGCCACCATTGTGGGTGTTTTCGAGCCCTTCTTTTTGGCACCACAAAATGCTCCTGGCTCATCTGCAATATTTGCTGCTTCAGCTGTAGAATTAGCCATTTCCCCAAGGATCTCCAGTTCCTTTTACTAGAGAGTAGTATCAGAAACCAAGGTCTGGGTATAGGTATGCCTGTTGCTGGGGTACTTTTGCTTCTGGGCCATCTCAGGTTAGGGAACAAGGAAGTGTATTTGTACACTTACTCTTGCATATATGTATATCTATAGGTATTTCTACATGTAACAATCTGTATCTATATTAAACTAAACATGAGTTCAAACTGATGATTTCCCTTCTAACCCATTATTACATGGATTGCACTAACTTTCTCCTGTTGCTTATCTTTAACCTCCCACTCAGTATGAAATTTGATTCCCAACATTTGTCTTCTATTTTCTTAATCATCCAGTTCTAGCATATGTGTATAGTGGTTTCAGAGGAGATAACCCGTATTCCCACAGAAAACAACTTTATCAAGTGTAGTTCAGTGCTTATGCACAGTTCCTTGGGCCTTTAGCCTTATGGAATCTAGTCATTCAAATGCTACTTAGATTTATGCCTCTCTACCTAACCCTTATTAATGAAGTTGTTTCATGTAATTGTGATGCAGTCAGATAGTTTTGTCATATTATGCACTCCATCCTTTGATTTTTCCATCTTCCTACATTATTATTTTTAAATTTCACACATTGTAATTCATTCTTTCGGCTGTAAATTTCTATGGATTTTTTGACAAACACATTATGTCATGTATCTACAATTGCAGTATCATACAGAACAGTTTCATGGCACCATAAAAATAAAAACGAAAACAATAAAAACAACCCTTTGTTTTATCTATTAAACCCCTGACCCATCCTCTCTAGGCCTCTGGAAATCACTGATCAGTATACTCTCTCTATAGTTGTACCTATTTCAAAATGGGATATAATTGGAATCATACAGTATATAGCCTTTTCATACTGGCTTCTTTCGCCTAGCAGTAGTACTTCGTATTGATTTACATCTTTGCATGGTTTGGCAGCTCATTATTTTTTTTAATCACACAGTAGTATTCTATTATATAGATGTACCACAGTTTGAATATCCATTCACTTATTGAAAGGTATTTTGGTTTCGGTGATTTTGAATATAACTTCTACAATTTGTGAAAATTTTTGTTTTGCAAGTTTTTCATGGATGTTAATTTTTCAAATCAGTTGGATAAATGGTAAGGAGCACAATGACTAGATCCTATGGTAAGACTTTTTTTAGCTTTGTTATAAATTGCCAAACTCTCACTGAGAGTGGCTATATCATTTTCCATCCCACCAACCATGAAGTAGAGTTCCTGTTGCTCTGCATCTGTATCAATTAGTATTGAAGTTTTTTCTTTTTTCTTTTTTTTAAGGCCACACCCTTGGCATATAGAAGTTCCCAAGCTAGGGGGCGAATCGGAGCTACAGCTCCTGGCCTGCACCATGAGCACAGCAATGATGGACCTGAGCTGCGTCTGCGACCTACACCATAGCTCACGGCAACGTCAGTTCCTTAACCCACTGAGCAAGGCTGGGGATTGAACCTGAGTCCTCATGGATACTAGTTAGGTTCGTTGACCACTGAACTTCAGTATTGAAGGTTTTTGTTGGCTTATTTTAGCCTTTCTAATAGGTGTGTAGTTTCTTATTCTGATTTTAATTCACATCTCCATAAGGAAAAATGATATTGTGTGTAATTTCATATGCTTATTTTCCATCGTATATCACCTGTGATAAGGTAACTTTTCAGATGTGTGCCTTGTTTTTAAATAAGGCTTTTTACTTTTGGTATTGTATATAAAAACCTATCATCAAACCTAAAGCCACATTGATTTTCTCCTGTGTTCTCTTATAAAAATTTTATAGTTTTCCATTTTACATTAAGGCTTATGATACAGTTTGAGTGAGTTTTAATTAATGTCTCTATCTAGGTTTATTTATTTGCATATGGATATACAATTTTTCAACACTGTTTGCTGTTAAGTATACCTTTTTCCATTGATTGTCTTTGCTCCTTTGTCAAATATCAATTGATTGTATTCGTGTGGGTCTATTTCTGGGCCCTCTATTCTAGTCTATTGACCTATGTGTCTATCCTTTCACTAAAACCATCATATCTTGATTATTATAGTTTTGTACTAAGTCTTAAAATCATGTAGTATAAACCCCCCAACTTTGTTCCTTTTCAGTATTGTATTGGCTACTCTAGAGCTTTCCCCTATAAACTTTAGAATTAGTTTCCTACAAAATATCTAGAAAATAGCTTGTTGTAATTTTGAATGGAACTATGTTGAATCTCTGGGTCAAGTTGGGATGAACTGACATTGAGTTTTCCAATTCATAAACAAGGGACTTCTTTCCATTTATTTTGATCTTTGATTATTTTGTTGTAATTTCCCACATATACAGGGCTTGTATATATTTTAGATAGGTAATTCATTATTTTATTTTTTGGTGGTATTATAAATGTTTATTATTAACAAATTATATTCCTATAATTTCTGATTCTAATTTTTTTTTGTCTTTTTGCTATTTCGTGGGCCGCTCTCACGACATATGGAGGTTCCCAGGCTAGGGGTCGAATTGGAGCTATAGCTGCCAGCCTATGCCAGAGCCACAGCAACGCAGGATCCGAGCCACGTCTGCGACCTACACCACAGCTCACGGCAACGCTGGATCGTTAACCCACTCAAGGGCAGGGATCGAACCCACAACCTCATGGTTCCTAGTTGGATTCGTTAACCACTGCGGCACGATGGGAACTCCTGATTCTAATTATTTGATAGCCATTGCTTTTAAGAAAATAATTAATTTTTGTATATTAATACTATATTCTACAATCTTGCTATACTCATTTATTCCAGAAGTTTTTTGGTAGAACCTTTGGGATGTTCTAGATCTGTAATTTGTCATCTGTGAATCAAAACAGTTTTATTTCTTCTCTTCAGCAGGAAAACAGGAAGTCCTAGAATATAACAACAACAAAAAAAAAACTCAGCAGATTCTTTTTCAGTTCTCTCTTATATGTCTGCTGGAGTCTTCTTTGTTCCAAACCTATCAGCACAACTAAATTTAAACTTTTCTCTGTACTAGGTACATTGAAAAAAGAGGAAATCATTGTCATATATTTATTTAATGGAAAAAAATTCTCAAACAGAAATTTCTAGGGAGGAAAAGATAACTTAGGGAAGATGCCATAACTCTTCCAGAGTTGATTGAATGTTCCAAGTCTTCCATTTGATGGACTAACAGCTATCTTTTCTATAATATATTTAATTCTAAAATTCTTATTAAATATGTATTATAGTCTTTATTTTCAAGAACACAGCTGGATATGGTAAATATCCTGTTAGTATTTTGTGTGCTTATAATTGAGTCATAGAACACCCCCTTTTCAAGGGTGAAGTACTAATCTCTGGTGCGTTACACTTAAGCATTGGGCTATTGACTTCTTTCAGGAATGCACAAATAGATCTTGCAATGAAATTAATGCATAACCGTTACGCAAAGATGTATGCTGATTACACACTGATGATATATTGATTACAGATCTTAGCAGGAGAGAAATGGAGAGCACCACCCAACACATAAATTGAGCCATTAGGTGGATTGCACTATGCTAAAATAAGATCCACAAACACTGACCTGCTACATACGGATATTAACGTAATAGTGAGCCAGACTAAGATAACACAGGACAGCAAATACATCATCAGTGTGAATTTCTGACTGTAAGCAGTGGCAATATAAGAATTCCTCAGTCTGAAGCAATGCCTTAGCAAGTTAGATTTCATTTAAGCAAGCTTGTGTTTATTTATTTAACATAAATATGTGCATTGTATGTGAAGCATTGTGACAAAAAAAGGGAGATGGCTAAAGGAGAGAAATAAATGAACTTGGCTGTGGCCTTCCCAAATGTGTTAATTAGATTTTGAGTTCAAGCCATAGTGATTTTTTGGAACTTATGTAGAGGAAGAAGGTCATTTTATAGGAGTGTCTTATATAACAAGAGAAGGGTGGAGAAGTACTTGTGGAAGGCTGTGGTGCCTTGACCTTTGGCACTGAAGGACATAACAAGCTGTCTTCCTCTGCATCTCATCTCTAACTCTCCTTTTCACTTTTCCATTTTTTAAAAATTGAACTATAGTAGCTGTACAATTTTATTTAAATTACAGGGGTACAATACAGTGATTTATAATTTTTAAAGATTGTACTCCATTTAGTTGTTATAAAATATTAGCTGTATTCCTCATGTTGTGCTTAATTTATACCTAATAGTTTATACCTCTTAGTCCCACCCCTGCTTCCCTCTCCTTACTGGTAACCACTAGTTTGTTTCCCCCATGAGCTTGCTTCTTTTTTTTGTTGTATCCATTAGTTTTTTGTATGTTTCCATTTCCACATATAAGTGATATCATACAATATTTGTCTTTCTCTGCCTAGCTTATTTCACATAGCATAATGCCCTCCAAGTCCATCCATGGTGTCACAAGTGGCAGAATTTCATTTTTTATAGTTGAGTAATATTCCATTATATATATATGAATGTGTGTATACATGTAGTGAAGTTCTCTAGGTGGAGCATGCCAAGGATGTTACGAAATATCACAGAAGCCGGTGTACCTGGAGCACATTGCTTCTTTTCAGTCTCTGTTGTAGGGGGCGAGGTCACATGTTCACCCCAGCCCAATCATTTCTTCCTGAGGAACTCTGGTGTTTGGTCAGTGAGCTTAGTTTCTGGAGTGTACTTCCTTTTTTTAACTTTTGTGAATATGTGAAAACTCTTTAATAAACAGTTTTGCAGGTGGAACCTTATAGAAAGGATAGCCTGTTCACAAATTTAAATAATATCTGAATGTACAGTAATATATATTCTTATTAAAGATAAACCCCAGTTTCTGCTTTTCAATTCTAAAACACATCTATACAGATAGCTAAAACTGATGAACTGAATGAGGTATAAAATAGTCGTGTCCTAGGTTATCAGGTAGTCTCCTTTTAACAGTCTTTTCCCCCTTTTTAAAAAAGTCTCAGCAGTTCCCTTTGTGGCTCAGAGGAAACAAATCCAACTAGTCTCCATGAGGATGTGGGTTTCACCCCTGGCCTCACTCAGTGGGTTAAGGATAACTTCCGTGAGCTGGGGAGTAGGTCACAGACTCAGTTTGGATTCCACATTGCTGTGGTTCTGACGTAGCCTGGCAGCTGTAGCTCTGATTGGACCCCTAGCCTGGGAACTTCCATATGCTGAGGGCATGGCCCTAAAAAGCGGAAAAAAAAGTTTCAAAAGTTTAAAAATTTTTGGAAGATCTGTTAAAAGGCAACATTTGACATTAACCACTGATTCTTATAGTTTATAGTACTAAAACTAGATATATGTAGATAGAGAAATGTGTAGATTATGTACATTCACCCTGAGTGTTTGTTTCAAACAAACATACATATCTTGCACCCCCACTTATGCCACCATAGGGCTGCATGGGAGAGATGGGGGCATGGAAGAACAGAAAGTGGGGACCAGTTGGAGGAAAGAGTATAAGTAATGATGCTGGCAACCTATTAATTGTTCACCTAGTGTCAGTTACAGTCTAGCAGAATAAAATGTGTTCATAAATATTTTCTCACCCATGTTATAACTACCTGTAATAAGAGGGGTATCGATGAGGTTGAAAGGAGGAAAAACTCACTTTTTAAGTGCGTCATTAGGCACTTGAGCTGGAATGACTGTCTGAATTTGGCCACATGGAGATGGGAGTGGAGGGAGAGGTGGGAGAAGAGGTCACCTAATGTAGGAGAAACAATATAAGCAAGAAGCCCCAAAAGCCCCCCCCCACCCCTTACCAGGTGGTGGTACGTAAAGTACTGCAGACAGTATCTTATATACAAACAAATTATGCATGAGTTTACTCAGGAGGGTGCCGAGCTGCTTTACAATAATGGGTAATTGCCTCACAAACGCATCCTCCATTCACTTATGCACCCCAACAAACACTCAGAGGGGAAGGCATTAAGAACAAATGTCAACGTGAAACATTATTTTTATGAACCTGATTGTTGCATTGAGCTGTTGCACAGCAATCTTCTATTTAAAAGTCTATAGACGCATTGATCCAAGAAATAAGAATATTTCCACTTAAATTTCTTCTCTTTGAATACTTAATCCTGACCACTAATACTGAGCCTATGTTCTGGTCCAAATTCCAGAAAAGACACCACAGGCATTTTAACAAAATAATCTATTTTAAGCCAGAGAAAAATCCTCTGGATAATTGAAGTCTCTAGAATGCTAAACTTGTTCTCCAAAGTTATTATTTTAAAAATATACTTTTGTTTATTTCTTCTAACTTTTTTTGATTTCCCAAAGGTTCTGGACTAAAGCTACTCTTCCCCACCCCCAACCGGGTGGGGGGGGCCTATAAATAAATATGGAAATAAATAAATAAATAAATAAAATATTCTTCCATGGAATTACATTGAAATTCTAAAGAAGAGCTGAAATCTTTCTGGCCCTTCTATTTTGAACAAAATATGTAAGTTTGATCTCAGAATTTGTTGCAAAAACGTACAGAGATTCTCCTCTTTTTATCTTTTTTTTAAAATAGTAATAATGGTTTCTATGATTTGAGTTATTTCTTAACATGTATTTAAATAGATTATCATATTGGAAATATCATGAACCCATTACTATACAATGAGCTAAGGATTTTATATGAAAGACAGTTGCATACATAATATTTTTTCACCATTTCCTCATCCAAATTCAAAATTTCAAAACTGATTATAAATATAGAACTGTTTTATAATGTATCATACTCACTATTCATTCAAATTAAAAGTTTCTTCCTCATTAAATTTATGTTCTAAAGAGAAAAGATAGAAAACGAATGGAAAATATGTAACTTAATTAACAAGGTAATTTCAAATATTGAGACATGCTATGAAGAAAATAATGCAGCATAATGAAATCAGGAATACTGTGCAATATATGGGATAATTTAGATTTAGCAACAGCATTTCTAAGCAGGTGAAATTGGTTTGAGACCTAAATGATGAGGAAGAGTCGATCTTCCCATGATATAATTGTAGAGCATTTCAGACAAAAAAGGACAGTCATGCCAGCTCCTAAAATTGGAATGTGTGTGATGTGTTGAAAGGTCAGAAAGAAGACTTGAGTAGTGATGTCTTGATACTCACAGTGTATGTCCAAAGTATATACTATTCCAGGAATTGTGATTAATTTGTGATTGTAAAATCATACCCTGAGGAGAGATTTGAATTTCATGCATTAAAAAATATGTATTCCCTGTACAAAAGTGGAAAACATGGGAACATTGGCCAGGTGTAGTTCATTCATATCATCTGTCCCCCTAAATCAAAAACAAAGAGAAGTATTCTAAGAAAAAGTAAGTAAGTTGACACTTGGGGGATAAGAGAGAAACTTAAAATTTTATGAACAAAAATCAGGAAAAAAAAGTGTGGGGTTTTTACAAGTTTCTATAGCAGAAAAGATGGATAATGGGGTATTTGAGGCAGGCAATGAAAATGTGTTTCAAAAACATTTTAAAATTAGAAGAAATACTTCTTTCAGTTCCAGGAAAATGGAATAGATATGCTTTCCCTATTTCTTCTGCTAAGTACAACTAAGCTCCCTGGACATTATATATTTTTACAAGCCTGAGAAGAAAGGTGGTGAAAAGAAGGAAGACTGGCTGAAGATCAGGGGAGCTGAGGAATAAAATGGTTTTGAGTTTCCAGGCTTCATTTTTACCTCATTTATTTTATACTTGGAAATGAAGAAGCTGGCTACTGAGAAAGGGTAATAGGCACAGGTACAAATACATGCCAGCTAAAGCCTGTATGGCCAGGAAAGAGGAAACACAGAATGACAAAAACTTTGTAGACAGTAATCACTCTCCTATAGATAAATACCACAGAAAAGCTCTAAGTACAACTCTGTGCCATGCCAGCAAAGGCTCAGTAGGGAGTCCAGACTTCCTCACTCATCAGGGTCCAAAAAGGCTCCCCAAATGTATTACACGAGAATACAAATCATTTCGTCCAAATGACAGACATAAAATAGACTAAAGAAGGAACAGAATCTCTAGGGTCCTTGAGCCTATGAAAAAAGATCTCGTATTCATGTTTTTACAGTCCAGGGAAGAGAGGAGAAAAATAGAAGGAATGAAAAAGTAGTCAAAGAAATAATGATGCCATTTTGCAAAGACATGAATCTACAGATTCAGGAAGTTGAGAAAACCTCAAACAAGAAATTCTAATAAGTGTGGACCAAGAAACATCATAGCCAAGCTTCTGAAAACTAAAGAAAAAGTAAAAAAAATCTAATAACAGTGAGAGAAATGATACCTTACTAATAAGAAGTCTGTAATTCACATGTAAGCAGATTTCTCTGGAGAACTACGCAGGTCAGAAGGAAGTGGTGCAACATTTAGGAATCAAGACATCCTTAATAAAGGAAAAGTGCCTCTAAAAAGAACAAGCTTGGATCATCAGGCAGGACAAAAGAACAGGCTAAACAAAATTATGGGTAAGTATAATGTTCCATCTCCTACTGAGTTTTTATTTATTTATTTATTTTGTCTTTTTGTCTTTTCTAGGGCCACTTCCCACGGCATATGGAGGTTCCCAGGCTAGGGGTCTAATCAGAGCTGTAGCCGCCAGCCTATGCCAGAGCCACAGCAACGTGGGATCCAAGACGTGTCTGCCACCTACACCACAGCTCAGGGCAATGCCGGATCCTTAACCCACTGAGCAAGGCCAGGGATCGAACCCACAACCTCATGGTTCATAGTCTGATTCGTTAACCACTGCACCATGATGGGAACTCCTCCTATTGAGTTTTTAAAATGATACTTTAGTGTTCAGTAAAAATATTAGCATTATCTTATGTGATTATAAATGTATGTAGAAAAAATATTTACAAAGTTATAAACAGTTTTTATAACTATAGATAAGAGTATTTTAAAATTCTTTTCAAAATTTTAGAAAAAGGAGAATAGCTCCATCAGTTTTAAAAAAGCAAGGTTGTACCCCAATTCAAGACCTATTACATAGGCATAGAAGTAAAAACTATATGGTATTGGCAGAAGAATAGATATATAGATCAATGAAACAGTATAGACAACACAGAAACACACTCACAGAAAGATAGTTGCTTTTTGACAAAGATGGAAATACAATTCAATGGATGAAAGTAATCTTTTCAACAAATGGTGCTAGAACAATTGGATATCCATAGGTTAAAAAAAAAAACACTACTTAAATTTCATACATTATACCGAAACTATCTAAAAATGTATTATGTATTTAAGGTTAGACAAAGAGTTTTTAGACCTAATAGCAAAAACACAATCCATAAAAGGGAAAATCAGTAAATTGGACCTCATCAAAACACAAAAACTTTTCTCTGTAAAAGACTAAGAAATAAGAAATCTATCTACATACAGAGAGAAAATAATTTCAAACCACATATCTGACCAAGTGCTAGTTTCTAGAATAAAGAACACACAAAACACAGCATGCATATATATGACTGAATCACTTTGTTGTACAGCAGAAATTATCACAACCTTGTAAATCAACTATACTCCAATAAAACTTAAAAACAAAAACAAAAAAACAAAATAAAAACAACAGCATTAAATAATCCACTCAATAGGGAAATAACAGTCCACAATGAGATATCATTAAGCTGTGCACCTCTCAGAATGGATAAAATAAAACACAATGACAACACTAAATGTTGTGGATGATGTAGAAAACCAGATCAGCCATACATTATTGATGGAAATGTAAAATGGTACCACCACTCTGTCAGTGTGGTAGTTTCTTAAAAAACTAAACGTGCAACTACACTATCACTCAGAAATAACATTCTTGGGCATTTATCACAGGAAAATGAAAACTTATGTCCACACAAATACCTGTACATGTTTACAGCAGTTTTCTTCATTATAACCAAAAACTGAATACAACCCAGATGTCCTTCAATGAGTGAATGGGTCAACAAAACATGGTATATTTATACCATGGAACACAATTCAACAATAAAAAAGATCAACCTGAATCTCCAGAGATACATTCTAAGTGGTAAAAGCCAATATAAAAAAGTTATATGCTCTATGACTCCATTTATATAACATTCTGCAAATGACAAAATCACAGAAATGGAGAACAAACTGGTGGTTGCCAGGGTTTAGGGAGAGAGTGGCAGTAGGAGGTATGTGTGGCCATTAAATGGCAATGTGAAGAGTCCTTATAATTGATGGGGAATGTTTGTATCTTGACTATATCAATATACACATCCTGATTGTGACTACAGTTTTGCAAGATTCTAACATTGGGGGAACGTGAGTTAAAAGTATACCTCTCTGTATTACATCTTATAACTGCAAATGAATCTATAGTCGTCTCAAAATAAAAAAGTTTGATTAAAAAATTAACAGAAGGAGTTCCTATCATGGCACAGGGGTAATAAATCCAACTAGTATCCATGAAGATGTGGGTCTGATCCCTGGCCCCGCTCAATGAGTTAAGGATCAAAACCACGACTTGCAAAGACACATGTACTCCGATGTTCATTGCAGCACTATTTACAATAGCCAAGACATGGAAACAACCTAAATGTCCATCGACAGAGGGGTGGGTCCAGAAGGTGTGGTACATGTACACAATGGAATATTACTCAGCCATTAAAAAGAACAAAATACCAGCATTTTTTGCAACATGGATGGACCTAGAAACTATCATGCTAAGTGAAGTCAGCCATACAATGAGACACCAACATCCAATGCTTTCACTGACATGTGGAATCTGTAAAAATGACAGACTGAACTTTGCAAAACAGATGCTGACTCACAGACATTGAAAAACTTCTTATGGTCTCTGGAGGAGACAGTTTGGGGGGTGGGGAGATGTGCCTGGGCTGTGGGATGGAAATCCTGTGAAATCAGATTGTTATGATCATTATACAACTACAGATGTGATAAATTCATTTGAGTAATAAAAAAAAATTGGAAAAAAATTATTACCAGTTTTTTTTTTTTTTTTAAGAAAAGGATCAATCCTGCATTGCCTTGAGCTGTGGTTTAGGTCTCAGACACAGCTCAGATCCCGAGTTGCCGTGGCTGTACTGTAGGCCAGCCACTGTAGCTCCTTTTCAACCTCTAGAGTGAGAACTTCCAAATGCAGCAGGTGCAGCCCTATTTAAAAAAAAAATTAGCAGGAGAAAAATTTAGAGAATATGACTTTACACCAAAAATTCAGGGGAAAAAAGAGACATATTGACAAAAAATTAAGATGAGATCAAATAAAATTGGAAACTGTAAGAAGAACATCAGAAAGACAGGACATAGTTTAAAGACAAGAAAACGTAGACATAGAATTAAAATCATCAACAGAAGTGTGACTGCAGGGAGTATAATAGATCAAGAGCCCCAGCTGCTGGGTGGGCCACCCAACTTTCCTTTCTGCTTACTGGGCGATCAGCCTTGCATTGTGGTCTGACTGCCTTCTCAGTCTTACCTAGGTCCCGCTCCATTTCTCTCACACAGGTATTTTCTTTCATAAAAATCCTTGGACTTTTTTTTTTTTTTGATCCTTTTAGGGCCATACCCACACAGCAATGGAAATTCCCAGACTATGGGTCGAATTGGAGCTGAGCAAGCCCAGGGATCACACTCGTGTTCTCATGCTAGTCAGGTTCATTACTGCTGAGCCACGATGGAAATTCCAGAAATCCTTGGACTTACAACTACATCTTGGATTCTGCTTCTTGGAGGACCTGAACTAACACAAAGATCTGCCAAGAATTGATGCCCTAGATGTGGTACAACTGGAGGTACAGTAAAGGGCATAGTAAAGACAGAGACTAAAAACAAGAGATAAATTGAAACTGTCAGGTTGGAAATAAGTCATCTACTCCTGGCTAATGCAGAGATCATCAGCATCCAGCTGCCAATCCCTCAAGAAGGAGACCTGTGGTTCTTTCTTGGATGTACTGAACAGCTATGAGGAGAAGATCTCTACATACTCACATTGGTATCTGCTTAGGAAGATATCATTCCATGCCAACCAGTCAACACGCATTACTAAGGTGCCAATCAGTTTTTTCATATTTATTTATTTATTGCTTTTTAGGGCTGCACCCACAGCATATGGAAGTTCCCAGGCTAGGGGTCGAATTGGAGCTACAGCTGCCAGCCTACACCACAGTCACAGCAACATGGGATCCTAGCCATGTCTGTGACCTACACCACAGTCCTTGCAATGCCAGATCCCTGACCCACTGTGTGAGGCCAGGGATCAAACCCACATCCGCATGGATACTAGTCAGATTTGCTTCCACAGCACCACAACAGGAGCCCTTTATACCTAATTCTTAAATATGAATGAACCAAAAATCGCCTTGTTGGAAAGCCTCCAACAAGGAAGAAAGATATTGAAATAATTAAAATGAAAGAGCCAACTGGAGCTCAAACAGATAAAGTAGGAACATGGAAAAAAGAACTGAAAAAGAAAACAAGTTTCAATCTTCAAAGATATCCATGACATTGATGTTTTTGGAATCCATAAAACAGGATTCCATTTTAAAAATTAAATAAGCAGAGCTTAAAAGAGAATTCTTGGAAAATAAAATAAAAATTCTTTCCTTCTTTTTTTCTACTTTCAGGAAAAAATAAGATCAATCTAAATGTATTTAAAAGAGATAGAAAATGGAGGACAAGAAATGATCAACTAAATAATACAACATAATTTTCCAGAAGTGACAAAATAAAAGTCGGTGTATGGAATGGTGGAGGAGAGAGGTAAACGGGACATATAGTGAAATTTCAGCAAATAAAAAATATATCTTTAATTCTTTCATATGAAATAGAATCAACATCATTTTATTAAATGTTTAAAATATCCAAAGAGAGGAAAATGTATAAAAATTAAAAACTATATGATACTGAATAGGGATTCATCAGATGCATAGATCATTTATGAAATGTTTGATTTTTTTCACGTGATTTTGCAGAAATGTGCATTGTTACAGGGAGAGGCAGAGCTTTCAAAACTCCCCTGAGTCCATGATATAAAGGAATAGATAGATGGATCAATGGATTCATGGAGAGATGCATGTATGGATAAATGATAAATAGGCAAACAGATATAGATGGATGGATGATAGATGGATGGTGGTTGGATGATAGATAGGTAGGTAGATAGATAGATAAATAGAATGAAGAATCCACAGAGAGGAAGCTTGAACATTCCTCACATTATATCTAAGATTTATATTATTTCTTTTTACTTTTTAATCAATATAGGATTTGAGCTTTCCTGGACATTACTAAAGCAAGAGAAAATACTATTAAGACCTCATTTATCTAAAGAGCCTCACCTGACAACATCTTCTATTCAGAAACACTCACAAACACTAAAACTAAAATTGGAGAGTTTTAGAGGTGGAGCAAATATATGATAATACTAATGTAAACTGGCATTGTTTTTATGATAGTGTTTATGAATCACATTTGCAATCACAATGTCATTTGTTCTTTCAACAATCTTTTGAGTTCTGTAATCCAGGTTTTCTTATTACATTTGATTTACAATTCTTCACATGTTCTAAGAAAAACTCAACAGAAAAGTACTCAGCAAACAATGACAAAAAAGACAAATTTTGTCACAATCATTACAAAGAAGTTTAAATCACTGTTCATTGATGGGAATGTATCCAAAATGACATGTTCTTTATGTTTATATGAATCTGAATTACTAGCACCTGATTGAAGATCTAACAGTAATGACTCAATTAATGACATTAATGGGAAAGGATATAATTTTAAGCAAAGTTTCTGAAGAAGTTGTCCCCTTAATTTTTTTTTTTTTTTGCCATACACATTGTTTTTCTATGGATTACAAAGTAGCTTATCCTCTCTTTATGAAACTTGGAAACTATCACACAAAAGAACATTAAAAGCATCTATAATCCTAAATTCAGAAATAACAAATATTACAATTTTAGCAGGTATTTTTCCATTTTTTCCCTATGCCTCCACAAAAGAATCACAAATTGTATACACTAAGAAATTTTAGTAAATTTAAACAGGTTAGTAAGAATTCCAAAATGTGCTATACACTAACCTGCCAAATAAGCAGATAATCCAGCATATTTTAAATTTTCCTTGATAATGCAGAGTCCTGGTCCCACCTATTGTGTGATTACAATCTCAAGCTGTACTGTGAAGTGTCTGTCCCTGAATCTGGTGCTCCATAGTCCCTCACTACTCTTACTTTTAAAAAAACCTGTCCATGATTCTTTTTTTTTTTATCTTTTAAAGTTTTATTGAAGTCTCTTTGATTTACAAGGTTGTGATAATTTCTGCTCTACAGCAAAGCGATTCAGTTGTACATGTACACACATCCATTCCTTTTCAGATTCTTTTCCTGTATAGATTATCACAGAATATAGGTCGTTTTCTCACGAATGATTAGGAATCAACTGAGATTTCTTTCTGCCTTAAGAGTAGTAATCCCAGACAGTGTCTGTCTGTTTCTAATTTAATGTGTCTTATTTGCTATGGACCAATAAACCAAAGAGCTAACCTTATTAATAATCATAATTTCACCCATCGCCAGTAAGTATAGCTAGTGTTTTTTTGAGCACCTACTTCACTGCAGGCAATCTTTATAATAAATGCTTTTAATCTTGATAACTGAATGAAAAACTAAGGATTAACAGAGATTGAGTCATTTGCCCTTATTCAAACAAAGACAGTGACTTTTAAAGCAGGATTGATCATGCCTGGAATCTGGAGAAGGAAAATTATATTCTGGGGATTTTAAGCTTACATGACTGGTAGCATGGTTGTGCTATTAAGAACTAGGAATATGCACCCCTAGTGGGAGGCAAGATGATTTTAGAATGTATGTTAAAGGATTTTATGCGCAAGGACACGGACATAAAAATAAACAGTGTTGAGTTACATAATGAGCCTAATTCAGCTTAAGTTTTCCTGATATGTTAAGGAGAAAGTCTCAATGAATATTAATGTGTTTTTAACACTTCATTAAAACTTACTACAGTATCTTTTTTACAAAAGGAGAATAAACCTCAGGTATAAAACTTTCAGTAAGTAATAGTATCTAGCAAGAATTTACTAAAAATTTCCTTTCATCATTTATTTGTTAGGTTAATGCCTATGTATAAAAAAAGATATTGATTTTCCCTTCATGAATGTGATGTTTTTCTTTTTAAATAACATTGTTTAGAGTTTCAAAGTTGAGGGATTTTTCTGAGTCTAGTAACAACAGATATCCACAGATATGGCAAAAAAAAAATGATGGTAGCCTTTAAATTATTAAATATGAATATATGTGTCTAGTAGGAGAAAATTAATTTTAAAAGTTAGAATATAATCCTTGAAGGGCACAGGATTTCCATGCCTGGAGAACTTGGGTGTAAGGGGTGATGAAATGCTTTAAATGAAAATGACACTGATTCTCATTCTTGACCACCTTATGTTTCCTTGTCTAGCTTCTCTTGGGGCTAAGAACCCTAAGGTCTGGCATATTCTTGGTGTGTTGAACTTGGTTCTTACCAGCTCCCAAGAGCTGACTGTTAAATGTTCAGTAATTTTGTGAACCAGTTGTTAAACATAGCCATTATTCAAAATTAAATTATATAAACTTACAGTTAAATGCATTATAAGCCAAGGTAATAAATACTCAAAACTCATCACTTCCTAATTATTCCTACTCAGATTTCACTCTTTTCTTTGCTCTTAAGGTTATTTACATCTATTGTACCTATAGATTGAAAATACCATCAACCCTGCACCTCTTCCCAGCTCCATATTCAGTGACTTTGGATTGGCAGTTCAAGATCGACCAGGTAGGAGTATTTATACTACAGAAATGGGCAAAAGCAACAAATTAGGGCCTTCCTCTTCAAGAGGTAGTTATTAAACAATTAGCAACATGCCACTGGGTATAAGAGTAAAAGGAACTGAACTTCCATATCCCTAGCCAGGTGATTCCTTGTGCAATATTTCTCATTGATAGTTGAAGACCTCCTTGAAAAGAAATAGATGGTATATAACTGAGAACACACGCCTTGGTAGGTATGAGTTATTAATCATGTTATAACTGAGCATTTTGTGGATAAGATATCCCACTTCCTGTTAGAGAATATATTTTCTATTTTTTTTCTTGTGAAAACTGTTTTTCAAATTTTTTTTCTTGTGAGAACTGAATCCAACTTTCTTTTGTTTCTATTATTGCTCTTTAATTAAAATTTGTATCGTTCAGTCATTTTTTTGGCAAGAAAGAGTATTCTTAGAAAGTTTGATTACTTTCTCCAGTGATGTGAACTTATTCTTAAAATCCATAAAATGTAAAAGACGCCAAAGTAGAGTGATAAAAATGTCAGTTGTCGTAACAGAATTTATGGCTTTGGTTTTAATACCAGGAGTGTTTTGAAAATATCTTGTCTCTTATCTTGTGCACACAGTGGCTCTTATTCAACTGAGAAAGAGGTTAAGTGAGAAATGAGTTGGCTCGCCAAGGATACTTTTTTTTTCACCCACCCCCAACCCCCAACACATATATATACTCACATACACATACCCTGATGTTAATTTGATTTGATAAAATATCAGGAAACATCATCATCAATTTCTTCTCTTGCAAAAGTGATTATTCTTGCTTGACTGCCCTCTGCTGGAATTCCTGAAATATACACTTTGCCTCTACTTCCAGGGACGCGTTGCAGGCGGTATGCACCTTAATATAGTGTGCGCAGTCTTCTCAAGGCATATTATGTGCAGAAGTCCAGGTATGCAAGATTAGAAATAAAACTGAGTTAAGCATTAAATGCAGTGGTCAAGTGTTGATTTAATTAGCCATGAAGAATAGCCAGGTTTTGAACGGATCAAAGAAAACAATTATACATAATGGCTGAACTGAAAACAATTGACTATAACGGAAGGAGAGGGACGCTTTAATTAAACTAAAAGATATACCTAATGTTAAATGAGGTGGTTACAAAAGCTCCACAAATAAAGCCACTTAACTACTGAGTATAATATGAGAGATCAGAAGGAGTATTTAAATGTACCTAATAAAAAAATGCAACCTTATTAAAATTGTATTGCTATTATTTAAAACTATAGCGGGTCTTTTCTCTGTTCTATAAGCTAAGCCACCACATTTAAGAATATTAGTTTACTTGTTTAAAATATTCAAATTCCCTATTTATTGTTAATTCGGATGCAAAGATACTACTTAGGATACTTAATAGGAATATACTTCTTATGATATTTAAAGGAAATTCTTTTAGAGAGCATAATGATTGTGGCATGTCATACCTTATAATGTATTAGTTTAGCATATACTTATCTCTGTGTTTGTAAAGCTCTCCGGAGTTTGAAGAGTAGAGATCCACTATCAAATAGGTTGAGTTGGTGGTGAATTGACACTGTGAGACCCATGCTTGAACGGTGTTGCTCTGGAATCTTTTTGCCATAAAGATCACATCCTTGGTCTGTGGAATTTGAGCTAGTAAATGAAACAGACTTTTCTCAGTATATTTTCTGTTCAATGTCTGAGCCTGTATTTTCTGCGCCTTATTCTTTGTATGTCATTGTCAATATAAGAAATGAACAAGGGGATTAGAGAGGAAGGGACAGAGGAGAGAAAATGACAAAAAGTGCAAGAATTAATAGCAAGCAGATGAGCAAGAGAAAATGAAAAAAAGTGCAAGAATTAATAGCAAGCAGATGAGCAAGAGATCACTTCTCTTCCCACATCATTTTGTTTCATTCTTGTCCCTCATGTGGATTAGACTCTCTAACGTTAGGGTTGTGAAAAACCAAGTTTTCCAAATTCAAGACATGGACTCTGCATCCCTGAACATGATTATTTAAGTAAAAAATAAGCATAAGACCTTCTTAAAAATATCACTAATCAGGTGGTTATGGATATTAATTCTTTTGCAGTGAAAGCTGATACTGTACAGTAAGTCATTTTTTTCTGTCATAAAAATGACGTTATGTACTTTGCCCTGAGGCTGCGGAGGGATGGAGAGAACTTATAGAATCTCTTTCACTTCCCCACACTGAATGTACTCTCTTCCACCCCAGCCATCCACGATGGCACACCCAGCATGTTTCTCAATGTGAAAGGAAGATCTGAAGGCAGAGTGAGAGGGTCGACCTGGAATTGCATTTAACATTGTGAGTGTCATGAAATGAACTCTTACTCATAGAAGTTTTGAATGGAATAAAACAAACCAAGACTTTTCAGAGTAAGATGTGATATAACTTAATCATATAAATGGGATGGGGAAGAAAAAAAGCAACCCAGATTTGGCAGAAAGCTTTTAGGTTCTAAACTTTGTCGAATTTATACATCGTATTTCAGAGTGAGAATATTGTTTAGTCTAATGTCATCCCAAGTGAAGAAGTAAACCCTTTTGTACTCAAAGGAGAAAGATTTGCAGTAGGTAAATACAATTAATAGCTATAATGGTTTGCATTTTTAAATGTAGTAATCATATTTATTAGTGATTTAAATTATATCATTTAAGTTTAAAAAAAAAAAACCCACTAGGAGGTGTGTACTTAACCATACCCATATTATAGATAAGAAAACTCAGGCTGATTCTCAAGGTCACAGACACCCTACAAGCTAAAACTGGGAGTCTAATCCTGGTTTTTCTGACTCTAAGGGCAAAGCTTTTAAAACATGTAATGTGTTAACAGTATCATCACTCTTTCTTTGAAAACCTTTGTCTTTTTATGCATCATTATCCTGGTTATACAAGAAATGGGTAGAGCTCCCAGGTCTATGTATTGGGGAATGGGGATCTTTTAACTAAAAGCAACCACACATGACATTTCTGGATTACCAATTTTCAAAGAATCATAAGAAATTATGTACAATACCGAAACACTCTGGAGGAACATTTTCATCCCTTTTAGATAAATCTCCGTTGTCTACAGGCCATCATCTTTGTTCCTGTTTCCAGAAACCTATTCTGGGGAAATGATCTGACAGACAGCCCACTCCCAGAGCAGCACGCCCCTTTCCCCGCTCTCGTCTCTCTGCAGCATCTGCATTGGGCATGAGCCCGGATCCATATTTACGAGACATATGCAGACACTTTTCCCTTTCTTGGCAAATGCATAAATAGAATCCTAATGTCTACATGTAGGTACTATATAAATACAAAGTTGTGCATACTCTGTGGATGTCATGCATCATTTATCCATGTATTTTTAGCATCACCAACACATTTACATATGCTGTCACGTTTCAAACTGCACCTCAACATAGTGCCTTTTTCAACATGAACTCGGCAGCAGACAACATCATTCTTCTAACATTTTCACCACAAATGAAGATCCCAAAGCAAGAAAATAAATCCAAAAATAGAAGACAAATGTTAAATGGGTAACACTTTCCTAATATGTTCTGAAGATGCTATAGAATTATCCAGAGTGGAGGACCAAGCCTTTTGCTCAGTAATTAGATTCATGCAATCATTTTAAGGCACCTATTATGCCAGGATTTCCCGAGATGAATGTTTCTACCTTGGCCTGAAGTTTACACCTTAGCCATTGTCTAAGTGGATCTAGTTAGGTAAACCATCATTTACAGTTCTGTGTTAAATGCCTGTGAAGTACAGTGGCAGAAAGGGAAGGATTCTTTAAATACGACTGAAGAAGTTAGAGGATCTTCACTTGGGGAAATAATATTTGAGTTGACTCTTAGAGGAGTAGACCTTTGGATTTTCTTTTGTGTCAAACATTAGAGGAGGTAGAAATCAGTTGACCTAACAGATCAAATCTAAAATCAAATATAAGAAATTAATTGATCTAAGAAATAAAGTCCATGATGTTTGGATTTCTCAACAGGGATCAGTCTTACATTTCTGAAAGCTAGAAGGGAGCAGGTAATTTGCCTTTCTTTCTTTTATTAAAGCCCTTGACATGTCTATCTTTGACCTTATATTTCTGTGTACCGTGGATATAGCAAATCCGTTTAAGAGGTTTGCGGTAGAACCATACCAATAGTTTTCAAGCCTTTTCCCTAAGAAGCAGAACATTTTAATAAATGAAAAATTTCATGGAATAGCAAGTGTGAAACAGATAAAGGCAGAGAGCTAGTCTGTTTGAAGTAAAGGATAGGAAAAAAAAAAAAAAAGACCTCCTATATGGTACTCTTTGAAATTCCTGAACTTGGTTTAAAAAAAAACCCCAAAACATTGTGTGTGTGTGTGTGTATGAGAGCAAGAAATCACTAAATCTCCAAATCACTTTCATTGCCCATAAAATGTACTGAAGGAACTCTGACTCTAACCCAAAATGTTTACCTGGTTCTGCAGAATTTTGGAGACCTAGGAAAAATCTGTTTGTCTGTCCTTATTGGCTAAGGACATTCATTGGCTACTTAAGAGCAAGTGTTACATGTTGGATTCAAGAGAGGTTTTCAAAGTTTAATGTGAGCAGTAATCCCCCAGGAAATATGTTAAATGCAGATTCCTGGACCATCACCAATGACATTGATACCTATAGGTCTAAGGTGGAGCCCAGGTAACTCTATGCATGTCACAGGTAGTTCTGGTGCAGTGGTCTGTCAGATATATGGGCTAAAGTATAGACCACAGTGGTGGAAAAGAGGATTGAAAGAATAAAACAGTAAATTGCATGGAAAAGAAGAGCAGGAAAGAGAGAAAAGGAGAGCATATGTTAATTGTAGAATGCCAATAAAAATTGCCTGGCGGGCCACATGATGAAATTGAAGTCAGTTTGCTACCTCTGTTTTAGAACAATAATTAAAAGAAATCTATAAGGGCCCTTAGTTATGTTTTTCCAAACTGGTGGATGCACCTCTTTTTCTCTTACCCCTTACTTATTTCTCTAATTATCTTTTAAAAGAAATTAAGTTTTATAAGGTAAACCCTTCAAGTTAATAAACATATTCCAAAGTTTTAGTCCTCCATGTGCCTTTGCTCAGTGTTTCTATGTAGCAGCAGTCATAGAAAATATCTGTGTGTTTAATATATTCCTGTTTTGTCTCAACATTATTTTATAAGCATCTCTATATTGTTATTTATCTTTTTACAGAACCCACTGTAGTACCATAGAAGTTTGAGAATTAAAATATTTAGTACATGTAAAACTCAGGAAAAGGAATAACATGCAGTTACTATTCCATAAATTATAGCATTGTTATATGCCCTTTTCTAAGCTCAGAATTACCTTTTTATAGAGACCCAGTAGTTACTGGGTTTGAACATTTGTTTTTGTATAAACATCTGAAGGTCTTAGTACTCTTTTTTTCTTAATATTTGATACTTTGCTTTTCAAGGAGTCATTTTCATTTTCAAGCCATTTGCATTGTTTGAGAGTGTCCGTTCACTGACCCTCATTAACATGTGTAATTTATCATTTTTTTAAAAGCTGTTTTTTTTAAATTGCACTATTACATTATATGGATGCATACATGAGAGAGAGAGAGAGAGAGAGAGAAATTTATCTGTGACCTAGTCCCATGTATTTTTTTGAAATTTTAATATTTTCTTACTGTTTTACATAGGCCATTTCATATAGCATGAGCTGCAAATATATTTCTAGCATTTTTTTCTCTTCAGTTTGGCTCTGGGTTTTATTTATTTTATTTTATTTTATTTTTTATTTTTTTGTCTTTTTGCTATTTCTTTGGGCCGCTCCCACAGCATATGGAGGTTCTCAGGCTAGGGGTCGAATCGGAGCTGTAGCCACTGGCCTACACCAGAACCACAGCAACACGGGATCTGAGCCGCGTCTGCAACCTATACCACAGCTCACGGCAACGCCGGATCGTTAACCCACTGAGCAAGGCCAGGGACCGAACCCGCAACCTCATGGTTCCTAGTCGGATTCGTTAACCACTGCGCCACGACGGGAACTCCTGGCTCTGGGTTTTAAAAAAAATTATACGTATTTTTCATTTTCTTGAGGTCTTATCTGTCCTCTCTCAATCCTCCCTTCCCCTTTCCTTCCTTAGACTTGTTATTTCTGTCATTCCTACACTGCAAAGTTTATGATTAATTCCTGTGTTCATTTCCTTTTTATTTCTCCAGTTAAATCTATTCAGTGCCCACTAATGTCTCTTTTTCATGGTTCCTCCATTATCTCTTTGTTAGAATAAGTTTGTCCTCTGGTAGTTTCATCAAGAAGGGCTCGTGGGAAACACCATCTCTGAGTTCCTCAGTGGTCAAAACTATGTGTGTATATGTGCGTGTGGTTTTAACAGCCTTAGTCGTGGGGATATAAAATTTTTGGCTCACCCTTTACCTCCTTGAATGATTTGTAGATGTTACTTGACCCTCTTCCAATGTTAAAAATGTCAATGTCAAGAAATTTGAGGCCAATTGTATTTCTTTCCTTTGAACAAATGACTTTATCTTTTTGTCTTACAGACCCTTGACATTCCTTATTTATTTATTTATTTTTATTTTTTTATTTTTAAGACCCATGTACTGCGGTACATGGAAGTTCCCAGGCTAAGGAACTGCAGCTGCTGGCCTATGCCACAGCCATAGCAACACTGAGCCGCACCTGCGTCCTATACCACAGCTCATGGCAACACCGGATCCATAATCCACTGAGTGAAGTCAGGGATCAAACCGGCATCCTCTTGGATACGAGTCGGGTTCATAGCCCACTGAGCCACAACAGGAACTCCCTGAGATTCCTTTTTTAAATTCTAGCTTTACAATTCAAAAACATTTACGGAGATGACTTGGTGTTGACTATATCTGGCCAATTTGCTGCAGTCCACGCCATATCCTGTCTTTAAGGAGATTCAAGTCGTGTTCTAGCCAGGACATTTTTCTTGCATCAAATCTTTAAATATGTTAATTTCCCATTACTATGATCTTCTTTTGGGGACTCTAATAATATAGATGTTCCATCTCTTTTTCCTACATCCTATGGCTATTATTTTTTAAACTAAGTTTAATTTTGTCTTAGTTTTGTTTGTTTTCTCTCTCTGTCCTTCATATCTCCTACCATATTTTTCCTAGTAGCTGTTTTTCCTTGTATTCTTTCTAGTTTTATGATTATTTATCTGGTAATTTTGGCTTTTTTTAGTATTAAACTTTTCAATTTGAGATTGTAGATTCATAAGCAGCTATAAGAAGTAATAATGAGAGATCCCATGGAAACTTTATCCAGGTTTTTCCCCCTAATAACATCATGTAAAACCGTGACACATTACAGTACCCTACTATAATATGATGCTACACCCAGGACAATGACATAGGTACAGTTAAGATACAGTTTCTATCACCGCAAAGATTCTTTGGGTTGCCCTTTTGAAAATATTTTTTTTAATTGAGGTACAGTTAATTTACAAGGTTGTGATAATTTCTGATGTACATCAAAGTAACCCAGTCATACATATACACATATCCATTCTCTCTCAGACTCTTTTTCCCCATAGATTATCATGGAATACTGGGTAGAGTTCTCTGTGCTATACAGCAGGTCCCCATCAGCCAATCATCCCATATTTATAGCCATGCCCACTTCATTCTTGACTCTATACCCTCTACCAATCGTGATCCTAGCAACCACTAATCTCCAGTTATTCTCTATAATGTTGTCATTTCTAGAATGTTATAAATGAAACCATACAGTCTGTAACTGATTAAGGTTGACTTTTTGGGCTTAGCTTTATTTTCTGGAGATTCCTCCAAGTTTTTACCGTGTCAATAGTTTATTCCTTTTTATTGCCAAGCAGAACTCCCTGTTATGTATGTATCATGGGATATTTCACCATCTACCTATGAAAGAACCTCTGAGTTTTTTCCAGCTTTTGGCTCTTACAAATAAAGCTGCTAAAGATATTAGCGTACAGTTTTTATGGGAACATAACATTTTGTTTCTGTGGAATAAAGGGCTAGGAGTACAATTTTTGTGTCTTAGGGTCATTACATGTTTCTTTTCTTAAGATGCTACCAAACCATTTCCTAGAGTGGCTGGGCCATTTTACATCTGCACTAACAATGTATGAGGGACCCAGTGTCCCTATATCCTCACCAGCATTGGGTGTTGTCAGTATTTTTTATTGTAACTATTCTGTTAGGTATGTTAGTTATATCTCTTTGTGGTTTTACTTTGCATTTTCCTAATAGATGAGACTGAACATATTTTCACGGGCTTATTTGCCATTGGTATATCTTATAGTAATATCTATTTATGTCTTTAACCCATTTTAAAATTGTATTTTGATTAGTTTCCTCTTACAGTAATTTCTTAAAAGTTTTTATTTATATTTTTTTTTCCACTTTTGCTGCACCCAAGGGAAATGAAAGTTCCTGGGCGAGGGATTAAAACTGCACCACAGCAGCCACCAGAGCTGCTATAGTGACAATGCCAGATCCTCAACCTTCTGAGCCACAAGGAACTCCAAACGTTTTATTTTAAAAGTGGTGGGTTTTTTTGTTTGTTTGTTTGTTTGGTCTTTTGTCCTTTTAGGGCGTACCCACAGCACATGGAGGTTCCCAGGCTAGGGGTTGAATCGGAGGTGTTTCTGCCAGCCTACACCACAGCCACTGCAATGCCAGATCCAAGTCGCATCTGTGACCTATACTGCAGCCCACGGCAACGCCGGATCCTTAACCCTCTGAGCAAGGCCAGGGATCAAACCTGCATCCTCATGGTTCCTAGTCGGGTTTGTTTTCACTGCTCCATGACAAGAACTCCTAAAAACTTTAAGTTTATGGAAAAATTGCAAAGATATTACAGAAAGCTTCCATATATGCCACACTCAGTTTTCCCCAGTATTAGTACCACTCATTAGGAATAAATTTGATACATTATTATTAACTGAAGTATAATGAATTATTTAGCTTTTGACTAATGTTGGTTTTCTGTTCCAAGATCTGATCTTGGATACCACATTTAATCCAATAGACTTCCTTAGTGTGAAAATGTCTCAGAATTTTCTATTTGATGACTTTGACAGTTTTGAGGAATAATAGTCAAGTACTTTATAGAATGTCCCATAACTAGAATTTGTTTGATATTTTTCCTGTGGTTGGACTAGAATTGAGGGGTTTGGGAAAGAATCATAGAGGTAAACAGCCATTTTTATATCATGTCAAGATTACGTACGGTCAGCAGGTAGAAGTTGACCTTGATCACCTGGCTGAGGTAGTGATTGTTAGGTGTCTCTACCATAAAGTTAATGCCTTTTTACTGCTTTTTTTGTGCAGTACACTTAGGAAAGAAATCACCACCATGCACAACCTACATACATGCCCTAAGGAATGGATAGTTATCACTACTTCCTTGAAGCCAAGTATCTGCCCAAATTATTATGAATTCTGCATGTGAATTTGTCTTTTCTTCCCTGTTTGTGTTTTTATATACTTATTCATTCATTTAGTTTAAATAGTTTGGACTCTGGGTATTTATTTTCTATTTTGGGCTACAATATTATTATAACTTTATTTCTTTTGTTCCTTTGGCCACTGGGGCTCTTTCAGATAGCTCCAGTATCCTTTTGACATACTCTCACTGCCATAGGGATTTTTTATTTTATTTTTATTTTTTAGCACTTCCTTACTTTCTGACATTACAAGATTCTCCAAGCTGATCTTATGTATTTTTCAACTGTGTTGTAGAATCAGCCATTTCTCTTTTATTGAAGAATGGTATTAAAAAACCAAGATCTGGGTACTAGCTGGGTTTGTGGCTACTGGGGTATTGTTTCTAGCTGACAGACCAAGGAAATATATGTGTATACTAACGCCTATAGATACACATACTTAAAAGTATTTCTATGTGTAACCATAGGTATATATGTATTAGGCTAAAAATGAAGTAATAGTAAAGAATATTTCCATATGAAACTATCTATACCTATATTGGACTAAACATGGATTCATAGTAATGAACATTTCTATACATAACCATCTGTTTCTGTGTTAGACTAAACATGAGTTCATGGAAATCTGCCCACTTCTAATTCATCACTATATATATCAGTAGAGCACCTTCCCCTTCCTAATCTTTAAAATCCCCTGCAGAGTTCCCACTTTGGCCCCATGGTAATGAGGCCGACTAGTAACCATGAGGATGTCGGTTCCATCCCTGGCCTCACTCAGTGGGTTAAAGATCCAGCGTTGCCATGAGCCGTGGTGTAGGTCGCAGATGCAGCTCAGATACGGCGTTCCTGTGGCTGTGGCATAGGCCAGCAGCTATAGCTCCAATTCAACCCCTGGCCTGGGAACTTACATATGCTGCAAGTGCAGTCCTAAAAAGACAATAAAATAAAATATTCACCTCAATAATGAAAACCATGACTTTTACCATTTTCCATCTGCTTATTATTAATTCCAGTAAATAGTTAATAAGGTGTCAGAACTATTAATCAGCGCCCCTGTAGGAAATCACTTTATCAGCTAGACTCATTACAGTTTCTCTTGTCTTTGATCTTAAAGGAACCACTCAATTATAGATACTTAGATCAGCACCTTCTGCCCAACCCCTCCAGTGAATTGTTTTATATTTTGGAAATGCACTCAGATTATTTTGTTACAGTCTTCACTGATTTAGTAGATGTTCTTATCAAGCTGAGGAAGTTCCCCTCCACTGCTAGTTTGTTGAGTTTTTATCATGAATGATGTTGGATTTTGTCAAGTAGGTATGGTTTTGGTGTTCAAGTGTTTTGAGATTTTCTTGTTATCTTTCTATTATTTCTATTTTGATTCCATCTAGTCAGAGAACATATTATCAGTGGTTCCTTTTTAAAATTATGTTAACATTTGTTTCATGAAAAAGAATATGGCCTATTTTGGTAAATGTATGTATTTCATGGGCTTTGAAAATATTGTGTATTCTGCTGTTATTGGATTGAGTATTCAATGAATGTGAACTAGATCTTGTTGGTTGATCATGTTGTTGATTTCTCCTATATCCTTGCTGATTTTCTGTCTCGTTTGTCAGTTTTTGAGAGAAAGAGAGAGATGTTAAAATGTCAGACTATAATTATGGATATATCTATTTCTTCTTTCAGTTTTATAAATTTTTGCTTTGTTGTTTGATGTATATACCTTTTGAGTTTCCCCTTCATTCCTAAGCATATTTTAACTGGATATTTTTACAGAATAGAATTCTGGGTTAACAGTTCTCTTCTTTCATTTCTTAAAAATGTGGTACCATATCTTTCTGGCCTTAGTGTCTAGTGACAAATCCGCTATACATTTGAACCAATTTCCTCTTGTAGGTAAGGGAATATTTCTTTTTGGTTACTTTCAATTCGTTTCTTTGTTTTTAATTTTTTTTTTTTTTTTTTTTTTTGGCCACACCTGTGGCATGTGGAAGTTCCCCAGCCAGGGATCAAATCTCGCCACAGCAGTGACCCAAGCTGCTGCAGTGACAATGCTGGATCTTTAACCCACTATACCACAGGGGAACTCCTGCTTTTAATTTTTAGTTTGACTATGATATGGCTTGGTATATATTTCTTTGGGTTTGTCCTCTGGGCTTTTACTAAGCTTTTTTAAGGGTCCTGTCTTTTGCCAAGTGTGGAATTTGGTTCATCATTTCTTCGCATGCTTTTTAAGTCCCACTTTCTCTTCTCCTTATGAGATTCAGATGACAAACAGTGGTTAGGTCTTTTGTTATAGTCCCATTGATTCTTTAGGCTCTTTTTTTTTTAATTTGGTTCTTCTCTATATATTTTGGTTCTTCTCTATATCTTTTATATGTTTGCTGAGACTTTCTACTTTTTTTGTTTGTTTTTGTTTTGTTTTTTATTTTTTCAGGCTCAAAAAAGTTTTTATTTTTTATTTTTTTTGTTTTAATTTTATTTATTTATTTTTTTTATTTTCCCACTGTACAGCAAGGGGGTCAGGTTATCCTTACATGTATACATTACAATTACATTTTTCCCCCAGCCTTTCTTCTGTTGCAACATGAGTATCTAGACATAGTTCTCAATGCTGCTCAGCAGGATCTCCTTGTAAATCTATTCTAAGTTGTGTCTGGTAAGCCCAAGCTCCCTATCCCTCCCACTCCCTCCCCCTCCCATCAGGCAGCCACAAGTCTCTTCTCCAAGTCCATGAGTTTCTCTTCTAAGGAGATGTTCATTTGTGCTGGATATTAGATTCCAGTTATAAGTGATATCATATGGTATTTGTCTTTGTCTTTCTGACTCACTTCACTCAGGATGAGATTCTCTAGTTCCATCCATGTTGCTGCAATTGGCATTATGTCATTCTTTTTTTATGGCTGAGTAGTATTCCATTCTGTATATATACCACATCTTCCTAATCCCATCCTCTGTCGATGGACATTTGGGTTGTTTCCATGTCTTGGCTATTGTGAATAGTGCTGCAATGAACATGCAGGTGCATGTGTCTCTTTTAAGGAGAGTTTTGTCCGGATAGATGCCCAAGAGTGGGATTGTGGGGTCATATGGAAGTTCTATGGATAGATTTCTAAGGTATCTCCAAACTGTTCTCCATAGTGGCTGTACCAGTTTACATTCCCACCAACAGTGTAGGAGGGTCCTCTTTTCTCCACAGCCCCTCCAGCACTTGTTACTTGTGGATTTATTAATGACGGCCATTCTGACTGGTGTGAGGTGGTGTCTCATGGTAGTTTTGATTTGCATTTCTCTTATAACCAGCGATGTTGAGCATTTTTTCATATGTTTGCTGGCCATCTGTATATCTTCTTTGGAGAAATGTCTATTCAGGTCTTTTGCCCATTTTTCCATTGATTGATTGGCTTTTTTACTGTTGGGTTGTATAAGTTGTTTATATATTCTAGAGATTAAGCCCTTGTCCATTGCATCATTTGAAACTGTTTTCTCCCATTCTGAAAGTTGTCTTTTTGTTTTCTTTTGGGTTTCCTTTGCTGTGCAAAAGCTTTTCAGTTTGATGAGGTCCCATGGGTTTATTTTTGCTCTAATTTCAATTGCTTTGGGAGACTGACCTGAGAAAATATTCATGATGTTGATGTCAGAGAGTGTTTTGCCTATGTTTTCTTCTAGGAGATTGATGGTGTCCTGTCGTATATTTAAGTCTTTCAGCCATTTTGAGTGTATTTTTGTGCATGGTGTGAGGGTGTGTTCTAGTTTCATTGCTTTGCATGCAGCTGTCCAGGTTTCCCAGCAATGCTTGCTGAACAGACTTTCTTTTTCCCATTTTATGTTCTTGCCTCCCTTGTCAAAGAGTAATTGACCATAGGTGTCAGGGTTTATTTCCGGGTTCTCTATTCTGTTCCATTGGTCTGTCTGTCTGTTTTGATACCAGTACCACACTGTTTTGATGACTGTGGCTTTGTAGTATTTCTTGAAGTCTGGGAGAGTGATGCCTCCTGCTTGGTTTTTGTTTCTCAGGATTGCTTTGGCGATTCTGGGTCTTTTGTGGTTCCATAGAAATGTTTGGATTGTTTGTTCTAGTTCTGTGAAAAATGTCATGGGTAGTTTGATGGGGATTGCATTGAATCTGTAGATTGCTTTGGGTAGTATGGCCATTTTTACAATATTGATTTTCCCAATCCAGGAACATGGACTATCTTTCCATTTCTTTACATCTTCTTTGATTTCTTTGATTAAAGTTTTATAGTTCTCGGCGTATAGGTCCTTGACCTCCTTGGTCAGGTGTATTCCGAGGTATTTGATTTTGTGAGGTGCAATTTTAAAAGGTATCGTATTTTTGTATTCCTTTTCTAATGTTTCATTGCTGGTATACAGAAATGCAACTGACTTCTGAATGTTCATCTTATAGCCTGCTACTTTGCTGAATTTATTAATTAGTTCAAGTAGTTTTGGGGTTGAGTCCTTAGGGTCTTCTATGTATAGTATCATGTCATCTGCATACAGTGACAGTTTGATCTCTTCTCTTCCTATATGGATGACTTTTATTTCTTTTGTTTGTCTAATTGCTGTGGCTAGGACTTCCAAAACTATGTTGAAGAGCAGTGGTGAGAGGGGGCATCCCTGTCTTGTTCCAGATTTGAGTGAGAAGGCTTTCAGTTTTTCCCCATTGAGGATTATATTAGCTGTGGGTTTCTCATAAATGGCTTTGATTCTATTCAGGAATGTTCCCTCTATACCCACTTTGGCGAGGGTCTTGATCATGAATGGATGTTGGACTTTGTCAAATGCTTTTTCTGCGTCTATTGAGATGATCATATGATTTTTGACTTTTTTTTTTGTTAATGTGGTGTATGATGCTGATTGATTTGTGTATGTTGAACCATCCTTGTGAACCTGGGATGAACCCAACCTGGTCATGGTGTATAATTTTTTTGGTATGTTGTTGGATTCGGTTGGCTAAGATTTTGTTGAGAATTCTTGCATCTGTATTCATCAATGATATTGGGCGATAGTTTTCTTTTTTGGTGGTATCTCTGTCTGGCTTTGGAATGAGGGTGATGGTGGCATCATAGAATGTCTTTGGGAGTATTCCTTCTTCTTCCACCTTTTGAAAGAGTTCAAGGAGGATGGGCACCAATTCCTCTTTATATGTTTGATAAAATTCACCTGTGAAGCCATCTGGTCCTGGACTTTTATTTGTAGGGAGTGATTTTATGACCTCTTCAATTTCATTTCTAGTGATCGGTCTGTTCAGTTGGTCTGTTTCTACTTGATTCAGTTTTGGCAGGCTGTAAGATTCTAGAAAATTGTCCATTTCTTCCAGATTGTCAACCTTGTTGCCGTGTAGTTGTTCATAGTATTCTCTTATGGTTTTTTGTATTTCTGCTGTATCCGTTGTGATTTCTCCTTTTTCATTTCTAATTTTGCTTATTTGGGTTCTTTCTCTCCTCTTTTTAGTGAGTCTGGCCAGGGGTTTGTCAATTTTGTTCACCTTTTCAAAGAACCAGCTCTTGGTTTTATTAATTTTCTCTATTGTTTTTTGAGTCTCTATTTTATTGATTTCTTCTTTGATCTTTATAATTTCCTTCCTTCTGCTGACTTTAGGACTTTTTTGTTCTTCTTTTTCTAATTCGTTTAGGTGGAGGGTTAAGTTGTCCATTTGGGATCTTTCTTCTTTTTTGAGAAAGGCCTGTATTGCTCTAAATTTCCCTCTGAGCACTGCTTTCGCAGCATCCCATAGATTTTGAGAGGTTGTGACTTCATTATCATTTGTTTCAAGGTAGTTTTTAAGTTCCTTCTTGATTTCCTCATTGACCCATTGGTTTTTTAGTAGCATGTTGTTTAGTCTCCATGTAGTAGGTTTTTTCTCTTTCCTTTTCCCATGGTTGATTTCTAATTTCATGGCATTGTGGTCAAAGATACTTGAGATAATTTCTATGCTCCTAAATTTATTGAGATGAGCTTTGTGTCCCAATATGTGGTCGATTCTTGAGAATGTCCCATGAGCATTTGAGAAGAATGTGTATTCTGCTTTTTTTGGATGTAGTGTCCTGAAGATATCAATGAAGTCTAACTTTTCTATTGTTTCCTTTAGGATCTCTGTTGCTTTATTGGTTTTCTGTCTAGAGGATCTGTCCATTGATGTGAGGGGGGTATTAAAGTCTCCTACTATGATTGTATTCTCATCAATATCTCCCTTTCTGTCTGTTAATATTTGTTGTATGTATCTGGGTGCTCCTATATTTGGGGCATATATGTTGACGATAGTAACATCCTCTCCTTGGATGGATCCCTTAATCATTAAGTAGTGTCCTTCTTTGTCTTTCTTTATGTGTTTTGTTTTAAAGACAAAAAGACATAAAGACTATTTTGTCTGATGTGAGTGTTGCGACTCCTGCTTTTCTGTCATGTCTATTGGCGTGAAATATTTTTCCCCACCCTTTCACTTTCAATCTATATGTATCTTTTGTCCTAAGGTGAGTTTCTTGTAGGCAGCATATTGAAGGTTTTTGCCTTTTTATCCACTCAGCCACTCTGTGTCTTTTGATTGGGGCGTTCAGTCCCTTGACATTTAAGGTGATAATTGATAGATGATTATTTATTGCCATTTGAACCTCGTGTTCCAGTTGAGTCTATGGTTCTCCATTCTTCCTTTCTTTTTTTTTTTTTTTTGGTTGGATGGTCTCCTGTTATTATCTGCTTGAGTGTATTTTTTTTTCCATTTTTTGCAAATGCAATATTTGGTTTTGGCTTGTGGTTGCCCTGTTTTTTAAGTATGCTAACCCCTTCCCATAATTGTGTGTTTTAGCCTGATGGTCCTGTACGTTCAAACACTTCATTACTATATTAAAATTAAGAAGAGAAACATACAAACAAACAAAAAGGGTTATTTACTTCCTAACATCCCTTGCCCACATTTTATGGTTTTGATGACTCTTTTTTATTTTTTTCTTTTTAATTGTATTTTGTTTGAGGCCTGTTCATGATTAAATCTGTATGCTGGCTTATTTGAGTGACTGCTCTCTGATTGCGGTTTCCTCAGTCCTAGTTCTTCCTCTTCTTTTTTTTTTCTTTTCTTTTTTCTTCTCTTTCCTTCCTTTCTTTTTGGTTTAGAGAAGCCCTTTCAATATTTCCTTTAACCTGGGTTTTGTGTTGCTGTATTCTTTAAGTTTTTGTTTGTTGGAAAAAATTTTTATTTTCCACTTTCTACTTTTTAAAATTGTTTCATCTGTGTTAATGATTGCTTATCAAAGCATTTTTATGATGACTGTTTAAAATCTTTGCCACATAATTCTAATGCTGTTGTCACTTCAGTGTGTTTATTAATGGCCCTTTTTTATTAAAGATGAGATTTTTCTTGCTATTGGTATAATGAGCAATTTTTAAAAAATATTGAAACCTAGACATTTGACATATCAGGCAACTCTGGATCTTTTTAAAACCTTGTCTTTTCGCTAGTTTCTTCTGACACCATTTCAGCAGAGGAAGGACAAATGCCTCATTATTGCTGGTGGCAGTGCGGCAGGGGAGTAGAAGACCAAGTTCCTCTCTTTGTGTTTGTGAACATTCAAGGTGGATAGAATGTCTCCTTGTGGCTAGGAGGTAGTAGGCTTTCTCGTTTCTCACTAGACTTCTGATGGTAAAACCCGGGTTTGGTGGGTACTTTTTTACTGTTCTCAATGTGGACTCCACTGGCACCACCAGGGAGGGAAAAGCATTATTGTTGCCTCAAAGGGTTGAAGGTCTTTACTCTCATCTCTGGTACTATCCCAGCAGGGACACTGGGTTACTTCTCACTTGGCCTTTGCTGCCACAGCTGGGGCTAGAGCCAGTTTTTTTCTGTGTTATGTAGACAGAGTATAGTGACTATTATTTAAATATTTCTTCCCTTTTCTTGATCCTTTGGCTAGACAGAGCAGGCTTTTGTTGGTTCCTATTATTGCCTGCACGCTTTGGCATTTCTGGGTTGTTGGGTTTTCTAATATTCAGTCTGAGATATGTGAGGCAAAACAACAAACAAAAAACCAGCCAGGGAACTCAACACTGTGTTATTCTTTGGATTCTAAGGTCCCTAATGAATATGCCTTCTCCTTTCAACTTTCAGAGTCTTCCTCTGATTGTTTTAGATAGACAGACAGATCAATATCCAGAGTTTTTAGTTGTACTTAGTGGGAGGAATATTGCAAAGTACATCTACTTCTTCTTGCCATGAATGAAGTCCCTTTCAAATGTTTGTTTTTGTATTCTACTTCTATTCTATGTTCTATCCTCACAGATCACATTCTATATCCTCTTTTTATTTCTCAATGTCTTCCCTAAATTCTTGCATTTATACCGTATTTTGCATTTTTCTTTTCAGTATTCCTAGTGATTGTTGCTACCTCATATTTTCTGAAAGCTTTGCAATATTTTTAGTTGTATTTTTTCTATGTGACAGTATTTTATGGTAAATTTTTTTTAATTTAATACGTTTGCTCTTCTTTGTTACAGCTTTCTTGTCATAACTTTGTGTGATGAGTTTAGAACTTTCTTATTACTCCTGTGAGTAAGTTGGCTATTTGCGGATTTGTGATGGTGTCAGAGTTCAGAATGAGGAAGATGAGGGGAAGTTGTCCAGGTGCCCAAACTGAAAGCTCTCTCCTTCTCTGCTACCAAGGATAAATATGCAAATGTGTCATTCCTTAAAATATGGCACATTGATGTGATTATTTGTATGCCCAGGACATCTCCTTCTTTAAACTGAACCAAGTCAAAGAATTTTTCTATTGCCAGTCTGCTTCATCTTCTAACCAATTGCCAATATAATTCAATTGCCAATATAATTCTTTTACCATAGGTTAAGCTCTCACCTTCAGGAAGTGCTTTACTGCTGACTCTCTGATATCCACTGTTGCCATGTCCTCTCAAAAATTTCATTCTTTATAATTTTCTTCACTTTTCCAGAGATTCAGCTGTTTCTGGCAGATCATATACATGTCTCTGGGTTATGTCTATACCTAAGCTTCATTGTAAATGGAGTTTGAAGATTTTTTTTCTCCTTGACTTCTTGTTGCTGTTTTATGATTTCCAAGAGGAAAATGTAGGGGAAAAAAATGCTGACTTAGGGAGAAATTTTCATAGGGGAAATTTTTAACCTGCATTTATTGAGTACCTAATGTTTCAATCCTTCACTTTCATACTTCAAAAGAATCAAAAGAAGACATGTATTGGAAGATGTGACAACAAAGAACATGTTGATAGGGTTTGTGCGGGGTAACAATTTTCAATTGGCAATTTAGCCTTCATCAAAATACTTTCTAGAAAATTCACAGAAATTTCTTTTGAGTTAACTAAATGTTGTCTCCAGTCTATTCTTTGACTAGTTGGTGATTTCAGGTAAAATGCTTTCAAAACTTCTGCATGAAGCACTTATTGTATGTTGGAATGAAGTTCTAAATGCCCGATACACTAATTACTATTACTTTCCATGAACTCCAGCATAATGCATATGTTGGAAGATTGAACTGGTAGGCTTATTTTAGAGTTTCTGTTTTATAAGGAAAGAAACATTCTACACATATAATGGTGCTATGCAATTTGACTGAATCCATCAGACACCTTGTCACAGAAGGTTTTTTTTTAATAGGTCCTTTTATAGTCAAAATGGGACTTTGGCACATAGCAAGAGTTGCCACTTATTTTTCACTATCGATTCCAGGAGTCCTAATTTACTACCTCTTTTAGTGGGAAAAATAGGAGAGTTGATATGCTTTTTTTTTTAATCAAGAGGCATAACTGGAATCTAGCCCCTAGTACAAATTTGAAAGCTATAGAAAATTATACATGGTAAATAAAGGTCATCTATAGATTTTCCACTCAGAGATGTCACCTTTCTAATGTTCTAGAATATTTCCTATCAGTCTTTTTTCTGTGAGTTTCAAGTTAATTGGCATCATGCTGTCCAAGTAATCTTAGTTCTTTGCTTTTCTTTGGTTTAATACTAAGTAATATTCTCTGTCATTAAAAGTCTTCACAAATATCATTCTAATTATTGAATATTCTTATTCAATCTTCTTGAAGTACCTAAAAGTAGACCACAGCAAAGCAAAGGCATACCATTCGTGGATAGCAAGAGGTATCATTAAAATATCAATCATCCCACAATTAATATATTAATATACAAGTAAAACATCATCTCAATTAGAAGTTCAAAAGTTCTTTTAAATTATTTTTGGAAAGATTGTAGGGAAAAAGTTGAAATGATCTTAATCTATGTAGAAGAATAAATGTTCAAAATATCTAAAATTATATTTAAAAATTATGTGATAATTAACTTGTAGAATTAAAATCTATATTTTACTATGATCATCAAAATATTAGGATATTAGCAGAAGAACAGAAATATGCCTGTGGAAAAATATATCTGAGTACTTAGAAAGTTAAAGTATAAAGAATATGGTACTTTGCTTCAGTAGAGAAAGAGTAGTATGTGCTTTCAAAACTGATAATCCATCTGGATAAATAGCAATCTCAGACCCACCCCCCATCCCACACACACACACACACACACACACAAATCCAGATAAATAAAAAGGCTAAATGCTTTTTAAAAAATAGAACTAAAAACCTAATAAGAGAATATAGTTGAATGTTTTTATAACTTTAGATTAAAGGAAAGCAATTTGAGCAAGACAAGAAACTCAGAGCCATAAAAGAAAAGAGACATTACATCCATAATGCATTTTTATATGTTATGTTACACCAAAAACCAAATCAAAAGACAAATGAGAAGCTGAGAAATGTTGTAATACATATGACAGGAAAGGAATGTTAGCTATAATATTAAGAAAAACATAGAATTACATTGCCAAAGTTGAGCATCCCAAAAGAAAAATTTTCATAGACTATTAATAAGAAATTGACAGAAGAGGATATTCAAAAGGCCAAGAAACATATGAAAGAGTGATTTATTTCACTAGTAATGGTAAGATACAGCTTATCACCCATCAGACTGGCAAAAAAGTAATGAGGTGCTTGTGAGTACCTGGAGGTGGGACTTTCATATACTCCCTGTGGGAATGGTGACAAGTATAGACCTTAAAAAAGTAATATGGAAATATGCATTTTAAACTGAAAAATGCACCCCCTTTGACATAGCAACTCCATTGCTAAGAAACTTTTCTATCAAAATAAAATCGCTCACATATGGCAAAATAAAAACAAAAGTCTGTATACTCTGAATGCCAATCAATAAGAGAATGGTTGAAATAAAGTATGTTTCACTCATCTTAGGAAATATCATCCAGCTAATGAAAAAGAATGACTTAGAACTATATCTAGTGACCCACGACAGTGTCCATGATGCATGATGTTGCGTGAGAAAAGTCAGTTACTGAGAAATGTCTATAGAATGATCACATTTATGTAAAAATTAAGCAATGAGAAAAATGTCCTCTGCTTGTGAGTTGAATTTGTGCATATAATTTATATGAGCCTGGAGAAAAGTGAAGAAGGATACAAACCTATGAGTAAGTAGGCTTATCTTAATGGGGTCAGAATGAAGTAAGATACACAAAGGCAATAGCAAAATAGTAACATAGCAATGGTATGTTTTGTAAAATTTAGAATAGCAAACTTCTAATTTATTTTAACTTTTCACAAGTTGCATATGCATAAAGAAGGACTGAAGAGTTCTCCATTAAAATGGAAATATGGATCAGGTGATGAAATTCTGGAGAATTTTCCTTTGAGTCACCATTGTTATTTTCATAGCAGGTTAAATTAAATTATTTAAGAAGGCATTCATTTTTTAACCACATACTCTTTTACTTAAGTGCCCAAAATTTGGGCTATGAACAACCCTATATGTAAGTCATACATATTTCAGAGTATTTTCTTAGAAAAAATTTCAAAAGCATAAAAGATTAAAATATTCAAATAGTTTGAAAGTTCCTAATATCTGTAGCCAAATGCTCTTAGAAATTATTCCTACATAACACTATTGAGATTTTAAGAGAATAATACTTACACCTTCTCCCTGCTTCTAGTGTTCTATTAATTTCTGACTTGATTATGCTATTTCTTTCATTTTTTGGAAAGTTTTTCAATTTTAAAATTCAAACTATAGTGTATCACACTTTAAAACAATTGTAGTATTTTAAAATGTGCAGTGCATGGAGAATAAAAACAATCTGTAATTAGGCTAATCGATTACCTCCGGATCTGAAGAGAAGCATTGCTAATATTTTTTCCCTCTATCTTTCCCATCATACGTGCTGGTAATCCTTATCAAGGGAAATTGGCTGTATCTCAGAAAATTACACATGCACTAGTTCATAAATAAATTTCGAAGAACCTTCCTCAAAATACATCAGTAAAGTATGAAATAATGTATGCATAAGGTTATTCATTATCACACTGTATGTAATGCAAAAATTGTAAGTATCCTAAATATCTATGAGTAGATTCTCATACTATGAGGAGGAGTTTCCATTGTGGCTCAGCAGGTTAAGAACCCCACATAGTCTCTTTGAGGATATGGGTTCAATCCCTGGCCTTACTCAGTAGGTTAAGGATCCAGTGTTGCTGCAAGCTGTAGCATAGGTCACAGATGTGGTTCAGACTCGGATCTGGTGTTGCTCTTGCCTAGGCCTCAGCTGCAGCTCCAATGCAACTCCTAGCCTAAGAAATTCCATATGCCTCAGGTGTGGCTGTTAAAAAAAAAAAAAAAAAAAGGTAGCAAAAGGAAATAAAAGATATATACCCAAGTTCAGAGTGATCTGTTGAATATTTTAAGTGAATTTTGTATTCATTAGGATAAATATGTCCCAAATATTGCAAGGGAAATACTTACACTAACAAAAATTTTGTTGTTGGAATTCCCTTCATGGCTCAGTGGTTAACGAACCTGACTAGGATCTGTGAGGATGCGGGTTAATCCCGGGCCTCGCTCAGTGGATTAAGGATCTGGTGTTGCTGTGAGCTGTGGTGTAGGTCGCAGATGTGGCTTGGATCCCGCATTGCTGTGTCTGTGGTATAGGCCAGCAGCTGTAGCTCCATTTCGACCCCTAGCCTGGGAACTTTCACGTGCCGCAAGTGCACACCTAAAAAGCAAAAAAAAAAAAAAATTGCTTATTTGAAATCCAAATTTATTTCGGCATCATTAATTTTTATTTGCTAGATCTGATAGCCCCTGAGAAGAAGATTCCAAGATGGAGTTTAGTGTGCAGGATGTTTGTAGTGGTGCCCCTGCTACCAACACCCAACAATGCAGGAAAAGATTGGGCAGAGAGAGAGAAGTTCCATTGCAGTGAAAGGCAAAAAAACCTTAGGCTATCTCACAAGGATCTCTCGAGTTGACATGGTCCATCAGCGTGTCCTCCACTGGACCTAAATGGCTGGACTTTATGGCTTCTTCCTCAGTCACTGGATGTGGTTAAGGCAGCTCTCTATGGCTGAAGCAGCCCTGAAGGGGCCAATAGCTGAAGACCATTTGCTTATGCCATTTTCGGCAGCTAAGCAAAAAGTCCTTTTCCAAAGGAAGGTCTGGATGACTAAATTTTGTATTTCTCACAGTGAAAAAAGCAAAGTGCTGAAAAGTGTAATATATCTACTTTTGATTTTCAAAGGCATAAAATGCAATATATAGGGCCTTTGCTTATATTTGTAAGAGTAAACATTACATTTAACTTAACATTAATAAAAATGGTTAACAATGGCAAAAGAGGGAATAGAGTAATGGAACTGAGATATCTCTGAATATACTTTGCTCAGTAGTTATAACTTTGGTTATAATTTTTTATGTTAGTAAAAATAAAATGAAAGCCAAGGTAAAAAAAAAAAAGCCTTATGAAGTTAAGCTGAAATAAGGAAATCTCTATCAAGTGCTGATGATATAACAACTCAGAGAAAACATTATATCAAGTAATTCTAGAATGGGCTTTTGATCATGTAACCTTAATTGGATACATTCTAAGTTCAAAAATGTAAGGACTAAAAAATATTTTAAACTTCACTATTACTGGTATTATTGTTTTTGGACTATATTTTTTATATCATAGGGTAAATAATTATGCTAATTTTGTTGGAAATCGGTATTTTCAGCACAAGAAAAAAGATTCAATTATAAAATCAGAGAATTTAAGAAAAAATCCTGTAATAATTATTTGAATTGGAAATATCAGAATGACTTATTTTAAAAAGAGAAATATTGGCTAGTTTTGTGCCCTAGAAAGCACCAGTTATCATGAGAACTAACTACTCAGATTATGGTTTCTAAATACCCTTCTTTTCTAAAAGTAACTTGAGGCTCCTTGAAGAATCTGTTTTATGAGAAAGCCAAGCACTTTTCAAAAAAGAACGTGGTTGTGTTTAGAGGATGTAGAAGCTGATTCATTACTCTGAATACTTGAGAGCAAAGTGTTTATTCTTCCTTTCTCTTACTAACTGGATTTCAGGGTAACCAAATAAAGACTGGTGGGTGAAAAAAAGAGTGAGGGAAGGATTCTTCTTAAAGAGGAAGAATTCCAGCTAATAAATGTAGAGTAAATGAGACAATGTTTAAAAATCAACAATTTGCAATCCTTAATGAAATAATTCAGGCAGTGGTTATCAACAGATTCCCAAACTGTGAAATGAAAGATTGATGGACAACTGGTTTTTTACCAACTGCCAACGAACCCCACTGCAGATAACTTTAAGGGGCAGAATGAAAATTCACTGTAGAACCATATGTACCCACTGACGAATTTTAGTATTACTAAAGGAGACAGCCAGATTATATGTATATCTGATGGGGGACAATATAGAATACCTATTATACATGAACTCGATTACACTTGAATATAACCAAGTATTTGGATGTAGTGGGCAGATTGTGGGAAGTAAGGGGGAGAGAGAAACAAGTTTAGTGGCACCACAGAGAAGAAATTGGACAAATCCAGAATGTGGAACATTTTAAAAAAGAAATCAGAGGAAACAGATCCTGTTCCTTCAAGTCAATAGCTTTGGGAAGAAAAAGAGATGGGGAAAGGATATTTAGAAGATATTTTAACAACTGAATCATTTGGCTGATACTGTCTGGATGCTGAATCAAATGAAACAACTATAAAAAAAGACATTCTAGGGACAACTGGGGAAATACAAGCATGTATTTTATTAGATAATGTTAAGGAATTATTGATAATTTTGTTAGGAGTAATCCTGGTATTGTGATTATGTGTGAAAATGTCCTCATGTTTTAGGAATACATATTGAATATTTAGGGATAAAATATTGTGATACTTAAGATTTATTTTTAAAAAAGTGACAGATGAAACACATATAGAAAATCCAAATAAGGAGTTCCCGTTATGGCTCAGTGGTTAATGAATGTGACTAAGAACCATTAGGTTGCAGGTTTGATCCCTGGCCTCTCTCAGTGGGTTAAAGATCTGGCATTGCTGTGAGCTGTGGTGTAGGTTGCAGATGCAGCTCAGATCCCGAGTTGCTGTGTCTCTGGTGTAGGCTGGCAGCAACAGCTCCGATTAGACCCCTAGCCTGGGAACCTCCATGTGCTGTGGGTGTGGCCCTAGAAAAGACAGAAAGACAAAAAAAAAGAGAGAGAGAAAAAAAGAAAATCTAAATAAGATAAAAATAATTTTCAATCTCACTAACAAGTATATAATAATAATATAATAATAATAATATATCTTATTTTCTCTACTTTGGTGTCTGAAAATAATAAAAAGTAAGAAAATTTATCTGAGATTTCATTTTAATCCAGATATTTCTTTTTACTTTCTTTTAACTTTGGTATGCTGTCTTTTTGTTGTTGTTGTTTAGTTTTTATTTCACAATCATAAACTTTGCAGTCCAGATAAACTTAAAGGGGGATAAGGAAAATACGGAACCCAAAGAACTGCAGTGCAAGCCTGAAGATTATAGGGTGTTTGAAGAAGATGGAGGTGAAGGAGTGCTCTCTTGAGCTATAGAAGGAATGGTCTCATGGTTAAGATAAAACAAGTCAAATTTATTGGATTTGTCCACAGTCAGCAATGGTTATCTTTTTGCTGGTCTTGCAGTTTCAGGTCCCAAAGCGCTCTATGGTTTCCACAGTATTCATGCCCTCTTTCACCTTGCCAAAGACCACATGCTTGCCATCTAGCCACTCAGTCTTGGCCATGTAAATGAAAAACTGGGAACCCTTTGTGTTGGGGCCATCATTTGCCATGGACAAGATGCCAGGACCCATATACTTCAGGATGAAATTCTCATCAAATTTCTCCTCATAGATGGATTTGCCACCAGTGCTATTGTGGCAAGTGAAATCACCACCCCAGCACATAAATTCCAGAATTATTCTGTGAAAGCAGGAACATTTATATCCAAATCTTTTGTCCCCCAGGGCTCAGAGCACAAAAGTTTTCTGCTCTTGTTGGAACTTTGTCTTCAAACAGCTGGAGGGAGATGCAGCCCAAGGTCTTGTGGTCCAAGGCGATGTCAAAGAACATGATGGGGTTGACCATGGCTGGGCAGTAGAGGAGAATTCTTGACCATGGTATCTGCAAGGTCTGGTATCCTAGCTCTTAATTCTTGGTTTTTTCTTTTGAGATGCTCTTTTATAATTCTACTCAAACATACATCCCCTTAATAACACTTCAAAGAAATGGACCTCTTAAATAGGTCAGTGATTCTCAACTGGGAGTATTTTGGCAATATCTGGAGATAGTTGTACTTAATACAAATGGGGGGTGCTATTTTAGTGAGTAATTATGAAATTAATTGATGAGTGAATGAAAACCATAATAATATGGAACACTAAACTAGGAAATTTTTGAAGATCACGTTTCTCCTCTGAAGGCTTTAAACAAATTCGCCAGGGAGCGGCAAGTCTGTATGTTAGTAGGTAGATATTTGTATAGTAATTTATATGAAAAAAGAAATTTGAGAGAATGAGGGTTTTGTGTTGTAATGACTAAATCACAGATCAAAAATGGATGGAATGCTCTTTTTTTTTAAGGGCTGCGTGCGCTGCATGTGGAAGTTCCCAGGCTAAGGGTCTAATCGGAGCTACAGCTTCTGGCCTACACCACAGCCACATCAATGCAGGATCTGAGCCATGTCTGTGACCTGCACTGGAGCTCTTGGCAACACCAGATCCTTAACCCTCTGAGCAAGGCCAGAGATCAAACCCACGTCTCCATGAGTACTAGTTGGGTTCATCACTGCTGAGCCACAACAGGAACTCTAAAAGTTTTATTTAGTTTTTATTCTTACTTTGTGGCTGAGCCAGTCTTCAAAATTTCCATTCCAAAATACAGTTCAAATACATAACTCTTGGTCTAAATTATATAAATCTCTGAGCCCTTTTCTTTGCTGGCCTTGAGAAGGATTAATTTGAGAGAAAACTATTTTGAGAGTAAATTGGAGAGAAAAGAGTATTTTGGTCATTCTTTAGTTTGGAAGATGAAGGTTTTTGCTGTTTTCCATGTTAGTTTATTTTTTACTTTTGAGTAACTGAAAATGTTCTTTCCTCCCTTTTCCTATTCTTTTCATCCCTAGCCCCTCTTTTCCATGCTTATTCTCTGATAAGTAACTTCTATTGATAAATCCTTTCTACAGGAGATTAGATATAGGACATCTCAAAGCATAAATCTCTACTATATTTTTCAGTAGATTTCATTAGTATTTTTTACATTTAATTTTTGTATTTATCTGAAAATCATAAACATACAAAATAATTAATTACGTATGAAAATATATATCACCCTGCCAATGCCTAGCACAGCTTAATACATGTTACCCTTGTTGACCATTCTGCACGGTTAAAAGTGTAGGTGTTTTCCTATAATTGTTTTCCCTTAAAAAAAGGAAAAAAAAAAAAAAAAACCTATGGTCCTCTCAAGCCTAACAGGTAAAAGCAAGAAATCATATTGGGAAATAGCTTTCATTTTCATAAATGCTATAATTAATCATTTGAAAAATAAAACTATTGGCAGTGACCCCTAATGTTCTTTGAAGTTTCCACACCCACTTTCTGTATGAATTGGGGTGTTAAGTCCTAGTGTCAGTGCCAATTCTAAGTTAGAAATTACATTCTTCCCACTCAGAAATTCCTCCTGCAGTTTCAACAGGAGGAATTATTCTTCATTTTCCCTCCTGAAAACTGTTGTGTAATATTGCTAGCAGAGAGAAGATATTTGGTTCCACCCCAAAGGTAGCTGGATTTCTGTGGAGGTTGAAGTCGGATCTATATATAGAATGTAAAAAGCCTTAGACTAAGTGTAGATGAATAGCACTGTAGATATGTAAGGTATTATTACTATGAATGCATTTTTTTTAACTTTTCTACAAGTTACAACAAGGCTTTAGATCTGCCCAACAGTACTGCAGTGAAGCTGGCTTTATCCCTTCCATTCTTCACATCTAAAACAATTTGTTTCTCTTATATCAACACTACCTTTCAATTTTTATTAAGCCAAGTAATTTGAGGCATTTTTAATTATTTTTTTTTACACTTTCCATACTAGGGAATGAAATGACCAACAAAACCCTTGGTTAAAGCTGTAACATTTGAGTACCACTAAATAAAAGGAGCAGAAAGCAAGCCTTGCTCAGGATTTAAAAAATACATAGGAAAAAATAATCTGCTTCAGTCACACTGTGTCTTAAACACGATTCAGTTGCTACCTGCTGATTTAATCAATCCTTTTCACTTAAAAAATAGAAATTGGAGTGTAATATATGTGGTGAAAAATTTTAATAAAACACTTTTGGATTTTTTTTTCTTAATGTGAAATGAAAATGATCTGAAGGTGGCCAGTGCACCTTTTAAAACCTCTTGAAAAAAGAAAATTAAGTGGTATGAATGCATCAATGTCTGTTTGCAGTTCTCTGTATTTATTACAATATAGGAAGCTTTAGTGTTTACCTCCTTGGAATCTGAGAGATAAATACAGGTCAGTTTGATGACCTGGGGCCAGCCCTTTAGTTGAGGTATTTTGATTTTGATCTTCGAGAGGATGAAATAGTTTGATTTTCCTCTGGACACAAAACTAGTCAGCTTACTCTCAGGTTGGGAGTAAGGGACAAAGACAAGGGCTTGAGCACAAATTATGGTACATCCCTTTTCCCTTATCACCAGCAAGGAGAACCACTTGTACCTCTGACTTAGTAAATGGCCAGCAACACCTATAAATGAAAAATACATTTTAATTAATAGATTAAATGCAAAACCTCCCATTCCCTATCAGAGTATTGAACAAGCTTACTATAAATTACCTTTCCTCTCTCATCTAAGGTGGTTGGAATTCAGATTTTTGACTTAGAGTCCTAGAAAACCAAGACTTTTCTTCTAAGCTAGTGTTAAGTTCCTATGATGATAGGAATGTTCTATATCTGTGCTGTCCTAATAAGTGCCTATGGAGCACTTCTGAAATTAATTTATGTGATTTTAATTAATTTTAATAGCCACATGTGCTTAGTGGTTGACATATGGGGTAACACAATCTAGACATCAGGGAAATGAGTTAGTCAAATGGTAGGCATCATCAACTCAGACTGTATCCACCCTTTCAATGAAAGTTTAGGTCCATAGACCTTGATGGGTGAGTAGATATAGGAGAAAGCATCTGAGCATCTTGGTTCTGGTCCTAGGATTCTGCCCTTTGGACAAATTTTCTTTCAAGCTGAGTTTCTGTAAAATAAGAGTCATAATACTTTGTTCATTTGTGGTGACGATGAATGGAGAATGTGTTCTTAGGACAACTAGCCAGAGTCCTGCTGTAGAAGAGGTGCTTATCAAACATTAATCCTTTCTCTTAATTATTACACATATGCTGTTGATTGAAGACCAAGGCCTACATTGGGCATTAGCCCAAGAGTTTTAAATATTGTAGGTGTGGGTGGGTTCCTGGGAAACCAGCCAAAATCTGTAAGCTCATGCAAAAGTTAGATGTATTTCATTCACTCATTATATTTTATACATTTTGGTTGTACACAGCACTGTACAACCAAAATGTTAAAAGGGTTAAAAGGGCACATCAAGAGTCCTATCAGCTATTGCGTTCTTAAGGTGTGTGTTCAGGACAGTCTGGAATTATGTGAACTGGAGGTCTCAGCAATGGTTCATCAATAGCGAAAATTTTGACTAAGGACATGACCTACATGGTGATGGATGTCAAAGACAGAGCTACAGATTAGTGGCAGTAATTCAATATATCTCTTTCTTTCTCACTCTTGTATATTATTGATTTTATGTTTCTAAAAGACAGAGATATTTTCTTCACTTGATTTGCATAGTAGCAGTGTTCACATTCTGTTTTTCAAAAAAAAATTCCTATGGATGAGGGTACAGATTAACCAGTGTCAAACAGTACTCGAAGAACACCATTGATAGTCTCTTTTCATCTGTGCTTTTCCACCATGAGTTTTGAAATAGCAGTGTTATGCCCAGGACAAATGGGGTAAGCTCTTGAACAAACATCTAAACTCAGGGTCATAAATTTGTGAGATTTAGAAAATTTATTCGCTGTGGGAAATCACACTGGCTGCTTGCCTCCATGCTTAGCAAGCAGGACCATATAATACCGTTGGCAAGAGAGCTTTGAAGCAGCCTGGAAAATAGGGGTGAAAATCTCAGCCTTATGCTATCAGGTCAACAATTTAAATTCATGCCAGACATACAATGACAGAAGCTCCACTGATTGTCAAGGTCCTAACAGGACCTCATCTCCCATCTCATAGTCAACAGCTCAGCCTGACTCTGATTTTGAGAGGGGAGTTAGGTTAGTGGCCATGATTCCTCCCCAGCTGGTTTTCTTGAGGCAATGGGAGTCGGAAAACATGTGCTGTGGAGATTATAGCTCATTCATGAAGGGATTTAATTAGTTTTTAAGTATATAAAATGAAAGAACTAAATCCACTTGAACTTGAATGCTTGAAGTATTTGATAAGTGAGGCATAAACCAAAATCTAGATTATATATAGCCCTCTGATATCAACTCCTTTAACTAGAGGGACTGCAAGAATTAGACTATGATTCATCTTATGTTGAATCTTTGGCAGATGGAGAATGTGGAGGTGTCAGTTAAGCCCAATGTAATTAACAAATTATTTCTGAAATTTGGAGTAGCAATGGCTATTAATTGATTTGGAAGCTAAATTCTCAAAGTCATGGTGTAGCTGCATAAGGGAAATTTCACATCCTGGAATCTTTTACTTTGCCTTGTAACAGGTATAATATGGTATAGGGAGATAGCTTGGAAGGAAACGTCTAAAGACTTTTATAGTTAATGAGGAAAAAAATGACACACACACACAAATCCAGGCTTGAGGCAGTTGATTTCTCAGTTGGGATGTATTTCAGGAAAAGATGGCACCGTGCCTTCCCCATCAGGACTTGGTAATCATTCCACTATTCATGAACAGATGCCTTGGTCAGATCCCCAAGTGTAAGTGAATTCATTAAAAGATCTAGGGAATTGGGGTATTAATTCTAAATCATTACATATTATAGATTTTTCTGGAAACAAGTAGAGGGACATGGCAAGGAAAGGAAATAGTAGAGACTGTATCTAACTCTTGGCCAGAAGTTGGTCTCATGAGATCATCAAAAGAGCTCTTTTTAGCATAAGAATTAAACTCTTTAAAAAAAGATTTAAGCAGTTATTGTCACAGTGTAGAAGGCTGATGTAAGACAAAGTAGAATCATGATTGCTACAGGCCCTATTTGTAAACCCCTGGAAATAATTTACTGGATAAAGAAGGGTGCACGAATCTATCTGTTCTTTACATACTCTAAAAAAAGAACTTTTCTGATATAATTTTTGTGAAGAAAGCTCTGTCCCATAGAATGCTTTAAATAATGGTGTTTGTAATAGTAAGTAGTGCTAAATATATTGTGGCGTATTTTTGAATTGAGGCTTCGTTGCTCCCTTTCCAGATTTTAATTTTTTCACTCAGACACTTTGGCACTGGTTGATGTGTGGGTGGATGTATTTTCTCACCTGCACAATGAACTTGAAGTTATTTTGGGAATTGTTTTCATTTTCAGCTAGTATGATGATACCATACTTGGGAAAAATGCTGTTGAGTTTAAGTTAAGAGATTCAGAAGTGCTAAGGGCAAAAGGTAACCATTGGGGCACACGGAGTATTTCAAAATAGTGATTGAAATTATTTTAGGGAGGATAAAATTCTCAAGTACACAGTTCATATAGATATTCTCCTTGTTTCATGGCTATGTTTATATAAAACGATCATAGCATTTCCACAGGGGCTATATTCAGTGCTTCTGACTGCCTCTCAAATGACCGAATATCAGGCACTTGAAGTGCCTACATGAAATTGTATCATAGAATATGACTAAAATATAAAATATATTTATTCCTATATGAATCCAACCTCAACATTTGCTACATTTGAGCCTGTTTGTGTTTGTTTTGTTATTGCTTGTTTGTTAGTTCCCAGCCCTGAAAAGCAGTGAAATGATGAATGCTTTTTTGGTCCAAATAGGAAACATGGTTATAAGCAGCTGTGAAAATCATTTGAGTGGAGGTGTAAGGCTCTGAGGTATACATGGATTAGACAAATTTGTTCTAATTATCATTCTGGAATGGTATGGAGGTTCCTTTAAAAGCTAAAAATAGAACTACCATATGATCCAGCAATCCCACTCCTGGGCATCTATCTGGAGAGAAAAATCATGATTTGAAAATATGCATGCAGCTCAATGTACGTTGAAGCACTGTTTACCATAGCCAAGACATGGACGCAAGAGAAATGTCCATTAACAGAGGAATGGATAAAAAAGTTATGGTACATATTTACAATGGACTATTACTCAGCCATAGAAAAGAATGAAATAATGCCATTTGCAGCAACATGGATACTTAGAGATTGTCATACTAAGTGAAGTAAAATGGACTGAGAAAGACAAATACTCTATGATATCACTTATATATGAAATCTAATGATACCAAAGAACTTAATCGAAAACAGAAACAGACTCACAGATTTCAAAATCAAACTCATGGCCACCAAGAGGGTAATGTTGAGGGAGGGATAAATTAGTAGATTGGGATTAACATATACACACTATATATAAAATAGATAACTAATAAGGATCTACTGTATAGCACAGAAAAATCTAGTCAATACTGTATAATAATCTATTTGAGAATAGAATCTGAAAAAGAATGGATATATGTATACATATAACTGATTCACTTTGCTATACACCTGAAACTAACAAAACATTGTTAGCCAACCATATTCCAATAAATTTTTTATCAAATTATCTTTCCGGAGCAGGGGTAGCAAACTATGACCCTATGGGTCAAATCTGGCCCACCATTTGTTTTTATAAGTAAAGTAATATTGGAACATATTCAGGGCCCATCAGTTTATGGATTGCCCATGCCTGCTTTCCACTACAATGGAAGAGTTGAGTAATTTTGACAGGGATATACAACTATTAAAGCCTAAAATATTTACTTTATGGTCCTTTACAGAAGTTATCTAACTCATGCTATAATAGTTTTTTGTTTCTTTTTGTCTTGAGGGTTTTGTTTTTGTTTTTGTTTTAATGGTTGTACCCATGACATATGGAAGTTCCCAGGCTGAGGACTGAATCTGAGCTACACTGCTGCTGCAGCAACACTGGATCCTTTAACCTACTTTACCAGTCTGGGGATTAAACCCTCACCTCTACAGTGACCTGACCATTGCAGTCAGATTCTTAACCCACTGTAACATACCAGGAACTCCCAGAATTTTCACTCTTAAATGTAGTAATCACTATTGATTCATGAATAAATTAAAGCTGGTGCAACCCTCTTCTCTACTGCAATATCTAAAATATTCCCAGTTTTCTTTATACTTGAAGGCAGCCATATGACTCAGTTCTAGTCCTTAATAGAAGAAGGAAGGGTGGCTGTGGGATTCTGAGACTAACCATGGTCAACTCCATCCCATGCTCACTTTCTTTCCTTGAATATGAACATGAAAGTTTGAGATGGGGCAGCTATGTTGATCCATGTGGGAAAGTGCAAGGAAAAAGCAAAAGTACCAGGCCTGATTCTTTTTGATTTTTGTTAATCACAGTCATAAATTAGCCTATCTAGTATAAAATGGCCATGTGAAATCTTACCACTCTGACATTTTGGGGAGGCAGCAAAGAAAATGGGGAGAGAAAGTGGTCACAAATTCAAAAATAGGTGGTCTGAATTATAAACATATTATAAGTGTACTCTCTAAATGGGACATAGTTTTCTTTATCTCTTCCTATCCTTCTTTTTTCCTTTCCTTCATCCACCTGTTTAACTTCTATTTATTTTTGAGGTCTACACTTTTGTCCTCAAAGATGGCTGCCAACCACACCTTCCCTCCCTGTGCACTCATACAGTGGGTCTCTGTTCAGTCTAGACTATCCTTGTGACTTGCTTTGACTGATGAAATGCAGCAGAAGTGACATCATTCTGGGACATCTGGGCCTTAAGAGGACTGGCATAGTTTTCTGGAAGCCAAGAGAAGAAAGCGATTCAAGAAGGAAGGGGCAATCTACATATGTTCATAGCAGCACTATCAAAAATAGCCAAAACCTGGAAACAACTTAAATGTCCATTGACAGATGAAAGGATTAAGAAGATGTGGTATATATACATGATGGAATAATACTCACCCATAAAAAAGAACAAAATAATGCCATTTGCAGCAACATGGATACAACTAGAGATTCTCATACTAAGTGAAATTAAGTAAAAAAGAGAAAGGCAAATGCCATATGATATCACTTATATGAGGAATCTAAATTATGCCATAAATGAACCTATCTACAAAACAGAAACAGACTCACAGCCTTAGAGAACAGACTTATGGTTGCCAAGGGGGAAGGGGAGGGAGTGGTATGTACAGGGGGTTTGAGGTTGGTAAATGCAAACTATTACATTTATAATGGATAAACAATGAGGTCCTACTCTTTAGCATAAGGAATTATGTTCAGTTAATCTCAAGGAAGAACATGATGGAAGATAGTATGGGAAAAAGAATGTATGTATATGTATGACTGGGTCACTTTGCTGTACAGCAAAGATTGGCACAACACTATAAATCACTGTAGTCTAATTTAAAAAAAAAAAAGAAGGAAGAGGCAATCGTGTTGAATGATGATGACAGTTCAAATAAGAAGAGGACCAGGAACTGATGGTTGGATGTAGTAAAATAGATGTCATTTCTGACCCAGACTATAGTGATCTCTGTGGAATGTATGGAGCAAAATTCTTACTGAATTGTGTTCAAGAAAAAAATGAAAAGAAATTAGTGCAAATGAATACTAATACCTCTTTCATTTCTTCCTGAAAGCCTAAGAACAAGGGAAGGAGGAATGATAATATATGCAAGAGCAATTTTTTAAGATGGAAGAAATGGTGTCAACTTATCTAAATCCTATAATGCCATTCTTGAGCTTAACGTACATTTAAAGACAGTATGGACTCATTGTAAAAACAGGACTCCTAAAAGCCAGGTTAATGCTTGGCACATAATGTCTTGGCAAATTGTCTTCCCTGTATTTCAATTTCTGCAACTGTAACATGAATAAAAATGATCGTTTTTTAGAGTAATTGCCCTGATAAAATTCCTTCATTTGTGGTTTTAAATTTGATAGTTCTCATTGTTCCAGATTATTCTGTTTGAACTTGATATAAAATATAAAAAATGATGTCAAAAAGCATTATTTTAATAAATAAGATATATCTTCTCTGTATCGTGAAGTAAGGTACCAAATAAATAATTCTTCATTCTTATCATTTCCTAAAATTTTGCAGGAGTATATAAGTTTAAAAAATGTGAGGAGTATATGTGGGAGATGAAATTTTATCAACAAAATTATAGAAGTTTTTTTATGGTGTTCAGCAAGATATTGTTAATAAATTTGTATTTAGTTGTTCCTATTGTGTCATTACAACATGGTTACAATGTTACCGTATTTTATCACACTTAAGCCCTGTCTTGGGTAGAACAACTGGTGTTAATTTAGAATAGAAAAATTAAGAGCCATTGTGGAAAAAAAAAGAATCTCTTCACTTCTGCAGTTGAGGCTATATTTTGAATTATATCTATGTATGCTATTCTATTTTGTTTGAGATCACCTCTTGAAAACAGTAGTTTAGAAAATAAATGCCTATTGCTCTTTTGACAAAAAATGTAATTAAAGCAGGAATGGATAAATGAGTAGAATATTTTGGACTTAAAAGATTCAAATTAACTGGATAAATATTTATAATCATTTTGATGCATTCTTAGAAGTATGCCCTTTTTGGCATAATATTTTGTAATATTTTGTGTTTAATTTCAGGTTCATTTCATGTTGGCACCTGTTTTCTGGGTGCTCAATGGCACAACATGTGTTTTAGGCTAGTGCCAGTAATGTTTTTATATGGTGTCTCTCATGGTATTTGTAAGGAAATTCTTCTTGTAATTGCAAGGCGGAAGTTGTCTGTAATCCAATGATATGTGCATAATTGTCTATGTTCTCTATAGCCAAAGTTTGATTGTCAGCAGGATTGAGGGTTATGTTTTGGTTCCTTTTTATTTTAATAATTAATTATATTTCCTTCTAATAAAGACAGTTTGGAATGGAGTTTCATGTTTTTTTTCCCAAGTTCATTTTTTTTCAATTTCCTGGTATTAAAATCTATCCCTTGGGAGTTCCTGTCATAGCGTAGCAGAAACAAATCCAACTAGGAACCTTGAGGTTGTGGGTTCTATCCCTGACCTCGCTCAGTGGGTTAAGGATCCGGCGTTGCCATGAGCTATGGTGTGGTCATAGATGTGGCTCAGATCTGATGTTGTGGCTGTGATGTAGACAGTAGCTGTAGCTCTGATTCGACTCCTAGACTGGGAAACTCCATATGCCTTGAGTGTGGCCCTAAAAAGCAGAAAAAAAAATCTATCTTTTTATAGTCATTTGTGATGGAACATGATGGAGGATAATGTGAAAAAAAGAATATATACATATATATGTATGACTGGATCACTTTGCTGTACAGTAGAAATTGACAAAACACTGTAAATCAACTATAATGGAAAAAAAATAAAAATCATAAAGTAAAATAAATTAAAATATTTTTAAAAATAAAAAAATAAAATCTATCCCTTTCAAAAGAATGGAACTTTTAATTATATCAGTTAAAACTGCTCTTTACTTTTGTCAAAGTCCACCTTACTGACCCAAAATGGCAAATATCTATGGCAAGAATTTGATAAATTTTGTATAAAATAATGAACCCTTTTCACTTTCAAACAGATCCATAAAGCAATATTTACAGGATTTATTGGTTAGGTCTGATTACACACCAGAGAGTAATGCTGTTGCATCATGAGATCCTTGCTATTTATCCCCATGAGTGATAAGCCCATCTGCTCACAAATGCCAAGCTTCCTGGGTCCAGTGATAGGAAAAAAAGTGCTTGCATCACCTAGACCAGCCCAAGACAGGTTAGAAGTTGATATGATTTTCTCTTTGGAGGCTTTTTTCTTCTTTTTAAAAATATAGAGGACTGAATAAATGTTGACGGTTTCAATCACCATAATCTTCTGATTTCTGAACACTTACTTTGTGACAAACCTCATACAAGGTGTTTTTCACCTTTTATCTCATCCCAAGTCTGACCACTCCAGAGTGGGGTAGGTACTATTTTATCACCATGAATTTGAGGCTCAGAGCGATTACATAATTTAGCCAGGGGTGATACCAGAAGTAACAGCAGACCCATTTACCTGACTTCAAATCCCTGGCAAGTAAATAATGTGCATGTGGCCTCCCTGGAGGAGGGATTCAATAATGGCAGATGTCTGGGGCTTTGCAGCCTTAAAAAGTCATGCCACACTTGCTTTAGTAGACCTTGGCTCTGCCCTCAGAGACTTCCCACAGAGCCGTTTTTGAAGAATGTTTCAAGGGAGGCCAAAGAGTTTAAAGTGTGACTGTAGCAAGGTCACACCTGTCTTTGAATACTGCTTCTACCAGCAGCTTCATGATTCTGAATAAAAGATTTGATCCTGAGTGTCCCCATCGGTAGTGTGGAAATAATGGCAGGATTTACCTCATAGGGTTGTTAAGGGATGAAATGAGGTGAAACCTGTGATAATTTTGACTTAGGCCAGGTGATGAGGGGCCATAGCAGGTGAATATAATAATTAACAAGTTGAGGAGTTAAGTAGCAGACACTACGCGGAGCAAGGGATAATGGGAAAAATACCAGTGTTGGAACTACACAGAGTTTGATTTATATCGCAAAGCGAATTTTGCAAGTTTGGGGCTCTCCAATGAAAATTTTGCTGAGAAAAGGTAATTCCTCTCTCTTCCAAAGAAATGTTATTTAAGCAGGAATGATGAAGGGACTGACAGGAATATTTTTTTATAAAAAGCTTGAATATCTGAATATGATTTTGACAGAGTCTTCTGTTATGCACTTTTATGGCTTGTATTCTGAAATATGGATGTTAAGTTTTTATGTTAGCTCTGTATTGACATGTTTTCTGGGTTCTCAAAGATGGGTATACTGATTTTTAATTCACAAAACTCAACTTGGAATAGTTTTGGCTTCAGGCAAGTCCATAAACTCCATGAGCCTCAGTTTTCTCATATTAAATCGAGACATTAATAGGAGATGGTATATGTAAAATGCTTTGTGCGATGCTCAGCACTCAGTTAATTGTAGGTAACGGTGGCCACTTTACTCTTTTTCATAAAAGCTCTATCACTTGTTTATTCTTTCTTTCGGCAAGTTGTTTAAGCCTCTGTTGCATGCCAAAAGCAATGCTAAAAGTTGCGGAAAGCGTGGCTCCTTAATTAGTAGAACTTGCTTTCTAGAAGTGGAGAAAAATAAATATACAAGCCCATAAAAATAATGATATAATTATAGAAGTTTTGTGATAAGAGCTTCTAACAAAATAAGTTGTTATTTTGGAATAAGTTGTTATTTAGGAATAAGTTGGTGCCCTTCTCTAAAGAGATGTTACTTAGAAAGAAGTTTGAGGAATGGGAAGAGGTAAGCCAGATAAAGAGCAGAGGGTTCACCAGATGCAAAGTTTTGGAGGTGGGAACAAGCTTCACTGTTGTGCCTCTGAGCTCAGAGAAGTGGGCTGGGGCCATAACGCCAGGGTTTCTGAGGAGATGGATTGATATGTAGAAGAGTCTCTTAGGAGGTTTAGTCTGGGAAGTAGTACAATCCATTATTATTATTACTATTATCATTTGTCTTTTTGCCTTTTCTGGGGCCCTTCCCGAGGCAAGTGGAGGTTCCCAGGCTAGGGGTCTAATCAGAGCCGTAGCTGCCGGCCTATACCACAGCTCACGGCAACGCTGGATCCTTAACCCACTGAGCGAGGCCAGGGATCAAACCTGCAACCTCATGGTTCCTAGTCGGATTCGTTAACCACTGAGCCACGACAGGAACTCTGACCCACTGTTTTTTAAAGGTGTCTTTGGTACTATGTGGAGAGTAGATTGGAGAGAGATGCGTGAAAAAGTGCTGAGACAGGAGGCACTTGAAAGTGAGTGCAGGTGAGGGATGCTGACAGTGTGGGTTCAAGTAGCAGCAATAGTCCTGGTCAGAAACCTTTGAGAATTGAACTCGCAGGACTGCTTGATAGGTCAGATGTGTGGGAGTGAAGGAGCAGCAGTCCCTGAACTAGTAAGACTCACCTCTCAGTCTCAGTTTGCTTACATGTAGAAGCAATGACTCTGTATTATTGGTTGAGAGAGAGAGGTATGTATTTCAAGTCTGTTTAGTCAATTTAGATGTGTGAGAATTGGGTGTTATTTACTTATTTTATTTGAATGAATCCTGTCATTTTTCCAGTATTGTCCAGAATAGTTGAAGTGATTATTGACCAGAAGTGATAGGTGCAAAGACAACCAGGCAAGAGCCAGCCATTTCCCTTTGCAGTGCCTTGCTGCACCAGAATGGACAAAGGGAATAAAGGAAAAATCCTCCATGTTTTGAACCAAGTGAACAAAGCTAATAAAATCTCTACAACCAAGTGGCATTATTCTATGAGAATTACCAAGGGCTGTGGGGGAGGGGAGATGGGCAGTCTTTTTTTAAGAGGTACATTTGGAAAGATAAACATGTTCTGGACTGATGCTGGTGGTTGCACAGTAATGTGAATGCCACTTAATGCCACTGAACTCTATGCTTAAAAGTGGTTAAAACGACCAATTTTCTATGTATTTTTCCATGATTTTAAAAATTGCCAAAAGAGAGTGTATTTAAAGCCTTGTGTTGCCCAATTTTTTTCAAATGCCAGTATCAATCCTTATAAATCCATCATTCAAGGCATAAAAGGTTGTTGGGGCACAGAAACCATGGGCTGATTGATGTTTCCCATTGCACAGTAGCACAGGGCTGTGAAACAGCCAATAGCAGTGGGTCTTTTCTTAACATTTTGATATTTTGTTATTGGTTTTCTGTATTAATTTTCACTTTCTAAATCAGCACTGAAATATTATTTCGACTGCTGGGTTTTTTGGTTTGTTTGTTTTTGTTTGGTTCTCCAACTATTATGCCCATGGCCAGGACCTCAATGACCTCTTTGTTTATGGTTTGAAAGCCATCACTCAGCTGGTTAGTGGTCTTCCCGTACAACAAGCATCACTGAGAAACACATATGTTCTCAGGCTTACCCTGAGGAAGGAGAGACACTATTCTGTTGCTCTTAAACCTCCCTAATCCTGACAAAGGTGCCTGTTATGTCCTCTCATTCTACTCTCTTCCACCTGCCAGGATACAGTTGAGATGAGAAAGAGGTAGGAACCCATGGCTTGCACCAGTTTTCCTCACCCCGGCTTTCTCTTTTTGCCCCTATCCATGCCTGTACTTCCCACTTGCCCATAAAGGACTTTGATAGCCTCTCTGTGGGCAAGAAAGTGACTTTTCATGTCTTTAGCCCACTGTCTATGGTTTTTAATGCTCTGGGACCTCTAATGTTCTGAGGCCCTCTAAAATTTTATGCTGTGGGACCTCTAAGGTTGTGACATGGATCTTCAAACCAAGCTTTAGAAATGCCGTGAAAACTCCTTTATTTTTTTTTTTCTGAAGTGCCTGTTTTCTATGTGTTAAAAGCACTTTGGCATTCAGGTTTTTAACCTGTGCTCTAGTTTCACAAAGTCCATTCAGAAACGTGTATGCTGTCTTTATTGTAGACTTTGTCTGACTTTCCCAGAAGCAGCTGAATGCTTAGGAAGTGCGATGGGTTCAAGGAGCCTGGAGTGGCAGCGACAGCCATGAAATAGCTCCAATAGCATCATCCCACCAAGTAAGATTAAATAAAATTATGGTGAAATATAAAGTTCCCCAGCATGAACTCAACCTTCTGGTTTCTAGCTGTGACCAGTCCAGAAAGAACCAAGTTCTTCACTAAGAGATTGCATTGCCTGGTGTTTAAAGGCATGGGTTTGGGAATCAAATGACCTGGGTCTGACCCTCGCTCAGTTCATTCCACCCCTCCTATGATACACTGGAGTGTTATTTCATCCAAGCCTTTTTTTTTTCTTCTTTACCCTTCCTGATAATTATAATGCTCAGTTTACAAGACACCTAGCTCACAGGAATATTTAGTAGTGAGGGATTAAACATGATCATACTTGCAAAGCATTGGGCATTGGTATTTGACCTATAGTAGGTGTTCAATAAATGATAGCTATTATTATTTTCTCCATTTATAACAGGAAAAAAGAATATTATCCATGGCTAATTCATAGTTGGTTGAAAGACCGAAATGATGTCATAAATATAAAATGGCGTTATATATTATAAAAGGTTAGGTTAGGCCAATATTAGGGATTCCTTTGCAATGATTTCCAGGTATCATTCAGTGACTAATAACCGTAATTGTAGAGTACTCAAGAAATCAAAGCCTTTAACGATCTTGGGCTGTGTTGAGTTGTTCTGTGACTGTTGCAGGAGCCCACAGGTTTTTTGGATAATAATCCATGTATTTATCCATTCAGCAAATATTTAATGAGCATCTGCTGTGTACAAGACATGATAATAGCATTGTTCTAAGGATATGATGGGTGGGTAAAGCTGCCAGACTATTTTAGGTTTTATGTAGGATAACTGTGAAAAGCCTATAGATATCCATCTAAGATCTGAAGTGGATAACTGAATGTAAGAGTCTAAGGTTGTAGAAGGAATGAAGTCTGGCTTAGAAATATAAATTCAGGAATAATCAGAGTACATATATTTTACAAAGTCAAACAGTATCATCTAAAAATTTAATTCTAATCTCCAAATTTAAAAAAATATTTTTTTTCCTTAAAAGAAACAAGAGAGCAAGGGATCATCTCCTGTTTTTATGCTGAAGTGTTGGGGGAGGGAGAGTTCCAGAAAGGAAGAAAAAAGTCGCTCTGGAGAGCACAAGACAAAAAAAAACATTACTTGCCTACTTTCATAATTTTTAATTTGGCTTTGAGTGGAAAAGGATATTTCATAAACTTAGCTAATGCTTAATAAGTCCCTTCATTTGGACCCTGGTTCCCTACATAAAATCATAAAACAATGAAAAAGTATCCCAAATTATTATATGCTCTTTAGTAGGTAATGTGATAAAGAAGGAAAATAGAAATCACTCCAAATCTTACTGTTAAACATTATCATCATCACAGCATCGATGGATTTTCCACAGTTCCTTTTTCATAAGCTATATATATGTATATATTTTAAACATGATTTGAGTATTGCTATATTTTGAGTATAGTATTCCATTTTTAGCTTGCTGTTATTTCAGAAGGTTCTCTAATCTTCAAAATAATTATTTTTAAAATTGGGTAAATGTTTGGTAGAGGAGATGTACAATGATCTATTTAACAATTCCTCAGTTACTAAAAATCAAAGTCTCCACTCTTCAATTAAGAGTATGCACATATGTGTTTATAGGCACATATATATTGCATATATTACATGCATATATGTTTGACGTTATCTAGTTATCTTTGAAAAAAATCCTAAAAGTGAAATTACTAAAAGGAAATAAATATCTTAATATCCATGATTAAACTACCTTTGAGAAAGATGATATCAATTACACTTTAAACATCAGAGAAGAAGGTCCATTTCACAGTGCCTACATGAGAGTATTTGGTTGTTACTTGCTGATTAGACAAACTATAATAGCACAATCTTTTTATTTTTGCTTTTTAGGGCCACACCTGTGGCATATGGAAGTTCCCAGGCTAGGGGTCACATCGGAGCTGCAGCTGCCAGCCTATGCCACAGTCACAGCAACACAGGATCCGAGCCGGGTCTACGACCTACACCACAACTCACAGGAATGCTGGACCCTTAACCCCTTGTGGGAGGCCAGGAATTAAACCTGCATCTTCATGGATACTAGTTGGGTTCATAACCCACTGAGCCACAACAGGAACTCCTAATAGCACAATCTTTCCTTTGCATTTTTTATTATGAGCAATATTGAATGTACTTGTGAATGCTGATTTTCTTAGCAAATTTTCTCATAATTTAGCAAATATTTGTAATTTTATATCCTTGTTTCTTATATATTTCTCCTTATTAAATTATTTATAATTTCCAAAACATTGTTAAATAACAGTGGTCCTCGAGGCTGGTGCACAGAAGCAGAGTATCTGAATGCAAGTCTATGGTATACAATACAATAATTATTCTAGAGTAAGTTGGGAAAAAATTATATCAGTTATAGAGCAGATGTTAAAAGAAAAATATAAAATTACACATATCTATGGGTAGTTTAAATATGTTTGTCACTTGAAAAGAGATATTTACTCATGTTGGTTTTATCCTGAAATCATTTTTACCGATCTCAGTAGAGAATGAATGAGGTTTCCTGTATATTTTGAACTAAATCAAATTAAAGGCTTTTCATCCAAAATGAATTCAGAACAATTCTGTAGATCATATCTTAACATGTATTTCTAGCTGTCACCATAATTTATAAAACCTGGTTTCTTCAACAAATCAACAGAGAAATTCTAAAGCCATGTATTCCTTTTTAACAATCCAAATAAGCATAGCACCATCTTATTGCTAATTTCCTTCTGAACAGCTCACATCTTTGTGATCCTTAACCAAACTGTTTGACCACTTTAAGTCAATAGAAGATGTTTCTGAAGCATTTTTTCACATTAAAAGGGTATATTATAGAATAGCTTTTATATGACCTTAAGTTATTCTTCATAATTTTTGGAATACTAAAAATGTCCTGTAAATTTTATACGCATCCCTTCAAATTTGACTTTTCACTTCATCAACAGCCTAGGGAGTGTGTGGTAGAAAATGTAAATGCTCAGTGCTCTGCTGAGACACACATAAATATAGATTTGTTGGAATTACTACAGCTATCTGTCAGCCTCATGGCTTTTGGAGCCAAAATTCCCTAATTCCAAAATTATGAGCATGTGACAAAATCTGATTTATGCTGCTTTGTGAAACTGGGGCCTCCATATATACAAGGTAATAGACTGAAGAAATGGACTTGGGCAAATGAGAAGTGTACCCTAATTCGTCTTTTAGTGCTCATTTGAAAATGAAAGTCTTAGACTCATTCTGTTTTAGAGCTGGAAACATCTGAAAGACAATATATGAATCTTGCGGTTTTAGTCTCCGAGATATTTACAATGGAAATAGAGACAGAAATGTTTTTACTTGGCGTGAGCAGCCAGCCCACTTCGACTTTCTCTCTCCTCCTTTTGCTGGTTGGCAAGCCCACTCCCTCATATTCCACAACATCCTTGTTGTTTTAGATTTTAGAGGGAGACTTTGAGTGGGACAGTCTTCCAGTTATATACTCCTAAGAAAATTGTTCAAATTCTCTGAACCTAAGTTTTCCCCTCTGTAAGATGGGGGGATGACAAAAGTACCAAATTAATTGAGTTATCATGTTAGTAAATCGTTTAAGTCAAGAATCTGATGATAATGCCAGTAAATATAATAGATTTCCTCCAGGCTGTAAACCAGCTAGAGTTCCATGCAATTTAAAGACCCTCCCCCCAAAATGTATCTATTGCAATCATTTTGCCAAAACATACACAGTTATAAAAACACTTTCATAGATATTAATTTCTCTTATTCATATTAAGTATACAGTTCTAATATAGGGTAGTTTTTCTTTAAGTGGCATAAGCAGAGTATATAATAATTTTATGTGATAATAGTTATGAAAATTTTAATACTGTTTATATTTTAATGCATATACAAAATATATCTGGCACACCAAACCCTTGATTACATGGTAATGATAAGTTAAATGCATAAATTCATTTAATCAAGGAAAAAAAAAAGGTAGGCTAAAAATAATCAGTAAATAATAGTAGACTGCCATACAAACATGGCAAGAATTTTGAATTTGGTGAGTCATTCTGATTTGGAAAACATTAACCCTGAGGAATGGTAAAGGGAGTTTGAGATGATTATCACTGAGAATCTCAAAAGAGAATATGTAATCATTTTATATTATAGTTAAGGATTCCTGTCAAAATAGGGTCTACCAGTGCTTTAAACGGTTCTCTGCATTTTCATTCTCCTTTTCTTAACTCTGTTGTTTGCTTCTTTTCTCAAGCCAAATTCTTTTCACTTTATACTGGCAACTTACAGGATAGATATTTTCTTTCTCCCCACAGGGAAAGGATTTATCTCCCATTACAAGTTAGTCGAGTCCAAATAAATGAAGATTTTTCTGGATAGTCTTCATATTATATAATCCAAGATAGGAGAGTGAAAATGAAGAGTTACAACTCATTTTCTAGATGAGGCAATAACTTGGGTAAACAATGAAGTTGGCAATGTAGAAGAAATTCTAGGCAATCCCAGAAAGCAAGTTTCCGTTTACACTCTTGTCTTCCTCTCACAGGGTCAGTCTCCAGGACTTTGGGCTAAAGAATTCTCATTAAGAGTCTATGGATAAAATAAAAACCTTAGTAATTTGGATAAAAGAATTCAGCCAGACAGTTTCATTTATTGTTTTCTCACAATAATATGAAAGTAAAAGTACAAATCAAAATTTTTTGAAAAAAAATTCTTGCTAATGCCCAGTTGTAATTTTTCAAAATTTTGCTCCAATTTTTTTTCCCTATTTATTTTCACTTTTAGCAATTCAAAAACATGATTGAAAATGTGGTTAAGATTTAGTCTGAGGATCTATTTCTTACTGAAAGAAATACAGCTTTTAGCTTAGGTTTCCTTTTCGAAAAAGCTCAAAGCAAATTTATTGGCAAAAATCTCCCTTTTGCCTAAGGCATAAACGAATGAAATTATGCCATATGAAAGAAATTATTAAATATTTTATTTTGCTTTTTTGAAAAAAGTCATGAGCAAACACTTACAAGGTTCTTCTTTATACTGAAGTTTATTTTTATAAACCTTGGCTAAAGCGTTTCTTGTTCTCTTCCTAATTATGTTTCTTTAGTTTGTCTTCAGTGCTTACTAAAATTCAACAGATAATTAACCAGCCCCATTTTTCCAGGTTACATAAATGTATGATCCTGTACATGCTGCTAAAATCTTAGTCTCATGTCCTTGTCTTTTAATATTGTCTATTATCTCAGATCTTTTCTGTAGAGGTAATACATATATTTATATAGAGTACTTTCTAGAGAAATGTGTGGCTATTGGCATAATCTTGGTTCCATGATAATTTACATTCTGGAGTAATAGAATTAGGCTTAAGGAATTTCTCACTGAAACACCATCTGAAAATATACATTTACTTTCATCAAATGAATAGGTCCCACTGGTAATTTCTTCTATATTTGATATGTTAGGGTAAAGCACTTCATATTTGAATGACTACCATATGTCATGTACTGTCATGGGCACTTTCTGTATGTTGTCTTCATTAAAATGTCACAACACCTCAATATTGTTTTATGAGGTTCACCATACATGGGTTTAGGTGGCATATATTTCTGAAAACTTCAAAAACTGCTTTCACAAAACTGCTTTCACAGTTTCTAAGATGGTCTCTTAGAAACTGTGTGTATCCTGGGCATTTTTCCTTAATCATCCTAATATTAGTCGACTACTAATTTATAGTTTCAGATGCCCACTTTGTAAATCATTTCCATTTTGCTACTGAAATTAGTTTGGGGAGGTGCAGAAAAAATATGGTTTGGACAATGTTATTCTGTGCAATAATATGTGAAATGCAAATGATGGTCTTAAGAGGTCACACGCCCATCCCTCACCTTGCTCTGGGTAGACCCATCCAAGATTTGGGACGTAGAGGCAAAATCATGTTTGATTATTTTGCCTGAAGCAACTGTAGAACAAGCTGGAGATGAGAGGCCTGGTCATATTTTTTTTCTAGAGAATTGCTGAAGAGACCAATATCCAAAATCAGGATTGAGGGCCAAAAATTAAGATGAAAATAAGCACAAAGATGGACTGAAATAGGAACAAATAAAAAAAGTATTTGGGTTGATTTCTAGTCGTTGAGTGTTACTGATTGTCTTTTGTTGGCATTCACACAAGAGAAGGGTATCCAAGTTTGACTGTCTTAGACTTAGGGTCAGCTTTGAAGTTTATCTTAAATTGGCTTTTGGACTTGAGTTACATGTATTTGGTGTGTATGTGTAAGCATATGTGTGTGCTGTGTACATGTGTGCATGCATGTGATATATTGCTAGGTGTGTACTTGTGCACCTGTGTGTGCATGTGTGTTCATGTGTGTATGTGTATACATATATATGTTAGTAGAAAATTCTTTTTACTTGCTAGTCTTCATGACACAGAACAGGTATGCTTGCTATCAAATTTTGCTTTTAGGATCTACATAAAATTTTTGGATTTTGACAAATAGCTTGTAGTTTTCAAAATACAAGGTCTATGTTTGGAAGCAGTCTCAAATGTTTTTTCATCAACTTTCAAAACAGTGATTATATTGAAACATTCAAATGAGTTGTGAATGGATTTTTGATTCTCCCTTAAATATCTGATTAAAATTTACTGCTATTACATTAAGCTAATTTAGAATGCTAAATTATATATTATATAACCATGGATATTATATAGTTTCTTATTTTCCTGATATCATTACCATCACTATCACAGTGTTTGCTTGTGTTCTTTTTGGAGGATTTGTTGATATTTAAGGTCATGCATTTGAGAAATAACTCATTATCTATGACTTTGAGACCGAGAAATGTTGTGCATCAAATTTAACCCGTATAAGACATTCATGAACTTTATATTGACCTGGACCCATGTAGATATGCTTCCATATGGCAGTTTTGATCTTGTCAAGATTCAGAGATACCCGATAGACACAGAAGACCAGATGGGAAGGAGCTTTGCTGACTTGATATAATTAATCTTCTTGGGATTCAAGCATAAAAATTAAAACCATAGTAAGGATTGCATATAGTTTGAATTAATTTAGATGATTTCTTATTAAATAAGTATGATTCCATTCTGCTTCTGAGTAAAATGGAGGGATGGTACCAGATTTTTCATTCCTGTCATCAACAACCAGATTCTGAACAAAAATATAAGAAATGAAATCAGATAAAATAACAGCATAAGATGGTGATTTCTAACAGAAAGGAAAAAGAGAAACAAATCCTATGATTGCCTTAGATTTCTATATTAGGCCCTTTCTAGACAATAGTGGAGGGTAGAACCCTTAAGCCAAAACACAACAGTTTTCCTTAGTTCAGGACACAGAGTTCAGTTTGGTGAACCTGAAGCAGCTGGAGTTGGATGGGCAGAGCATAGGCGAGAAGGAAATCATACTGAGAAAGACCTCCAGAGGTCTCTAAAGGGTTATCTAGAGTCTTTGGCATAATGCTTACCTTTTCAGGTGCAGGGTGGGAATCCTTGAGGCCAGCAAAGGAAGAACACTAGTTCCAGGTAACTGTAAGTGGAGCAATTCCCAGAGGTCTCACAAAGCTGGGAAACCTTCAAGTTCCAACCAGCTAAAATGACACAACCTCATTAAGCAATGGACATTTGGTAGATAGCAAAGGATGACACCATAGTAGTAGGTACGATACACAAGTCCCAAATTCCTAAATCAAAGGTTAGTTAAGTTTTTCGCTAGCACAGAAACCTGAGACCCAAAGGATAAAGCTTAACTCTGGCCAGAAAAAAATTAAAATCTTTGACATATATTAAAGAAATAAATATGTAAACATGACACATATTAAAGAAATAAATCTAAACATGCCACGACATTTAAAAGTATCAGAATGTGGTAAAAAAAAATTACACCACACATTCTGCTAGAGGGAGCAGGAAAATGTGACCCAAACCAGAAGAAAAATCATTCAATAAAAATAGACACAGAAATGACAGAGATGACAAGACTTGGGAAGTAGTTATTATAAACGTGTTAAATGATTTAAAACATAACAGTAGAGAAATGGAATTTATCAAAGGACAACCAAATGCAAATTCTGGAGATTGAAAACACAACTAATACAAAAAATTCACTGAAGTGTTTAGTAGCAGATTGGATACTGCAGAAAAAAAAAATAAGTAGGTTTGAAAACAGCAGTAGAATAGAAACTATCCAAACTTAAATGCAAAGATAAATGAATTTAATTAATGGAGATGGAGTGATTTATAGGTCAAATTCAGCAGTCTAACTGGAAAAAAGGAAACAGGATACAGAAAAAAATGTTTAAAGAAATAATGGTCAAAATTTGCCTATGTTTTCTTAGAAGTTTAAACCTAAAGAGCCAAGAAGCTCAATGAACTGAACTCAAAGAAAATTATGACAAGGCACATCATAATCAAACTTTAGAAAACCAATGTAAAAGAGAAAAATCTTAAAAGCAGCCAGAGTAAAAGGCATATTAAATATAGGGCAGCAAAAATAAGAAGCACTCCTAAGTTATCAGAAGTAATTCAAACCAGAATCTAGTGAAACATCATTAAAGTGCTGAAAGAAAAAGTATACAGTTAACCTAGACTTCTATTTCCAATGAAGATATTCTTAAAAAATAAAAATAATTTTTAGACATGAAATCTGAGAGAATTTGTTGCCAACAGACTTGTATTTCAAAAAAAATGTTCAAGGAATACAGAAATTCTATATATGTGGAACAAATGTAAGACTTTGCTTTCTTGGTTTTGAAAATTTCTCAAAGATAATTGACCACTTAAAATAGAAATAATGTATGGTATGGAGAGAATATGAGAGAATGCAGAGAAAAAAAAATCTATGACAACAAGAGCACAAAGGATGATAGTGGAGAAGTGGAAGATTTTAGGTTGTACATGATATAAAGTGATGTTATTTAAAGGTGGATGGTGGCAGGTTAAAAGTGCACACTGTAACCTAGACTAACCACTCAGAAACATCCTATAAAGTTGTATTGTGATGATCATTGTACAACTATAAATGTAATAAATCCATTGAGTAATTAAAAAAAAAGTATAGCTAAGAAAGTGATAGGTTGAGGGAGGAGATTCATTGGCATTCTAAAAAGAAACCCCATCTGAAAGAAGGCAAGAAAAGAGTCAGAGAACAAAGGACAGAAGTGACAAGCAGAAAACAATGAGTAAAATGACAGAGTGCAGCATTAAATGGTCATGTAATTGGGTATCTTGCTGTTAGCATGTATTTTGATGATCCAACATGATTATTAGTACTAACCATTGCTTTCTTTAGTCATACTTGCCCCAAAATACATTTTGTTGCAATAAATTAATGCAGTTACCTAAGGGCACAATACTTGGGGAATGAAGTTCTAATTTTCCTGGGGATTAATTTCATGAAATATTAATTTTTTTAAATCATCAAGTGTAACTAAATTTTACAAAACCAAAATCACTTGAAAGTAAATAAAATTTCAAAAATGTAAAATGCTTTTCCTGTAAAAAAGAATTGAAGAAAAATTTTGAATACCTAGTTGCTGACTATGTATTCTGTCTGCAACATTGTCCTCAAGTAACTGTGTGACCTTATACATGCCATTTAACCTTACTGATATTTGGTTACCTCTTGTATGAAATGAGAGGAAGTCCTATATCATTATGGTGCTTAGAGTCCAAAAATCAAATTAAGACCCTGTTTATGTGTCAGTAATTACCTGATTTTTAAAATGTACTCCTTGGTGGCTTTAGGAATTGGAAAAAGAAAGTCTCATAGAGTGAGGTATGTTTAACTGTGGTGTCATTTGGAAACTTGGCTTAAGACTCAGGCTTTTGAACTCAAATTTTTTTTTTTATTTTCCAATATCTTTTTTTGACATTTCTGTCCATTTATTCAAATTAAACACTTCATCAAGAAAAATTGTGTTGGCTGTGGTGTATACTGCTGATATCCATTATCTTTTAACCTCTCAATTTGTCTCATGCAATTGGCATCCCTGTTTGACCCTGCTTGTCAATCTGTTGTACAACCTGTCTTACACCAAGCTAAATTCTGGCAAACCAGGTAATCCATTCCTTCTGTAGTTGCAGAAATGAAGATGACACAGCCCTTGGTCCTGATGCTTTGACTGTCACTCCTACTTCCTAATCATTCCTCTGCAGTTATCATCTGTTAGGATATTAAAACAAAAACAAAAAGTAGATACAAGACATTGATAGTCAACAATAGGAATATAAAAAGTAAATGTTTGTTCTATTTCCCAAGATCTATTTAGAACATGACCCCAGGAGGTCTAAATATAAGGGAATTGAGGAGGAAAAAGGGAGATCCAATCCAGAAAGAAACAAGTTAGAGAGATGCTGGGGAATTAAGACAAAACAGATTTGACTGCAGGATCTTTTAGAACCTTCCCTGTGGTAACCAGCATTTTCACAATGGTGCATTTTCACAAGGGTGGTAAAATAGAAGCTCCACCATTTTATAATTTGTTACTGTCACTTAAGTTTGGTGAGGCTATAGCCTCTTTTATTATAACCACTCCCTAGGCTGTACACTTCCTGAGGGTCAGAATCTCTCATTCCCCATTATAGTTAAGAAGCAAAGATATCGAGCTAATCTATCACTTTTGAACTTCCTCTCTTTCACCTCCTCAGTTGGATTTCCACTCCTTTGAAGGCTGCAATTGATCTACCTAAAGTAACACAAGTACAAAAAAGAGTACTTTAAAGCCAGCAGAGGACAGAATTTTATGGAATGTTAAGGCTAAAAAGGAGGCTGATTTATAAGATTTAGGGTTTTTTTCCATATGAGTTTTTTGTATTTTGTTTATCAGATTCAATGTTTTATTTTTTACTTATTTAAAATATTTTTCATTATAATTGATTTACAGTGTTCTGTCAGTTTCAGTCTGTTTTAGATGGCTTAGTGTTGAGTCTTTCTAGAGACAAGATTGTAAATCACGGAACTAGATTTTGCTTTGTGGATAGAAATTTCATTTTATAGAAGAAGCTTCTTGAAGATCTGAGCTTTCCTCCACCTCTTAGTTAGATGAGAACCATTCACCATGTCCATGTGTGATAACAGAATCTACAACTGTATTCTTCACTGTTTATTTCTAGATGTTTCGGTTTTTGGTTCTGTTACTAAGTGGATAGTACAGTATGTATGTAATAAGAGAATGATTCTGCTTCTGCTTTATAATGAAGGAAAACGTGTATACCTGTGAAATATGTAACACAGAATACTTCAGATGTTTGGAAGCAAGAGGACATTTCCTTGAGTAATTTTAATGATCTCACGACCCATGCTCTTCACTCTTCCTTTCAATTTCCTTTCACGTTAATGAGGGGAAGCTTTTAAGGGGCTAATTCAATGCTGATGAAATTAAAAGAAGCAGTTTAAACTTCATGAATTGAATATATAAAAACACATTAGGGACTCATCTTACCAGAGCAATGAGACAGACTTCTTTAAATGTGATATAGTTTGGGAGTCCAGCCCACATCATACCATGGGTCCATTCTAGTTTACATATATAGACTGTCACCCATTCTGTAATTATATGTTTAATATTTTTCTCAATGCCTGGTGACTGAACAAAATATTTGATCATTAAAAGAGTTTTTGAAACAAATAGAAGAGGGAAATGCCTAGCTACTCACTTGGTCTTTAAACTTTGGGAAAAGTTTTGACGTTTGCAAAGTGATAGAGCCAAAGGCCCATTTAAAATGTATCAAGGAGTTGCCATAGTTGCTCAGTGGAAACAAATCTGACTAGTATCCATGAGGCCACAAGTTCGACCCCTGGCCTTGCTCAGTGGGGTAAGGATCTGGCATTGCTGCAGCTATGGTGTAGGCTGGCAGCTGCAGCTCGATTAGACCCCTAGCCTGGGAACTTCCATATGCTACGGGTGCGGCCCTAGAAAATACACACACAAAAAAAAGTATTAAGAGTTGTCAGCTGATGAAGTGGTGGCCCTGTTCATATGATAATGGATGTACAGCAATGTTTGCTATAAACTAAGATACAAGTAGGTATGCTTGTTGGGTTCTGACTAGGACTTGAATAGAGCATCTCATCAGTGTGTTCATGGTGTTTAAACAGAGTATCTCCTCTGTCTGCACTGATGTCAGAGTCAGGTACCTGCTGTGACATGACAGAGATGGAACAGAATGTAGTTGGTAGGTTTGGATTACATTAGAAGCCAAAAGGAGCTCATTTATAGACCTCTATAGTGATATCCTGAATGAAGTAAGGACTTAAATTACTATGTTCAATAAAGGTGTTCTTAATATATTGTCAATATTCCAGTGTCTGATTTCTAGAAATTGCAATATATATATATATATATATATATATATATTTTTTTTTTTTTTTTTTTCCTTAACTGACCCAAGCATAAGATCAGACATCTTATCTCAAAATTGAGACCTGGAAAGCCAACTTTGGGAATGACAGCATCTTTAGCTTGACAGGTTTTTTTAAAACATAGAATCTCGGAGTTCCCATCATGGCTCAGTGGTTAACGAATCCGACTAGGAACCATGAGGTTGTGGGTTCGATCCCTGGCCTCACTCAGTGGGTTAAGGATCCAGAGTTGCCGTGAGCTGTGGTGTATGTAGGTCACAGACGTGGCTTGGATCCTGTGTTGCTGTGGCTCTGGCGTAGGCCGGTGGCTACAGCTCCGATTAGAGCCCTATCCTGGGAACCACCATATGCCTCAGGTGCGGCCCTAGGAAAGCCAAAAAAAAAAAAAAAAACGCATAGACTCTCCAGTTCTTAAAATATCCTAAAAAAAACCTTTTTTCCTAGAGAGAGTATGAGTATATATATGATGGAATCACTTTGTTGTACAGCAAAAATTATCACAACCTGTAAATCACCCATACTTCAATAAAACAAAACAAAAACCTGAGAAAAAAAGAGAATCAAAATACTTTTTAAAATGAGTGGACATCAACTTGTGTGTTCTGAACCTTCTCCCCTGAAAACCCTCTTTAAGCATTGTTAGTCTAGAAACCCAGAAATGGAGAGAGATTCTTGCTTCTTCTTTAGTTATCTGTTCTAGGCTTCCATTTTTATTCTTTCTCACTACCAAACTGAACTCTTGCTTTAAGAGACATTGAGGCTACACTTCATTTAGGTTGAACAAATATTTCTTTGTCATTTGTTATATGTAAAAAGCTTTCTCAAAACTCTCTGTATGTGATAGCACCAGTGGGCTTCTGCAAAGTCACCCTGAAAAGGACCAGAAAAAGTTAGATCAGCACCCAGCTGATGTGCTTATTGTCAGCCTGTCTTCCGGAAGCCAAATTAATAGTTAGAAGCAGAAAATGTATGCAGAGTTATCAAAATGCAACATCAAATATATTAAAATTACATAAAAAGCTGCTGAAAGCTGGAGTACCCCCAAGAGGGCACAACTACAAATTTGTCCTTAAGACATTCCTGAGACAAAAGGGATCCAAATACTTCTTACAAAACATTTTGTGGAGATTCTGCTTGCCGTGCATATTCTGTATATTTTCAGAAATTGTGTGTATAAATAGCATGTCAAAAGAGGGAACTATTTAGGGAAAATAATAGGCATTAATTAAAATATGGACAATAGGGAATGAAGGTTCTTCGGTTTCTAAAATTAGAGGAAGATGATTCAATAATAAATAGCTCTGCCATTATTAGTTTGCAGTCGTTTCTGTTAATTGTACCTTTTGTTACATTTACAGTCTGTCTAAACACACTGTGCTTGAAAGCTCAATATTGTTTGCCAGCGAAGTTCTTTATAGAAACCGTCCTGAAGCTTATCAGGCAAAGAAAAAATGGGAGAAGGGAGAATCCAGTCTTTTGTGGAAAAGAGCTTAATAAATAGACTACCAGGATAATTTTGGATATCTGTCCTACATTTGTCTTAGATTGTTTTATTCTAAGGAGAGCTCTCTGAAAATCTCTAGTTTCTGATCATGAGACAGTCTGTGAAAGCTCATATGAGGGGCATATGTTTTGACAAGAAAAAAAACTGATTTACTCTGTTCTATTATCAGGGGGTCATTTCAGCTCATCCTGATTTTGGAGAGATAGCAGTGAGTTATGGCTTGAAGCAAGATCTTAATTCTCTGCTCAGGAATTGAACCTGGGCAGCCTGGGTGAAAACCGGGAATCTTAGCCTCTAGACCAACTAGAAGCTAAAAGTAGAATTGCCCTGATTCTTGTCCCCTGTTGAAAACAACCACGTTCCAAGGAGGCAAATACCATAAAAACAGTATAGAGTTTATTGTTAGAAACATAGTACAATATGTGGGAGACCCCACAGAGGAATGGTGTATTTATCTAAGGCAGAAGCAAAGCAGTAATACACACCCGAAGGAGGATTATGGGTGTGAGCATCCCCCTTGAATGAGTGATTTAAACCACTTATATAGGACAGTTCTTCTGGGTCTCTTTCTTCCCAGCCAATTATCTTGTTTTATCTTTCATACCTGACCAGACCCAGGGCCCTCCCCCGATCTGCGATCTGCGTGCATGTCTTTTGGCCAAGATGGATTCCAAAGCACAGCATGGTGGGAAAGTTATCCAAACTTATTATGGCCTGGAGCCCCCTCCCTTTCTGACCCATGTGTAGTTGGGGGTTCTCGCTGGCCTCGAGGATAAGGAATATGCGCCCTCTTGGTCTTTTGCCCATGCAGACCTTAGCCCCTTCTTTTCGATCCTGTCATTACCACTGTTTAGCAAGTGTACAGAAGACAAGTACCAGTTATTTGCCTTGTGTCTGTTGTTATTTCTATCTTGAAATATAGATAGGTGCCTGGTTGTAAATGTTTATCTCAGAGCCCACCTATCTCCTACATCAGGAAGTGTAAACAAGAGGCTAGTTGCACCTATCTCTTACCTCAAGAAGTGTAAATGAGAAGCTAGTAGTAAATGTCTATTCTGGAACCCATCTATCTCCTGCCTCAATCCCATAAGTGTTGAGGTGTAACCTCTGGTCTATTTCTAACTGGATTCATAGAGCTTGTACATGCAATGAGATGGTAGTCTTTTTTTTTTTTTTGTCTTTTCTAGGACCGCTCCTGTGGCATATGGAGGTTCTCAGGCTAGAGGTCTAATCAGAGCTGTAGCTGCCAGCCTATGTCACAACCACAGCAACACGGGATCCGAGTCGCATCTGCAACCTACACCACAGCTCATGGCAACACCGGATCCTTAACCCACTGAGCGAGGCCAGGGATCAAACCTGCAACCTCATTGTTCTTAGTTGGATTCATTAACCACTGTGCCACAAGGGGAACTCCTTTTTTTTTTTTTGAGATGGTAGTCTTTATCAAAGTGATTATTAATTTTGGAGTTGGGGAAGTTACTGAAAATGAAAGTAAAAAGACTAAGATGAAATGTAAAAAATTGGAATTTGATTTTTTTTCTTTTTTTTGTCTTTTTAGGGCTGCACTGTGGCACATGGAGGTCCCCAATCTAGGAGTTGAATTAGAGCTGTAGCCACTGGCATATGCCACAGCTGGAGCAATGCAAGATCCTTAACCCACTGAGCCAGGCCAGGGATCAAATCTGTGTCCTTATGAGTACTAGTCATATTCATTTCTGCTGAGCCACGACGGGAACTCCAGGAGTTGATATTTTTATAAATAACTTACTATTATGATTTCACAATAGATAGAAATCCCATGAGGTGGTGTCCAGACTTGTAGTCAGCAAGGCTGACACTTGGTGTGACCCCAGGAAATGGAATTATCTTCTCTGAGCCTGCATTTCTTTATCTATATGGTGGCAATACCTAATACCTGTTTTTCCCATTAGGTTTTGAGATAGTCAAAATCAGAGAGCAAAATACAACTGACAAGCATTGCCTGAACAATTTTTGAGACTATGCCAATATTAAGTGTTTAATGTGACCTAGATCTTAGTTTTCTCACTTATAAAATCAGATTGCACTAGATGAACCCTGATAGATTTTCATGTTAAAAAAAAATCATTTGAGTTGAATTCTATGAAAAGTAATATTTTTCAAAGGAAGACTTTTTTAACTTTTTTAACAAGTTAAACATGATTTTAGCTAAGAGTATTTCAATTTGGTTAAAAAAAAAATTCATGATCCCAGTGGCAGAAGCTAGACAACGGCAACTTTGTTACAGAAGAGGAGAGGAGAGGGAAAAACATCCATGAATATGGAGGGAAAAAAAATGAAGAGAGTGGGAGCCGGAGAGGGGGCACAAACTATGACAATTACTGTCACTGTAAGTGGGGAGGATCACAAGGGGGAAATGGAGGAAATTACATCTCTGTTGACTTCTGCCAACACAGCCCCCTTCCATTCTATAGAACAAAGGTGAGTGAAGCGTGGCTGATAATATTTAAGATATTATGAATTCATTTTGTAGACAAAATTTAGACTGAGAATGAGGACTCATCTGTCATCATTGCATCTTCTGTCAAACGCATGTTGCCCTTGGCAATGGGTCTGCTGTTACTAATTTCGTTTTTTGTGTAGAAGCTTTTGCCTCTCTCTCTCTGGTTCTCTGAGTTCCTGTGAATTTAAAAAACAAACAACGAAAAAAAGAAACCCAAAACACAAAAGAAAAATGTCGTCGATTTCTGATGGTGGCTCTGACATGATTGTACTTAATGTCGGTGCCAACCTGATTGTTTGATGTTTATTACATGGGTGAGTGGGAGGAATCCCCCCTCCTTTTCAGTGGCTGTTATTGTTATAAGACTGGATCCCATTTTTTACTTAGATCTCAAGGAAAAAAAAAAAAACAGTAGCTAATAGAATGTGGCAATTGGGAAGACCCAGTTTTGTTTTCAGCCTTTCCCTATGGTAATATTTTCTAAAAACTGTCAGAAGAGACCAGGGTTCTAACCAAATTTCACCATCGTTAGCCCTGAAAAAAAAAATGAAGATGCTTTCTAAAATATGGGAAACAATCTTCTAAGGAGTAAATCAGAGAACACACCAATTCTGCCTGAATTCCTCCTAGCTAATTACTAAATATACTAAATAAGAGTCATATTGTTAAATGTTGCATACTGAGCTATTCTTTAATTATATAGTCTTAAAAATGGCCTTTTAAAACAATCTTCCAGTATATATTGCACTTTTTTTTTTTTGCTGTTGAGTTTGGATTTTCTGTACAGCAAAATGTCTATCTTGTCTTTCTATCTATCATTATTTTGCTGTAAAGACAGCAGAAGATCTACTTTAAATTATTCATAAGCTTTAAATAGAAATCTAAGCAAATTAAAATGTAGGCCAATATAGAGGAAAATGATAATGGGCATATAAGTATTTGTAGCTACTGTAGCTTCCATTGGGACAATCATAAAATTAATTTCATACCTTGCACAGTAATTTCAATGGGAACAATTTCTTAGTTCGTGGTCAAACTTGTTTCCAACACTGATGGAGATGAACACTAGAGAAAGTATTGAATTTTCTTTCTAATTAGCTTTTTCTTATGAAATAGCTTCTTAATAATTTCCTTTCGTGTCCAGTACATAAAGGTATCTATTCCTTTTAAACTGTATGTGAATTTAATTTATATGCCAATGATGTTTAATGCATTGTCTTGTCTGCATCTCATTACTGTCATTAATAAGCACTGGAGTACATCTAGTTACAAGGTTAATTGGGACAAATCTGGACTCCTTCTTTCTACTGTAAATATGCTATATCTCAGCAGTGTATTGGGTGGTAAAAGTTATGCTATTTTACATTGCATTTCTCCTCCTGTTGTCATCCAAATCAATCTAAATGCAATATGAAGTGATTTTACTACATGTATTGTGCAGACCTTGGTCAGTTTCTTCTTTTTTTTAACCAGCCACATAATTTTATGGCTGATTTAAACAGAATTGCTCCTCATCTGTGTGCTATATAATCCCTTCTTCCCCAATCCACACCCCTCACCCTCATTTAAAACTGTTTAAAGGAATATGTATCTCCAGGAAGCACCGCTTTCAATTTACTGAAATTCCTAAGAATTTTTCATGAGAAAGTTATAGCCCAAGGATTAAGTCTTTTTCGTTGTAATGTTTGATACTGCAAATTTACATAGCAGGAGCTAACAGAAGCTATTGAATTTCTTCACTGACCCAGGAAATTCATGTTGAAATAAGCCATGGCTCAAGGGCTCTGCTTTTGAGAATAAGACTCGATAGCCAAGTAGAAATAGGAAAAACACCTGGCATGGATTGTAGCCTTTCCCCCTCCAACTCCTATGATAGACAACAGTAATCAGCTGAAATCATTTTTCTATTGAGCCCAGACCCAGCCTCAAAATACTTTTCTACACACTGTTCCAGGCAGCCGCTTGGAACAAAGCTATCAAATAGCTTGGCATAGGAGTAAAACAAGCATCCTTTCCTGAGTAGGAAAACTTTACCCCTCAGAACAGTTCGCTCCTTTGCCAATTCCCATAATCTTCGTCCTTAGCCAGCCTACTTCCTAGAACCGAAACATCAGTTAGATGAAATTTGAGAGTCATTTAAAATTGGTGTCATTTATTAACTTAAGCAGAACAAAGTGTAAAATCATTCTGTTGAAGTTTGTTTTACAGTCTTCCCCAGGGCAATGGTCAATTTGACGACACTTTATCTTTATTTAGATAATAGCACCTGGAATCAAAATTTTTTGGTCCCAAATGACAGATGCAAACTCCAAGTGACTCAACTGAAAAATGGGAATTTATTTTCTCATGAAAAAAAAAAAAAAAAAAAGAACGATTTTGACTTCAAGCAACGCTGGATCCTGGGCATCAAGCAAGAGTATTACCTCTCCTTCTTGCTGTATTCTTCTCTTTGACTTTCTCTGAAAGCTTCCATTTTAGGAAGCTTGTTTTTCCCATGGCAGTAAATACCAGTAACTGAGGTCTTTATAGACTTTGGTTATGAAAGGGGAGGCAGCCTCTTTTTCCCACATAAGGATTCTGATTGGTTCTGCTCGATCAATGGCCACTCCCAGTTTACATGACACTTGGTTTAAAGCCAGACTGGGTCACAGGCCCCCACTTTGTATCGAAAGAACAGGAGGACATGTAATGAACACCTGCCCCTTCTGCCTTACCCTAAGGGGGATAGGGCCAGACTGATAAGGAATAGAAGATTCTCTAAATAGAAGAAAGAAAAGAGACCGGGGGTGGTAGTGGGGAGCTGCCTCCTTTTCCATCCCATAGTTAGTCCTTCACCTTTCTGGTCCCAGGACCTAAGCACATTGTTGCATCAAGGATCTGACTACTAACCTCAAGTCTTTATCAGTCTTTGTCTGGTAATACTCACTCTTGCTCACTTCTGAAGGGGTCTTTACTTTTCTCTTTGAGAGAAAGCAGTGAGCAAACTCAGGTACAATGAACATAATTTCCCTCATAACTATAAGTCTGTTCAAACACCTAATGTTGGGCAACTTAACCTAGGAGAGTCTGGGTAAGCCCAGTCACATCTGTGTAGTCATTGCTTCAGGTTTACCTACTGGCACTTGTGAATGTCTCTTTTGCATCCTTCTTCCTAGGGTGATTGGGTGCTGCTATTTTGAGTGGGGATGGGTGTCAGGGCATTTGCCCCCTGGTCCACCTCTCTGACTTTTGCCTCTGCTGAGATCCAGCCCTTGTTCTGAGGTCCTGGGTATTAAGACCATACGGGTATTAGCTGGGGCATCTGTACCTCCCAATGGCTTTGATTGATAGGCTGCTGCTTTGTCTTCTCCCATTCGCATCCTTTAGACCCATTGATATCTCATAGCTATCTGTCAGCCAATTTCTGCCTCCCTCAGAGGGTAAAGAAGTTTAGTTGCTTCTTCATCCACCTTCCACCTTTCCCTCTGTGAGTTTTAGCCCAGAAACATGGCAGAGTATAAGTTCCATTCTTAGAAACCTATAAGAATATAACTTTCTCCTTCTCCATCCCACTTTTTCTCTCTCACCCAGGCAAGCTTTATCTGGAAAAGAGGTGTCAGTTAATGTCCTTATCTTTGAGTATTTATAAAATAAATGTTATACCCTATAGCAGGTACCTTGGTGTTCTACCTGGTTCTCAGTTCAGGGCCAAATGCACCTATCTTCCAGCTGTTGCAAATATCAGCTGCAGTTGGTGTACAGCTCTGACCCTCTGCAGCAGTGAACTGCCTCCCAGTGTTACATTACTCCCAGGGCGTGGCTGTAACCTGCTACTGACCAACAAAGGGATGCAGAGGCATAGAGTCCTCATTTCAGATTGAGACCCCTCTGAAGGGCCTTCCCAGCTCCAGAACTACTCGTGAAAACAGGGAGATCTCAGTTACATCCACGTTGCAGGTCATCTTCTCTCAGGCCAGTCCTGCTTTCCCCACTGCTTTGCAAGTGTAAATCTCAGGAATGCTCTCCAATAAACCTTCCTCTGGCAACTTCCTGACTGGAGGTCTATTCCAGTGAATCTAATGTAAGGCATGCTTGGATTTTTCAGGTCATGCCTCTGATGCTCACCATTAAGATTTTATAATATCAGAAATTTCTAAACTTGCACATGATCATCTCTTACAGGTAAAATGTATCCACTTTCTTTCAAATATCAAAAAGTAATGATGGATCTCAAAACTCAGAAGTTGAACTCTTTTTTTCTTTGGCCTATTTAATTTCTCCATTGAACCAGTGAGGTAATTCATGAAAGTAAGAAATTTCACTTAAGATTTTCAAACTCTATCCTAGTACTTAATTATTGCCCCCTTTCTGTTTGATTGGTCCTTCAGGTTCATGCTGTGACTAGATGTTTCTGTATTGGCCAATCTGGCACTGATGGGGAAAAGAGTTGGAGAAAGTCAATTCCTAGGTATAATTTCTGTAGGAAATGAAAATGCTTTCACCAACATGTGAAAGTCCAACCACAATTACATTCTCTGTAAAATGGTAATTACACACAAATAGAGCTTCTTTTGTCTTAGTGTATTGTAATATTCCTTGTTGAAGAAAGAGAATAACAGTTTTCTAAAATTCTTTGAGGGGGTTTCCATCATGGTTGAGCAGAAATGAATCTATCATCCATGAGGAGGCAGGTTCGATTCCCGGCCCTGCTCAGTGAGTTAAGGATCTGGCATGGTTGTGAGCTGTGGTGTAGTTCGCAGATGCAGCTCGGATCTGGTGCGGCTGTGGCTGTGGCATAGGCCAGCAGCTACCACTCTGATTTGACCGCTAATCTGGGAAACTCCATGTGCCATGGGTGCAGCCCTAAAAAGACAAAAAAAAGAAAAAAATTATTTTCAAGAGAGAAACGGAAGAGACCGAAGAGAAGCATATGGCCTGTGTGAAGAGTCACTGGTGAAAGGTCTCAAATTTTATGACTCATTTTCCACGCCCTAGGTAGTTCAGGCCAAGTGACTTACAGCAAAGGGGTAATAGAATGATTCATTTCCCCATATGTTTTCTTATATACCTGATGGATTTTAGTGTATGTTTCCCCCCATTTTTAGAGTTTTGTTGAAGCACAGTTGATTTACAAGGTTGTGATAATATCTGCCATACAACAAAGTGACTCAGTTATATCTTTTTCAGATTCTTTTCCCATGTAGATGATCACAGAATTTTGGGTAGAGTTCCCTGTGCTATACAGCAGGTCCCCATTGACTAATCATTTTATATACCTCAGTGTGCATATGTCAGTCCAAAACCCCCAGTCCATCCCCCACCCCCACACCTTATCTGGCCCCTTTGGTAACTATAAAATTTTCAAAATCTGTGAGTCTGTTTCTGTTCTGTGTATCATAGAACTCCTTAAGCCTAAACCAGGAAATACACCTGCAGATGTTATTAAACTCACCACAAAGTCCGAGGAGTTCATTGCTTCTTTCTCTAAGAAGGAACCACTTGTTTTCAGACGTGTGCTGGGAGCTTGTGGGACCATGATTTGGTTTTGCTTTTTTTAAAGTGGAGATAGTGACTGCCTCTTGGTATATATTTTCCTAGAATCAGTAGGCAAAAACAACCACTGTTTTCCTAAGTCATCATTAATAGTAAATATAGTTGGATAGAATGTAGAATATTTCCCTTGACAGATGATCATAATGATTGATTAAAATAAACAGTTTCCCTAAAAGCTATTTGAACATCTCCAATGTAATAATATTATTGTCAAATTGCTTGAACTTTTTATTTTTTAAAACTTATTATAAAAATATTAAATATTAAATGAGGAGTTCCCGTTGTGGCGCAGTGGTTAACGAATCCGACTAGGAACCATGAGGTTGCGGGTTTGGTCCCTGCACTTGCTCAGTGGGTTATCGATCCAGTGTTGCCGTGAGCTGTGGTGTAGGTTGCAGACACGGCTCAGATCCCGCGTTGCTGTGGCTCTGGTGTAGGCCGGTGGCTACAGCTCCGATTCAACCCCTAGCCTGGGAACCTCCATATGCCGCGGGAGCGGCCCAAAGAAATAGCAAAAAGACAAAAAAAAAATTACATGAATAAAAATCAAATTTTTGCTGTCTAAAAAAACCATCATAAAATGTCTACCTCTACCTTCAAAAGGATTTATGGCATTATATTTCTTCTTGCTGAGGGCAGTTTAAGATGGCCTGGTTTCAGAAATAACATATAGGAGGAGACTGTGGGAGCTTAGATGGAGACTATTGGTTGGTTTTCCTCAATGTGTAGGGGTGCTAATATTTTTTCAAAGGTATTTGAGCTGAAAACCAGCAAGACTAAGTGGAAGTGTATGCCAGTGGTGGAAAACCCAGAGCAAGAATCATAAGCTCAGAGCCTCAGGTGTCTCTGCAGATCATTTAAAAGCAGGAACAGGACCATACATCAAATAACAATTTTTGAGTGCCTGCTGTGGTGCAGTGGGTTAAGAATCCAACTGCAGCAGCTTGGGTCACTGAGGAGGTACGAGGTCAATCCCAGCCTGGCCCAGTGGGTTAAAGAATCCAGGGTTGCCACAGTTGCAGTTCAGATTTAGTCCCTGGCCCAGGAACTTCCATATGCTGTGGGTGCAGCCATTAAAATATATATATATATATATATATATATATATATATATATATATATATATATATCTTTTAGTTTTATTTTATTCTGTGCAAGCTAATTATTGTCTGGATTACTAAAAGAGTTTAAATATTTAGATAAATAATAATTATAACTTTTATATTTAAGAGGCTCCAGGTTTTTAAATTGTATCTATTCCATCTCCCCTCCCTAAAACAAGGAAAGATTTTCCAAAGAAATGGGCAAAGTTAACATGCTCAATTTCAGTTAGCAACGGCATTTTTACTGTAATGTGTCTTTTATGCTAGCCGTACTGACTCCAGGCGTAAAGAAACAATAAAAGACAAAATGCTGCATGTGCTGAAATTAAAAAGAAATGTATTCATCTGAGAAACAGCTTTAGATCTAGAAATATGTCTTCATGAGTACCTTATACTTAGGCTATAATTATTTGGTAATTAATGCTCCTAAATTAATCCCTTTTCTAAAGAACCTCTAGTGGTTCTTATGCTCTGGCTGACATGGAAAGCTAGATCTTAGGAGGATTTCCCTCTAAACTCAGAGAATGTTCATCGGGGCAAGTTTCCAAGGGCCTACAAATAAAATCTAATCAGGTCTGAAAGCAATCAGGTCCAGCCAATCAGAAATCGAGCTGGGGGGCAAAAAAATCAGAATTTAAATAAAAGTTGCAATTAGAACCCACAGAACTGGCATGACACTCGTTTGAGTTCTTAGCGCTCAGAGACAGTATGGAAATTATCTCCACAGTAGGAATAAGAAGGGCTGGTGAAGATTTTTGCCTCCTGATAGAATATTGAAAATTATCTTCATCAGTGGGTTAATTGGCTTAATTTTCCTTCAGATGGTAACTTTCAAATGCTTGGTCTTAATTAGCATGGGTAAATGAGAAATGTAGGTGATTCACACTTTTCAGTTTTCTTGTTCTCTAGAGATTTCCATTCCTTTCCCTTAAGAAAATGAAATGGCTGAGGGCTACATTGATTAAAATAAATTATGCCAGTATTTTACACCAGTAAAAAAATGTAGATGGAATTGACTCATGCCTGGTCCATTAAAAACACACAACATACAAATACTGTAAAGAAGAAAGTCAGTGTAAGCTACACAAGAACCTTGTATTTAGTATGTTAAAAACTGTAAAACTGTAATTTTAAAATATTGTGTTAGATGAGATACAATGTTCAACTGAGAAAGTTAAAAAAAAACTAGAGAAACTTTGTGTATTTAATAAAGAATGTATGAGGGAAAACCCATGCTAAGAGGAAAAAATGAGAAAAAAATATGGATTGTTATTCTTACATAATCTTTTTCAATTCCCATTTGCCCTACATCTAAACCCCCCACCTTCAGGATTCCTCTAACAAAGAGATAATCAGTATCGAATACTGGTTTTAGAATCTGAGAATAGCTTTTATCTTATTGACTACCACACATTAGATAATTGCTTTCCTCTTTTCATGTTAATCTTTTATTCTAAAAAACATATTATTTAGTAATCTCTGATTTATAGCAATCTCTGAGATTATGGAATTTGAACTCCAGGAACACAGAAGAACAGTTGGAGTTATTTGGCACAGATACATTGTGTGATATTATCTGAATTTAGAAAATCAAATAGTATCCACATTGTACTGTGAAACTTACATAACAAGTTATATAAATTAACTAACACACTTAATGCTTTCTCATTTTGTTTCTGCCATATTCATCTATGAAAACTAAGGATGATAGTAAAGCCAAGAATTCATCTCAGAAAATTTAAGACAAAAATAATTCTAAAATTTGATTAATAGAGTGTATGCTTTTTCTTTTGTTGGTACCTATATAAAAATTAAAATCAAAACTCTAATTTTCTTTTCATAGATTTAAAATTTGACATGAAATCAAGCAATTGTAAATTTGTTATAGGGAGTTCCAGTTGTGGTGCAGTGGAAATGAAACCAACCAATATCCATGAGGATATAAATTCAATCCCTCACCTTGATCGGTGGGTCAAGATCCAGCATTGCTGTGAGCTGTGGTGTAGGTTGCAGATGCAGCTCAAATCTGGTTTTTCTGCAGCTGTGGCATAGGCTGACAGCTGTAGCTCCAATTCAGTCCATAGCATGGGAACTTCCATGTGTTATGAGAACAGCCCTAAAAAAAAAAAAAAAAAGTTAGTTTTATTACATCATTTTAATGAAATTTGTGTTTCATTTGTTTATAATACAGTTCAATCACTCTTAATGGAGTTATAAAAATTTTAGGGATATGAGAAGGATGTATCATACAATAGAAAACGTTACTAAAAATTATGTATATGATGTATATTAAAAATTGTTTATATAAGTATATATACTTAAAAATGAGTCTCTTAGAATGAAGAGAAAAGCAGATCATTTGTCTGAGAGGGATAAAGAGAAGGAAAGATATGCATTATACTGATAGCAGTGTTTGCCTGTAGGTCTAGAGATTACAGGTTTATTTTGTGTCCTTTGTGCTTTTCTGTATATAAAAATTTTTCTAGAATATGTGTGTTGTTCTTTTAATCAGATAAACTGTTATAAAAATGATCCCTTGCCTTTTCATGGGGAAATATGAACAAGGTTGTTGTTGTATTACCTACAGTTGTATTACCTACAGTTCTAGAAATGCTGCTGCATCCATCCAGGTAGGCATGCAGAGTGCTCAACATGGAGATCACATTTTTACCTTTCTATCTAATAGCATCTCCATTTCCAGACTGCTCCCCAAATAAAAACAAGCATTGAACTTCCAATCAGTGATGATAATTTAATTTCCCTCTCAGCTGTAAGTACCAGAAAACAGCCAGGCAATCAGTGAGAGAAACGTGTTCTCCTGGTTTATTTTTACATTAAGTAATTAACATTTTCCTCTCTAATGAACATGAGGTCTAAAAAGTATAGTCTCAGCTGACCTAATTGTGTAGGACTTAGAAACAGAACTCTGTGTGTTTGGGGGTTTGGTGGGGGTAGAATTGGAGGAGTGAGATCTTTATATAAAACCTGGAAATGACCGAATTCTTCTAAGGCTTGTTCTTAATACAGAAACTTCTGGACTGACTTGCACCAGGAAGAACTGTCAGTGTCTTTCAGCTGAGTAGTGGGCCTTGTTGAGGAGACCTTCCTGCTCTGGGATGAGATTCTATAGGGGCATGTACCCTTGATGGCCTGTGTCTAAGCTACTGTACAGCTTTATTGGAGTGAGGTTAAGTTGCAATGATTTTTGTATATAATGAAGTAAATGAGTTTTTTTCCAGTACATACACAATTAATTTCCATCCTGTAGAAAAGAGGACCCCAAATGTTACACTTTATTTGCCCAATGGATTAGCAACTCATTGTGTCATGTCAACATTTCTTACTGGACTTGTGTGTGTGTGTACTTCTGTCATTCAAAATCTCCACTAAACCAATTTCAGGGATTTTACTGGTTTCCTCATTAATTGGTTAAATACTTTTTTGACACATTAATTTTATATTAGAAAAAAAGTCATATTGTTTGAAAAATCAGGTCTTAACTCTTAGAAAATATTAGTTGAGGGTTATAACAAATAGATCAGAGCAAAAATTGGTCCATAGAATTTGTGCTCTATAGGGGTAATTTACAAATCTTGAAAATGTTTGATTTGGATCTCACTTTTAAACACATTTTTACATATTTTTTCAAATGATAATGAAAAACAACAAATGGATTAAAATGTGTTAAATACCAAGTTTTTTCACACTGGATGTCACTGACACAGTAACTGAGTTTCCATTGAATGACTTCATAATATGTAAAAAATATTGATCTGTGTTCATAAAGTAAATTCTATTCAAATCAAAAACTGCTTTTATTTACATACTGAAGTTACACATAAGAGATCATTAAGAATATAAAAGATTCTATCCTAAGCAAAAAATTTATCCTAAATTATACCCACTTTTTTGTTTGTTTGTTTGTTTTGTTTTTTAAAACCACTCCCATGGCATATGGAGGTTCCTAGGCTAGGAGTCAAATCAGAGCTGTAGCCACTGGCCCACACCATAGCCACAGCAACACAGGAACTGAGCCAAGTCTGTGACCTACACCACACCTCATAGCAATGCTGGATCCTTAACCATTGAGCAAGGCCAGGGATTGAACTTGTGTCCTCATGGATTCTAGTCAGATTGGTTTCCACTGAGCCACAACAGGAACTCCTAAACCCACCATTAATCACAGCAGAATGTAACTGGAGCAGGCTTTATCAATTTCAGCATGATAGACAGTTTGATCTTTTTGTTTTTGTCAAAGTGAAGGAAAGCCGTTCTGTGCATTATAGGATGTTCAATAGCATTCCTTGATTCTACCCCCTAGATGCCAGTAGCACTCCCTCCCCTGTTGTGACAACCCAAAACATCTGCAGACATTGCTTACCAAAGAACAAAATTGCCCCCATTTGAGAACCACTGAACTAAAGGGCGAAGAAAAAGGAGGTGAAAAAGGAATGTTTGTAGCAGGCAGGTTGACTTAATAGGCACTAAACTATATATGTCAAGACATGAGTGTTCTAATTGCTGCCCAGTTTGGAATAAGCAATGAGAATATGGTCCCATCATTTAATTTCCTTTGTTCTCAACCAAGTCCGTGTTGTTTTAATCCATGTTGGACTTAAAAATCTCCAACCTCACCTTTTTACTTTGCTCTATTTGTAGCACAAGAGAAATTGAACCAAAAAGCTCCCTCTCATGCCTCCCAATTTTTGCTTATATACTCTGTTAACCAGTAGACTAATGGCCTATTCAGAGTTGCCTATTTCCTATATTAATGGATGGGAATACCTAGAAATATTTGTTTAGCAATTATTGTAAATTGGTAAGAATTACTTCTTATTTGAGGCCTACTTCAAGATGAGTAACCTCTAAAATTTCATTGTACATTATTTGAAAGGAATTATTTGTAATAAATCTGTTGGGTCAAGTTCAACAGAGATAAATATTTTTGAAGTTACTTTGTGTGAACTTCATCAAGAAACTACAATGATCCAAGCTTCATAGTTCCTGTTGAAAATTGAACAGAAGTAATAATGATCAGAAGGAAATGTTTAGAAATAGAGCATCTTCTTTCTTTGGGTGAATCTTAATCATGGAAGTTGGCATCAGGAGATCTCAGCATGATCCTGGTGGTAGTCTTTTGGGTTATAGCATCTTGACTTTTCCTAGAATAACAGTGCTTGTGAAATTTGGCTATTGATCAGCGATAAGAACTAGGAAAGTTTCTGAAAAAATCATGCACTTATTATCTTTAATCCACAGGCAATTGTGCTCAGGGTGCCTAATCTTTAGTCAAAGGTGATTGTGTTTAGGGTGCCATTAAAAGAGGGAGAAGCATTATTTTGTTCTTTTTTATGGCCAAGTAGTATTCCATTGTGTATATGTACAACATCTTCCTGATACAATCATCTATCAGTGGACATTTGGGTTGATTCCATGCCATTTGCAGCAACATGGATGGAACTAGAGACTCTCAGACTAAGTGAAGTAAGTCAGAAAGCGAAAGACAAATACCATATGATATCACTTATATCTAGAATCTAAAATATGGCACAAACCCTTTCCACAGAAAAGAAAATCATGGACTTGGAGAATAGACTTTTGGTTGCCAAGGGGAAAGGGGAGGGAGTGGGAGGGACTGGGAACTTGGGGTAAATAGATGCAGAATGTTGCCTTCTGGATGGATCAGCAATGGGATCCTGCTGTATAGCACTGGGAATTCTGTCTAGTCAATTGTGATGGAACATGTAATGTGAGAAAAAAGAAGGTATACATGTATGTGTAACTGGGTCACCATGCTGTGCAGTAGGGGAAAAAATATATATACATAAATAAAAAAAAAAAAGGAGGAAGAAGCACAAGGAAAGGCTCCAGGCTGTTCAATTTTATTCACTTCTAAGCTGTTCATTTCTCAAATAAGCATAAGCAATGTAATTTTTCTCATAGGTGTATAAGATGCCTACATCATTATGTGTATCCCTTGAGGAGGAACCCGGATCTTGCCCCAAGGCTGTACTATTGTTTGGTTCTTCCTCGTCATTGCCTTGCCTCCCTTCCTCCATCAGCAACTGTCTGAACCTACCCCTTGGAACTCAGGGAAGACCATGGAGGTTAAATGAGGCCAGTTTCCTAAAGATAAGAAATGGGGAGCACAGAAAGGATTTTGTCCCCAGGAATCCCACAGGGCTCTGCTTCATTTCAGTAGGGTGTACTAGATGGTATTTGCATAAAATTTTGAGGTTTATAATGCATATTTTCCCCAAATTTTTTTCACACAAAAGCAATGAATAGAATGTCCTAGTGATACAAGTGTAGGAACACCTAGAAAATATCCTCATAAAAATGTGTCCGCAATCTCTATTATTCACACAAATTTTAAAGTCCTGACATTGGTAGAACGTCTTGATTTCATTGGTAACTTCAAGAATATCTTAATCAATGAAGAATCCTTTTTATAAGATTGAAAGATATAAAATCTATATTTAAAATACTGTTTTTATAGACTAGCAACCAACAGTCAGGAAATAAAATTAAAAATAAAAATTTTATACCATTTAAAGTAGTATAAAAATACATAAATTACTGAGGGGTAAATCTGACAAAGTATGTGAGAAACCATGACATTGAATGATGTAAAATATTGCTGAAATAAATGAAAATCTAAAGAAATGGAGATGTATACTTGTTTACGGGTCAGAAGACTCAATATTGCCAATATTACTTCTCCTCTAATTGATCTATAGTTTGTATACAATCTATTCAAAATGTCAGCAAGCTTCTATAGAAATTGACAGCTGATTCTAAACTAAATATGGAAATGCAAAGGGCCTAAAATAGCCAAAATATTTCAAAGAAGAAGTTGGGGGATTAAAACTACCTGATTTCAAGAATCAGTAATCAAAATAGTATAGAACTGGCTTTAAGGCAGATAAATAAATCAATGGAAAGAAGAAAATTTAGAAGTAACCCTCTATAGATAAATCACTGATTTTTGACAAAGGCATAAAAGCAATGTGGTAGAAAGTGCTTTTAACAAATGGTTTGGGAGCAATTGGAAAACTAAATGTAAAAAAATTTAACTTAAAATCTAACGGAAATCACCAGTGAGGATGTTAGTCTACAAGTGGGATTTCTCTGTTCTTATTTTGATATCTGATATGGGTCCTTGGTGTAGGATCTTGTGGAAGTTTTTTATGTGTCATCCTCTTTTCTGACCACGATGATTCATTCATTCAGTAAAGAGATCAGAGGAGTTCCCGCTGAGGCACAGGGGAAACAAATCCAGCTAGGAACCATGAGGCTGCGGGTTCAATCCCTGGCCTCACTCAGTGGGTTAAGGATCCGCCGTTGCCATGAGCTGTGGTGTAGGTCACAGACGTGACATGGATCTGACATTTCTGTGGCTGTGGCATGGGCCTGCAGCTGTAGCTCCGATTTGACCCCTAGCCTGGGACCCTCCATATGCCTCAGGTGCAGCCCTAAAAAGCAAAATACATACATACATACATAGAAACTACAACCAGAAACAAAATAAGCACATTTGTCGTGATGAACCTTGGAGGATAGTAAGTGATGGATATGTAGTAAACAAATCATCACTGTGAGTTATACAAAAATCATAACATGTTTGATTGCAAATTCCAAGTTGTTAGGAGAGCATGTGACTTGAGATTATCCTAGTAGAAAGAGTTAGAAGAACAGTTAGGAAAGGTTTCTTAGAAAAAGAGAGGTTGAGTTTTACACTTGAGTGGTTCTCAGCCATTAGTTTTTGTCTCAGGCAGAAAGTATGCAGAAGACCATAGCTGGAACACAAGTCCTAAACTCTAAGCTTCTAGCTTTGAAATCATTAGAATAAAGACTACTGTTTTTACTGTTCACAGCAGCACCAATGGCTGTCCAATAGGGCACAAACTCAGACAAGATCAGGTGTTAGAAATTATCCTTTACCTCATCCGATTCATTGAGAATTTTGTTGATAACTACTTTGGATATGGTTTTCCATTTGTGCCTTATCAAAACACATTTATAATTTCTACCCAGTCTTATTTTGTCTTTCCATTTTAGTTTTGAGATAATTTTACCAGGATTTTGAACAAAGAGGACACTTCATTTAATTCAGTACTTGGCCTCTCATTCCATTTTATTTCACTTGAGAAATTAATACATTTCAACTGTTTAGTGGTTGGATGTGGATGGATAATCACGGAGTTTTTCTTTGAGCTCCTGGTCTGTTAGAGAATAGTTTGGACAGTCTATTGAGTAATTTGTTGAAAAGAGTAGAAACTCACTGGAAAAGCTTAAATGAGAAGAACAAAGAAACATTTACAAAAATAGATGCAGTCCTCAGAAAAGCTTGAAATGTTTTAAAATTTGAAGTATGCATTTTCAGTGAAAGAAAACCCTCACTAACTGTTGATTCTTGTGAGTTTTAAATTTCAAATGTCAAGGTGATGCTGTTGTTCAGAGATGAGGTCAGTAACAATAACAGTTCATCACTTTGTCTGTTTGGGGTGAAACAAAATTCTGAGACACCTCATTAGCTGAAACATACCTCTGTCTCTCACAGTTAGGAACATTACGCGATTCTCTTTTGGGACATTCGGTTTTGCTTGTTTAATATAGAATGAAACTCTCAGGATAAGAATCCCTGAGAGTAATAGGAATACAATAATATATTTCAATCTGTCTCCAAAATGATTAGCTTGGGAACAGGGTCTGCCCACATTCTATAGTAGGAAACATTTTAATTTATGTGTGTATATTTTATTGTGCTGGCATCTGGGCATTTATATTTAGCTGTAGTTAACATACTGTAAAGTGTATAGGTCTTGAACATTCAATTCAGTGAGTCCTGATAGCTGTAGACACCCAGATAATGATCACCTCAAGCAAGGAAAAGAATATTTCCCAGAAGTTTACCTGAAGCCCCTTTCCAGGAAGTTTCCTTTGCAACTATTTATCTAATTTCTATCACAATGGAATACTTTTACTTGTTTTTAGATTTCACATAAATAGATCACACAATATGTGTTCTTTAAGTTCTGGCTTCTTTTGCTTAACAGAATGTTTTTGATATTTCTGCATATTTTTGCATGTATAAGCAGTTCATTCATCCTTTATTGCCGAGTACTTATATATTGTATAGATATACCACAATGTATACCACTTTCCACTCTTATGAATAATGCTGCTCAGAAGATTCAGATAGGTCTTTGTGCACAAGGAACTCTGTCCCAGCTCTTGGGATAAACCATGATGGAAAATAATATAAGAAAGGGAACATGTGTATATATATAAATATATATACAATTGTATACATTTGTCACTTTGTAAAAAGTGACCCCATAAAAAGCATCACTTTGCTGTGCAGCAGAAATTGACACAACATTGTAAGTCAAATACAAATTAATAAATTTTTTTAATTAATAAAAATAAATCTGTAAGTAGAAGTTTTTGCTTCTTTTGTGTGAATACCCACAGATAGAATAACTTGGACATGGTAGCTATGGGGTGAATATTTGTAAGAAACAGCCAAACATTGTGCCAGTGAGGTTGTATTGTTTTACATCATCCCTATCACAGTGTTTGAAGGGTCCATCCGTTCCATTTTTTTTTTTTTTTGCCTTTTAGGGCTGCACATGTGGCATGTGCTAGTTCCCAGGCTAGGGGTCGAATCAGAGCTATAGCTGCTAGCCTATGCCACAGCCACAGCAATGTGTTCCATATTATTTTTTTGTTCGTTTTGTTTTAGTTTTGGTTTGAATATTTTTTATTTTTTAATTTTTAATGATTGTTATTTATTCCATTATAGTTGATTTACAGTATCCTATCAGTTTTCTACTGTACAGCAAAGTGGCCTAGTCACACATAAGTACATACATTCTTTTTCTCATGTTATCCTCCATCATGCTCCATCATGAGTGACTAGAAATAGTTGTCAGTGCTATACAGGAGGATCTCATTGCTTATTCATTCCAAAGGCAAAATTTGCATCTCTTAACCCCGGATTCCCAGTCCATCCCACTCCCTCCCCTTGGCAACCACAAGTCTGTTCTCCAAGTTCACAAATTTCTTTTCTGTGGAAGGGTCTATTTGAGATATATATTATATTCCAGATATAAGTGATAGTATATGGTATTTTTCTTTCTCTTTCTGATTTACTTCATTCACATGAGAGTCTCTAGCTCCATCCATGTTCCTGCAAATGGTATTATTTAGTTCTTTTTTATAGCTGAGTAGTATTCCATTGTGTATATATACTACATCTTCTTAATCCATTCATCTGTTGATGGACATTTAGGTTGTTTCCGTCTTGACTGTTGTGAGTAGTGCTGCAATGAACATATGGGTGCATGTATCTTTTTCAAGGAAAGTTTTGTCCAGATATATGCCCAAGAGTGGAATTGCTGGGTCATATGGTAGTTCTACATAATATATATATATATATATATATATAATAGAAATTGCTAAATATTTAAAAATATGTACATGCATGTGTTTGTGCTTATATATATATATATATACACACACACAAGGTATATATATATATATATATATGTATATATATCGTATGTAAGTATATGTGTATATTTATATAGCTTTATGTGGTTTGTTTACTCTTTTGTTTTTTTTCTGTCTTTTTGTCTTTTCTAGGGCCACACCCTCAGCATATGGAGGTACCCAGACTAGGGAGCAGTTGCTGCCGGCCTACGCCAGAGCCACAGCAACGCGGGATCCTACGAATGTGACTTACACCACAGCTTGCGGCCACGCTGGATCCTTAACCCACTGAGCAAGGCCAGGGATGGAACCTGCTACTTCATGGTTCCTAGTGGGATTCATTAACCACTGAGCCATCACGGGAACTCCCTGTTTACTCTTTTTTCTTAAACTTTTTCTTTTTAAATTAGTAGCCTTTATTTTTTCAGAGCAGTTTTGGATTTACAGAAAATTTGAGTAGAAAGTACATAGAATTTCCATATAATCCATAAACTGTTAAAATTCCATATAATTCCATAAACAGTTGTTTACATTAGAGTTGATTTGCTCTTTGTGTTGTACATTCTTTGGGTTTGACTACAGAGTAATAACATGTATCCATCACTACTTTTACTACTTTTACTGACTTAAAAATCCTTTGTGCTCCATCTACAGTAGTATTCCCCTATCCATAAGGGATCTCTAAGGGATGTTTTCCAGTGGGTGCCTTGAACTACAGATAGTAACTAATCCTATACACACTATCATTTTACTGTACATACATATTCATGAGTTTAATTTATAAATTAGGCACAATAAGACACAAACAACTAATGAATAATAAAACATTTACAACAACACACTGTGATAAAAGCTGTGTGAATGTGGTTTCTCTCTCAAAAATACTTTATTATATTGTATTCACCTGTCTGGGGATAAAGGGAGATGATAAAATTGCCCACATGATGAAATAAAATGAAGTAATATAGGTGTCGTGACGTACTGTTAGGCTCTTATTCATGTTGTGATGACGTATTCTTTGGATGATTCTGGCTCATTTAGCCATGATGTGGTCAGTGGTTGGGTGTCAGGAGCAAGTGATATATCTATGTTTGGAGGTCCCAGGCAGGATGGAATGCACAGCTCAAGATTTCATCAAGCTACTCAGAGAACAGTGCACCATATAAAACTTATGAATTCTTAATTTCTGGAATTTTCCATTTTTAGGCCACAACTGACTACAGGTGACTGCAACAAAAACACAACTGATGCTAAGTGGGGAGTACTGAGTTCCTCCCTTCAAATCTCTGAAAACTACTGATCTGTTGACTGTCTCCATAGTTTTGCCTTGTTCAGAATGACATATATTAGGCATCATACATTATGTAGCTTTTTCAGATTGGCTCTTCTCAGTTAGCAATATGCATTTATCCTCTGTCTTTTTGTGACTTGATACCTGTTTCTTTTTACCACTGAATAATATTCCACTGTATATATGTAGCAGTTTATTCATGCATCTGTTGAAGGACATTTTGATTGCTTTCATTTATGAGTAAAGCTGGTATAAACATCTGTGTGCAGGTTTATGTGTGGACCTAAATTTTCAACTCCTTTGGATAAATAAAGTGCCATTGCTGAAACATTATAGTGTGAGTATGTTTGGTTTCATAAGAAACTGCTGAGCTATCTTCAAAAGTGGTGGCTCTATTTTTCTTTCCCACCAGACATGAGAATTCCTCTTGCTCCATATCCTTGCCAGCATTCGTTGTCAGTGTTTTGGATTTTAGCCATTATAATAGGTATGTAGTGACACCTTAAATTATTTTAATTTGGAAGTCTCTGATGACATATGATGTGAAGCATCTTTTCATATGCTTATTTGCTGTTTGTGTCTGTTCAGATCTTTTGCTCATTTTTAATAGGATTTTTTTTTCAGATTGTTGACTTCTAAGAGTTTTGTTTACTTTTAATACCAATTCTTTATCAGATCTACATTTTGCAAAGATTTTTTTTCCTGTCTGTGAATTGTCTCTTTATTCTCAAGTCTGGCTTTTGCAGAGAAGATGTTTTTAATTTTAATGAAGTCCAGCTTCTGATTTTTTTTCTTTCATGAATCATGTTTTGGTATTATTGGATCTAAAAAGTTACTGCCAACCCTAAGGTCACCAACATTTTTATCTTGTGTTTATCATCTGAGAGTTTTGTAGTCTATGATCCATATTAGGTTAATCTTTGTGAAAGGCGTAAGGTTTGTATCTAGGTAGAGTTTTTTGTTTGTTTGTTTGTTTTGGAATGTAAATGGCTAATTTGTTGAAAAGCACCCTTTGTTGAAAAGGTTCTCCTTTGACATTAACTTGCTTTTGCTTCTGTGTCAAATACCAATTGACTCCATTTGTTTGGGTCTACTTCTTGATTCTTCCATCTGTTCTCTTGACCTGTTCATCTTTTCTTGCACCAATACCACAATGTCTTATTTACTGTAGCTTGATAGTAAGTCTCAAAGCCTGGTAGTGTGAGTCTTCCAACTCTATTTTTCTCTTTCAATATTATGTTGGGTCATCTGGGTCTTTTCCTTTTCCTTTCTGGATGAGTTTGTAGATATCCACAAAATAACTTCCTGGAGTTTTGGCTAAGATTGCATTGAATCTATAGGTCAAGCTGGATGGACTCATATCTTGATAATATTGAGCCTGCTTGTCCATGCCATGAATAGTCTTCATTTCTTTAGCTCTGCTTTGAATTCTTTCATCAAAGTTTTGAAGTTTGCCTCATGTAGATGTTGTGCATATTATGTTAGATGTATACTTGAACATGTTTTTGCTAGTATAAATGGTATTTTGTTTTTAATTTCAAAATCCAATTGTTTGTTGCTGATATATAAAATAGCAATTGATTTTTTCATGTTACTCTTGAATCCTACAACCTTACTTAGTTTGAGGAGGTTTTGTTTTTTTTCTTGGTGGTTAAGATTTTCTATATAGACAGTCATTTAATTTGTGAGCAAAAAGTTTTTTTTCCAAAAATATGTATACTTTTACCTTTTTTCCGTATCTTATGGCATTATTGGTACTTCTAGTATGATGTTGAGAATGGTGAGAGGGGGTATCTTTTCATCATGACTGGATAGTGGATTTTGTCAAATATTTTTTAACATCTATTCATATCACATGATTTTTCTTCTTTAGCCTGCTGATGTGGTAGTTTGTACATTAAGCTATCTTTCGATGAGTAAAAATTTTATTTTTTATAAAATCCCATTGATTCTTCTTTTTTTTTTTTTTTTTTTTTTTGCTTTTCGTGTCCTATCTGGGCTTCTTTTCAATGGGATTTTTCTTTCATCTTAAATGATGATGTAGTAGTAAATATTTTAGGACTTTTTTAACAATAGCATTTTGTAGCCATTAAAAATTACACAGAATGAGTTCTCTTAGAAGCCATTATAACAAATAATTATAGCAGTTGAAAAGAAACAATGTTGACATTAAACCATAGAACCTCTGGCAAAGCAATCAGTGAATTCTTAGCTTATTAACCTTCCCAAATTCACCCTAGTTGAGCATAACAGCTTGATTGAGAAAGCAGGTAAACCTGGTATCTAGTCAATCTTCTCTGCACACGACAGACAGCACCTACCCCAGAGGTACAGGCACTGTTTTCTAATCAACCAAAGGTACCATCCCTCAAAAAAGCCTGCTAGTGAGACTACCTCAGCCCTGAAGGGGTTTTATTCAAGTCATTTAAAAGCCAGTTGTTTGATTAAATCTTATTTAAATCTTAAGTTATAAACCAAAGCAAATGACAGCAGTTGGGCTATAATGCTTATTTTGAAAATGTAATTTGCTACAAAATCAATGATGTAATGGGGAACATTCAAGTAAAACATTAATTTTGCACTTGCTGATGTGGATATGTATGTACAGGAAACACTTGATAAATGCAGGAAATGCACTTAGCTCAAACCAGCCCCATAGATACACACAAATGGGCACATGCGTACGAACACACACACACACCCCTTAAACATCTACTGCATTCACCACATGTGTTATACACCACACCCTTCACATCTGGTGTTAAAATCATCCAACCAATTGCAGATAACCCTCTTTCTATCATTCACAATATCAAATATAGAACTGTTCAGATACCCACTCGTAAGAGCAAACTTTAGTTTGTTTCCATTATAAAGTGCCATATTTATTACTGTATTTCTGTATTTCTTAAATGTGTAAAATGATGTATGTCACAGCTTTTATTGGGTTCCTTTTTAATTTCTTTTTTATTTTTATATGTTACTATTTTTGAGTGTGGCACCCCTAACCCCATTTTTCACATGAGTCTTGGGGTCTTTATTGTGTGAATTTGCATAATGTGATTTTTATAAGGCAATGCTTACATTGCATTATAGCGGAATTGATGTATTTAGTTTCACTCATGAAGAAGTTATTTCTCAAACGTAGTTCAAATCTCACAAAGCAGAAGTTGTCACAAGGTAGAAAAGGAGAGAACGTGTGTATGATTCAGCAATTATCTGTCACCACTCCTGTCTGGTGGCAGTAGGAGAGAGAAAATTGCATCCGTCTCATCTTTGCATCCTGAGCTTGAGTCCTAATTCTTGAAAACCTGCCACTCTGCTGCCATTGGATTATGTCCATGGCTTATTCTTGGTATTTATCCCTCTACTTTGTATGATGACAAGATATATGTGTGTCTTCTTCTATATTATAGGTTCAGGGCAGGAATTCTCTTTGTTTGCTATTACAGTTTTTTCAATGTATAATTCCTTGTAAAATGCTTTGTGTGGAATTAGAGGAGTCCATGCTACAGATTGAGAGTCTAAGAGATCATCTTAGGTGAACTAAGGTGGAAGTTCTTGTTAAACACTTAACTGCCAAGCACAGTGCCTGAGAGATAGTATGTACTTGAAATATTTAATGAAGGAAAGAATGAATGGTAAGGAAGGTAATTGGTAGCCCATAGATCTGTTTAAATAATCAGTTAACATGGAAGTTCAGAGATAAGAAGACTTATCTTTAGTACATAATTCTATATATTAGAATTCTATATATATTGTTTCACTTACGAATAATAAAACAAGAATAATATGGAGACAATTATCTTGGCTAGGAGGGGGGAAAAGGAACCTATAAGAATCTTGCATAAATTATGCTTTTTAAGAAAGTCCTATCTCTTGAATTTGAACTTAATCTGAAAACAGGAGTGGGACCTGAAATAGTTTCTGATTTCCAACTAGCTTTAACTTGGAAAGGCATTTAAGTATGTATAAACAATTAGGGTTTGTATTAAGTTGTGTTTCCATCACACAGTTACTGATTATACTTAGATGTGAGTCGCCTTCCTCTCTAGAGTGGATTCCTGCCATCCTCTCCCTTCTCCGTGCATATCTCCTGATAGCCTGCTCCCAAGACAGTACCTTCTTTAAATGATCCTCTTTAAAATGTGAGTTAGGTGACTTCAGGATCTTTCCTCCTCAGCACCTTGCCATAGCCTTCCATCTTGCTCAGAGCAGAAAGCCAATGACCATTCCTTATGTTGCTCTGTGTCCTTCTTTTGTCTATGACCTGGACCCACATCTCCTACTTCTCTCTCCCCCACCCCAATTCTCCCCTCTGTTCCAGCCTCAGCACTTGCTGACGCTCCTGTCAGAACAAGGTCCATGTTTTCTGTGCACTGTCTGGTTCCAGGCTTAGAACATCCCCCAGCCCACCACTACCACAGATACTGAGTGGCTCCCTCCCTTACCTCCTTGTTCTCTCCCTTCTGAATACACTTTCTTCATAATCTCTATCCAGAACACACTATTTAAAATTGTAACCTCCACCCCCCCAACCTCTTCCTGTTTTCTTGGCCTAGACCACTTGCTCCTTCTAACCTAGTAAGTAGTTAACTGATTGACTCTATGTTGATTGTCCATCTTTTCCATTCTATAACATAAACCTTAAAAGGCAGAGATCTTTATGTGCTCTATTCATGGATGTGTTGCCAGGGCTTAGAGTAGTGTCAAGAATATACTGGGTACCCAGTAAGTACTGTTACATGAATAAACCATTCATCAACATTTCACAAATCCTTGTACTACTGAAGTGGTATATTTCTAATGATTTCAAAGTTCACTAACAACACAGTAGGCTTAACACGAGAAGAGTAATGATGGGATGGAAAGCAAAGTTTCAAGTGAGTCTAGACCTAACACTAAACTGTGGGTTTTGGTGATATATTTGCTCAGTTAGGGACTATTGACATCAAGGGAAGAGTAAAAAAATATAGTAAGATCATATCTGGCAAGAGCACATACAATTTGTGTTTTTAAATTTGAATGAGTAAGAAATACTTATTTTTATTTTTGGTGTTTTACCTTCACCATTCTATTAAAGATATATTGATTATAATAATAATGATTCAGTTCTTTCAAAGAGGGAAGAAAAACTCTTAGCCTGTGTTTTTCCTTTGGGATTGTGCTATTTAAAACAGTATGGCAGAAAAGCAAGTGAGCATGACTGTTTAATTACAGTTAGAGCATGCTACCAATTCAACTATTGATTTTACTTCATTTGCCGTCCTATAATATATTATATACTTTTTCATCCATTCTACATAATGTTCATATAGAATTTCATATTTACAAATTACTTTAATATTTAATGCTTCCCCGTGTAGGTTCTTAAATCACATGTTTTCTAACAGACTAAAATAATTCACATCATACTGAAAATTTAGGAAAAAGAGAGATAGATCAAACCTTATGATAGAAAAGAATTTTAAGCATTTTAAGAAAAAACAAAGCCATATCTGAATATTAAATGTGCCAAGTTATATTGTTAATTAGAATTTATGGATTCATATAATAGAAACTCTGTGTAATGGTACAGATACAGGACAGCAGTATATAATGAAATGCAATTCATATATGTAGGTAATATGAAAAGTGAAATGTAAAATGTAAATTTATGTGATTTAATAAGGTTGTTATTGAACAACATATAAAAATTGACTAAAAAAGCTTAGCTTTATTAGAATGGGATAGAAATTATTTTAAAAATTTCATTTGAAACATAAATTTTACTGCCATGTATAAGGGTTCTAACTCTTTTGTATAATAGAGCCATGAAATTTTAGAAAAGTAATAAGATCATTAACAATAAACTAAAGATGAATGTAAATATTACATACATACTTGTGTGTGTTTGTATGTGTGTCTTGTAGGTATAGCTTACAACCACTGATGTATAACAGTAAATATTAAATTAATGAAACTGTCATCTGTAGCCAGGCAAGTTGGCCACAGTATTTCGTCATTTGTTACAACTTGCAAATTGGAAAAAAAAACTCTGAAATATATATGGCTGTGTTATTCAATCACAACACTATGGCCTTGTCTGCAGGTTGTTTTCTTGATCTATGAAGGCATTAGGGAATGACCACTAATTAGTGTTATAAGACCAAACGATGGTAATATTGGGTGCCAACCAGGCTATCTGAGTTGCTAATGTACAATCCCATTCCAGAAGAGCTGTCACTATAAAACCAGGTCAGCATGGTGGCAGAAATCTATAAATATAGTGCCTATGTCATATCCTATCATCTCTGGAAGGAGCACGCACCCTGTCTTTTTAAAAGAGGTCTCCATATGCTGTAGAAGACATGTGTGATAAATTAAGCACTTCTTTCTAGACACTGAAAACATAATAGTGATATAATTAATTACAGTCATATTCTTGTTAAAATTGTTCAGAAAAATTACACCTTTTTCGATTAGCATGAAATATAAGTGTCAAATCTGTAATAAAACCCTGATCAATAAAACAATAATAATTGTGTTGTTAAAAGCGGACATCGAAAGGTGTTCATGGCAACATATTTTAAAGGTTAGAAACCCTTTTAAAATAAACGGATTTCATCTTTACACTATGTCATCTAAATCATTAGTGTGTTTGTGTATACAATTATAATCAGACGATAAATTGCAGCTATTGAATGGATTAAGTCTGCACTTCTTGACCTCATAAATCTGAGATTGTCATAGCTTTGGAAAATGCTTGTGTAACAATCAGTTGATTACATGGCATGAGCAGCTGTGTGCATGTTAAATATGAAAGGGAAAGGGTAATGCAGAGTTCAATAGTAGGACTTTATAACATATTTGACACTTTCCTTTAACACTTTCAAATCCTTCCTTTGGAATGTGCTTTACATTTTGGTAGGTTTACACATTTCATAGAAGGATGTTAGGAAAGTTTAAACTAACAAAATAAGCTCCAACTGAAATGTCAATATCCCTTAAGATTCCCTGAAAATATCCATTCATGTTAAATCATCATATTTTTCAAACTTCAACAGAGCATCATGTAGAAGATTGTAGTGGTGAGAAATACTTGACAGTACACTCTCATTAGCAATTTAGGGGGGGAAAAAGCATCACCAATCCAAATGACATCCTAAATGTACATTTCCACCAGGTGTGCTATGCTGCTTTGACATAACCTCAATTTCCATTTAAAAGAAATACATCAGAGTGTGTATGACGTTTTATGCTATCAAAAACTTCCAAATTGTAAGAGTGGTTATCTTACCACTAATGAAAATAAAATTCCTAAAGCAGCAGTATACTACTGGTTTTTCAGATTATTCAGTCCATTTTAGATCTCCTTATGAGAATTAGTTTTAACACAAATTTATCTACTTGTATATAGCTTCCACCTTCAAAAATTTATATAGAATATGACCTAATTTTGAAAATCTCATATATTAAAATGGTATTAATCAAAGATTCAAAGAGAATTAGATTATTAATAATGAAATATTTTCATTTACTTTAATTTTCTCAGATGAAAGGAACTAAACCATGCTTTAAGCGTTATTTAGGAATTTACAGCCTACTTGTAAAAGTGGCATTTTTCTCATTTTGCCTAAAAAGTTAGAGTATGGCATAGCTAAATATCGAATCCCAAGGTCACAATGAAAAGGGAAATCAGGGCAACTCAGAAGAGAATCCTGAATTTCAAGGTCCTGAAAAACAATTGTCTTTTTATAATCCCTACTTAATAACATTTAGTGATTAAATTACCATGAAAATAAAACACCTTATTCAAAGAACAGTGTAGTGTGGAGAAGTAGAAGACCGTGATCTATGACAGGCACTTAGTTTTGTTAAAACAGTCTTAGCACAGGTTAGACTGGAGGACTCCCAGCTATTGAAGAGTCCACCAGCTTTCAGAACATTGTGTAGGTGAGTGCCCACATCCTAGAAGAGATGGGATTTTTTTGCCTCTTTGGATTTTGACCCAGATAGTTGATGATCACAAACAGTTGCACAGATGTCTCATTCTGGCTTCTAAGGTCATATGCACAGAGATTGCCACCTCATTGGATGTTGAAATTGACAGTTTTTTTAGCTAATGCTGATGAGCCTGATGTTCTAGGCTTCAGAAACTGTGAAATGCTACTTAATCTTACTTCAGAGTAGAAGTTAAGATTTGAGTGTCAGTCTTTACATGAAATAATGTACTTATATAATCATCTGTCAAGAAATCTGCAATGGAATTATCATTGTCTCAACATCCAGATTAGAAAATTAAGGGATTAAGTGTCTTGTCCTAGGTCACAGAGCTGAAGGATGGTCTAATCAGATGTAGAACCTGATCTTTGAATTTCCAGAATTTAGATTCTTAATACTGCCTGCAGGTTTTGCTTTGATTTCCCAAAGTGAGGCTTCTAAATCTCAACGATAAGCCTTTCAAAAGGCTACTTTATCAGATCCTCTGCTTTAAAAGTAAAAATTTAAACCCCAAATTTTGCCCCCCCCAAAAAATGACCTATAGACCAGTTTAGCTGGTTTTATTGACTTGACTAATTGTAGGATAAAGTGCATTCCACCCCCCACCCAGCTGGCAGTGTTTATGGTATTCCATTTAGGTGAAAAGTACAGTCAGTTAAGGTTTACCTTTTCTGTCAAAGACAGAATGTTTTTCAAGTAAGTAGTTAAAACAATCAAACAACCACTGTGAGGAATGTTTCTCTTAAATAGAGTGCTCGCGTGCCAAGGTAGGAGCTGAAAGGGACTTAGTCCCAATTTGTCAAATCATTTTGTTGTTTTCTTTGGCATCACTGATATACACAGGCAACGAATTAATTCAATTAGTTAACTATTTCAGGTAAGTACTCCAGATGAAAATAATAGCTTTGGGATTTCTTTGGTCTCTACAATTCTGTGATAGCAGCACAACTTTGCTTAACTTAGATTTTTCTTAACTAAGTTCCAGATAATTTTTCTACCATATCCCTCTGGGTTCCTACCTCATTGTCTTTCTGACTTTTGAAAATGCCTGTTTCCACCAACACAGAGTCTTTAAACATGTCCTTCCTGTTCACGTTTCTCCACTCCCTTGTCCTACCCTGCCCAGTTTCAGTATGTCTTCGGATCTAAATTCAATGTTCCCCTTCTAAGGAAGAGACTTTGACATCTGTGACTAGGTTGAAAGCCTCTACTGCATGCTACTGGGAGACACAATACCTCCCTTCATAGCAATGATCTGCCTAGTTGAGTCATGAATTTATTGGTGTCTGTCATTGTCTGATTAATGCCTGTTTCTCAATAGCCTGCAAGCTCCATGCAGGCAGGCACTATAGCTGTGTTTCTCATCATTTGCCTATGACAGTCCCTAGTATATATTAGATGATGCGAATGAAGGGTTAATGAATACCATACTGACTAATCCAGAAATATGAAACACTCGTAAGAAAAAGTGAATACACTGACTTCTAACCAACTTTACTGAGATATGATTTATATTACATAAAAAGACCCATTTTTAAGTGTGTAGTTAGTTAAGGTATTTTGAATATATTTTCATATGTTTCCTTTTTCCAATATTAAGCTGTAACCCAATAGGCAAGGTTCTAAATGTCCCTGGACTTCAGACTCTTTGCCTATGGTAAGGGATTATGCCCATTCTAGGATTCTTGATCTATGTTCAGGCCATCTGCACTTGAGAATACCTTTAAAGATGTATTTTCTTGAAAGGGTAGCTATATCTTCAGAAACTTGTCAAAAGATCATTTCAATTTATCTCATATTAGTAGTTATTTCCTCATATATTTCATCTTAATTTATCAAATTTGAATTTTGAAATTATCCCAACCTTGAAAAGTGAGAATCTAGCTTCCTATGACAGCCTTTCTCTGAATATGTGGTTCAACATCTTTGGCAACATTTGCACATCCTAGAGAGTCTTTTCATTAGTATACATAGATCAGATCATCATATTATACACCTTAAGTAGATTACAATTCTATTCATCAGTTACATGTCAATAAAGCTGGAAAAAAAATGTCCTTTTTAACCTTAGAGTTAAAAACAGAATATTTAGACTACTTCAACCAGAGTTGTGGTAGCCCTCTTTCATCATGACCACTGAAGCCCAAAAAGAAAAATTAAAAAAGGACTAATTTAGGGAGTTCCTGTTGTAGCTTAGTGGAAATGAACCCAACTAGTAACTATGAGATATGGATTCCATACCTGGCCTCGCTTGGTGTGTTAAGGATCTGGCATTGCAGTGAGCTGTGGTGTAGGTCACAGTTGAGTCTTGGGTCCAGTGTTGCTGTGATGTAGGCTGTCAGCTGCAGCTCCAATTCATCCTCTGGTCTGGGAGCTTCCATACGCCATACAAGTGGCAAAAAAATAAATAAATAAATAAAAAAGGACTTATTAAGCAAAAAGCATAAGGATAAAGGTATTTATAAAGATGTTTCTCTTCTTTCTACCTATCTTTGTATCTTCTTATTGCCCTCATATTCCCTCCTTCCCTCCTTTTTTCATCCCCTTCCCTCCTTTTTTCATCCCCTTCCCTCCTTCCTTCCTTCCTGTTTGCCTTCCTTTATTATCTTAATAACAAACATACAAAAATAGTCTATTGATCTACTTTTTGAACCGAGAGCAAGGAATAACAGTTCACTCAATGTAACACATAATTGAAAATATACTTAAAGACTGTTATGTGGATGGCAAGTAAAGATTAATTAAATAAGAAAAGGAAATAGAAAAGAGAACAAGAGCAGACAAGCAGTAAGAGCAAAAACACCTGGCAGACTAGAATGCCCTGTAGAGAAAGAAAGGAAAAAAGGAAGCTCAGAGGGAGACAGACACAAACCGCTACCACAGGAGCATCTATTTTGATAAAATAGAGGCTCTCTATTTTTAGGTGAAATATACCCAGCTGTGCATATTTAGGACATTGATTCTCAAATGATGCCCTTGTACTAGGCACTTGAAGTAGAATATTTTTAAATGATCTAATTCACACTGGAAAAAAAAATTCAACAAACAACAGTCTCCCTCTGAAGATTGTTCTCCCATTATTTCTTAATTAAACCTTTCTACATGAATGGGCTTGTCTATTCTAGCATCTAGATTTAGCATGAAAATAGATGTCTAGTTTATTAAGAAGAAAAAGCTCTGTATTCTAGGGTAGGACCTTTCAACCAAAAATGTATAAAAACCTTTCATTCCATTAGTCGATGTTAAGAATATTTTTCCCAATACGTTTTTCCTTTGTGAAATTTTAATAAATGCATCCATGTACATAGTTTGAAAAAAACCAAATGGAACAAAGGGCTTCTAATTAAAGTAGTGTTTAGCCACCTCTGTCCTCAATATCTCCAGTCTTGCTCACTGAGGAAATCACTTTTAATGGTTTCCTGTGTAGTTCTTAGGAGTTACTGTTTCCAAAAGCTAGATAATATGCTTAATTAATATATCTCAATTTATCAAATTTGAATGTAAAATATTGGACATAAAAGATGAGAGTCTAGGAGTTCCCATTGTGGCGCAACGAATCCAACTAGGAACCATGAGGTTGCGGGTTCAATCCCTGGCCTTGCTGAGTGGGTTGGGGATCCGGTATTGCCTTGAGCTGTGGTGTGGGTCACAGATGCAGCTTGGATCTGGCATTGCTGTGGCTCTGGTGTTGCTGTGGCTGTGGCGTAGGCTGGCAGCAACCGCTCCGATTAGACCCCTAGCTTGGGAACCTTCATATGCCTCAGGCATAGCCCTAAAAAGACAAAAAAAAAAAAAAAAAGAGTCTTTTACTACCATATTTATACTACCCTGTGAACATGTATTTCTCCACTTACTGCCAATTTTTGATATTTTTTTTGCCTTTTCAAGAACTTTCTGCCCTTAAATAATGTATTTAAACTGTCATTTCAGGTTCACTGACTGCCCTCCACACACCACTATATAAGATGAAAATATCAGGACCCCTCTTTTCTCTACCTATTCTCTCTACCATATTTCTCTTCCTAATTTATACTCTGAGTTATAATACCATCTCTCAGGTTGAATATTTATATCATTTTCATTCCCTTCTACAAAGATAATTTAGTCTTCCATTTTTATTTATAGAGAACGGAGCATGGGCAGCCAATGAAAGATACTGTATAAGAAGAACAGTAGAACTTAGGTGGTATCATTGTAAATCCTATATCCTATCTTCCTTCAACTTCTTTATTAAAATATCAATTAATAATGTAGTTTGGAGTTGAATATACTTTTTAGAGATGCCTTCATATGCAAAGGTGAGCATGGATCAAAGATTTTCAAAGGTGATGCCCTCACACTTAGGTTAAAAGTGTATATACGTAAGTCTTGAGTCATGTCTTAGAGTAAGTCCTTTAGGGTTGTCACACAAAGGTAAATCTTAGATGCTGATGGTGATAAAATCGCAAAGCAGTTCCCACTAGAATCCGACTAGGAACCATGAGGTTGCGGCTTCGATCCCTGGCCTTGCTGAGTGGGTTGGGGATCTGGCTTAGGTTAAAGGTAGGAAGAAACCTGGGAGAGTGCCATGTTAGGGATATTAAAAAGAGAGCAAGGTTTGCCTTTAAAAATGTGAAAAAGAGAGCAAGTTTTGCTCTTTAAAAAGCTTGTATTTTTTTTTTTTGAAGTCAAGACTCCAAGATGTTGGGTTTGAATATAAAAATGTTATGCGTATTCTTTGGAAGGTCCATCTTGAGGATGTAGTGAAAGCAGAAGGCAGATTAGCTAGGACGTGAAGCAGTTATGAGAAAGGGGATCCACAGAACTTGCTTGAGGAATTTTGTAGTGAAACTAATGGAAGAACTTGGAAGGGAAAACAAATCTTATTCTCAAAAGCCTGTCTGAAGTTCCATCTTTCCCTAAGACTCTTTCTGCCCTCTCTACCCTCTACCTATTGGAATGTCTTCTTTCCTTCTTTTCCATTGTCATGGTCATTTATCTTTACCTCTCTTAGGGAATTTATCCACCCTTTGCCCTGTGTCAGGCTATTTAAATAACATAATATCTGCTCTATTAGATCATATAATCATGTCTAATTTAACTTTACTTTCTCATCTCCTAGCCCAAAGTCTTAAATGGTTCAAGCACTTAATTTAAAAAAAAAAAAAAAGGTTCTTAACATGGTAATATATTTATGATTGATGAAAAGATAGGCATGTCCAGTTGTTTTCTTTATTTTCTCCCTCTGTTTATTCCTTCCTTGCTTTCTTCTTCCCCTTCTTTCCATTTTATCTACCTCCCTCTTTCTTTTTGTTTTACTTTCCTCTCCAACAAAGAAAGAGGATCCCTGTGCACACATAGATAAAAGAAAGATGTGTGTGCAGATGAGCAGTGTTTGAAAAACCTAAGAAATGTTAAGGAAAAGAAATGTATATATGTGTAAATGGGTCAATTTGCTGTACAGCAGAAACTGACAGAACATTGTAAATCAAATATTATAAGCAATTTTTTTAAAAAGAAACATGATCCAGATATTAAAGGGGGGGGGAGGGAGAAAGGAAGGAAGAGAAAGAAGGAGGGAGGAAGGGAGGGCAGAGGCCAGAGGAGCCAAGACAGGCCATCGACATAAAATCTTAACTGAACTTGAACAGATATTATTTCAACAATGTTTGCCTAGATGTAAAAGCAGAGGAGAGTTTAAATTCTTGCCATTCCTCTCCACTAAGAATAGATTGAAAAACAAACAAGAATCAAATTACCATAAACACATTTCAACTATCAGTGAACAAGGGATTATATCCAAAGAGAAAAAAAAAAGAGAGAGAGAGAGAGAAAAAAAAAGACAGGGGGGGTTGTATAGTTTCTGTTTTGGAAACCAGCAGTCCATGAAATGACTATCTGCATTCAAACGAGCTATCAGAACTGATGAACATTTTTCTATAGAATATTATTCCTTTTTGAGTTCTACAGGCATCCTACAGGTTTAATTAAAGAGACCCTCAAGAACCTAAAGAAAATTAGGTGTTTAATACATTTAAAATATGCTAAAGCAAGTAGAAATTTCAAGGAAGAGGATACTAGCTACTTACCAAGCCAAGAGCTAGAGTATCTTCATGACTTGAAAAAATTTTAGGTCTGATTATCGCTTTGAAAGCTCAAAAACTTTATGCTGCACTATAGAAGCAATCCAAGCCACTGTGGTGACAACGCCGGATTCTTAAGCTGCTGCACCACAAGAAAACTCCTCAGAGTCACATCTTTTTTCTATTTTTGTCTTTTTAGGAACACACCCACAGCATATGGAAGTTCCCAGGCTGGGGTCAAATTGGAGCTGTAGCTGCTGGCCTACACCACAGCCACAGCAACACCAGATCCGAGCCACATCTGTGACCTACACCACAGCTCACAGCAACACCAGATCCTTAACACACTGAGTGAGGCCAGGGATCGAACCTGTGTCCTCACTGTTACTAGTCAGATTCATTTCCACTGAGCCACGACGGGAACTCTGGAGTCCCATCCTAAGACCAAACTCACATTAACCAAGTTGATAACACATGGACTTATTCACTAGAGCAACAACTTCCCTAAGTCCACTGAGACATTTAATTGTCAAGACATCAGACATGCCTGTCCTTTACTTGACACTTTATCTCCTTGCAGGCAAGCTGTGTGGGAAGATAAATTATAACTAGAATTTTATTTGATGTATTTAGAATTTGAACAAGCAGAGTGATATGTGTGGTTCAAGGGTTTTTTAGAAGCCATTGCCAGTTGTCCAATGCACCTGTATCATTGAGAAGAATCTACCTGCTGCTAGGACTCCACAGGTCCCATGGACTTGATGTTTTTCTTCATTTGGAATTCCTTTGGGATTTTCTATTTCTACCATGTTTTATGTTTCTCAAAGTCATTATATTTATATAATCTTTTACATTCACATAAAGCATTTATATAAATTATATTATAATCTCCATTGCAGTTGGTACTAACATTATCATCTACATCTCATAGGAAGGGAAACAGGCTCAGAATTGCTAAGTGATTTGACTAAAGATTCTACAGATACTAGCATATGAACCTTTGAAACCCAGTACAGCTAATATTTTTTAGAGTTCCAAGAGTAGCGCTCTGTAACTTAGAGGCACTTATAACATATTTGTTGACAATAGTAGATTTATAGAAAGATGTAATAATAAAACTGATATGCTTAAATATTTATAGAAAGAGTCTTCACTTTACTCAATATTTCACAGATTTTTCTTTCAACATTGAGTTTCCCTTAATGTGTTTAAAACGTGACTTGCTTTATAAAATTTGGGCTTTTCCACAACAATTTAGGAACCTATTTTTGTTTGAAAAGATGAATGACTTGGAACTATTACTGTAGATTTTACCAAGACAGATGATTTTCTTCTCTTGGGCGGCTTATCAGTTATTGTTCTTAGCTGCAAACAAGAACTCCACTCTAGGAAATTTGAGCGGAAAAGAAACTTACCGGGGGGGGGGGCAGGTAAATACAACTCCTGCTTTGCCCAAATACTCCTCAATTCCTTTCACTCTGTTTAACATACCCAGATTCTCCAGTTATTCTCTTCCAAGATTAGCACCTGCAACTTTCTGCAAGAACCTGCCCAACAACTGCTGCTGCTTTGGCAAGTGGTATGGAGAGCCCAAAGTGCCAGGGAGATTGGGTCCTGTGGGGGCAGCCAATGATTGACTGGCTTCCCAGACAGGAATTATGAAAGACAGCTCCCTGGCCTCTAGGTCAGACAAACTCTAAATATAATTGAGGCTCTGGAGCTTCTTAAAGGATGGGGCTGAGCTGGGACTTGGAGATCCCATGCATACTTGAGTCCAAAATCCTTCCCCATCCTGTTCTCTCTTCTTTCTTACTGGTTTCTGCTAGGAGCACTTTCTCCTCAAGTCCCTTGCACTAAATCTTTGTCTCAGGGTCTCCTTTTCTGGAACCCAACTGTGTTAGGTTCCTAGGGTTGGCATAACAAAACATCACAACCCAGGCGGCTTAACAGTAATTTATTCCTTTATAGTTCTGGAGTCTAGAAGTCCACCATCAAGGCACCAGAAAGGTTATGCTCCCTCAGAGACTCTGGATAGAATATTCTCTTGCTTCTTCCCAGCTTTCAGGGACATCACCAATCCTTGGCATTTCTTGACTTGCATTTGCTTCACTCTAATCTCTACCATTATTGTCACATGGCATTTTCCCTGAATGTCTCTTACTTTTCTCTTCTCAGAAGAACACTTATAATATTGAATTATTTTTTTTAAATTAACATTTAGTTGATTTCCATGTTGTGCCAATTTCTGATTATGACCCATGACTTTGTCTTACCTTGGCTATATCTACAAAGACCCTATTTCACAAATAAGGTCTCATTTACAGATGCCAGGAATTAGGATTTCCCCATGTATCTTTTTGGGTGGGACATAATTCAACCCCCAGCAGGAACCTAAGACAAATGAATCAGCTCACAGGAATGGCCAGAATATGAGTCTTGGCAACTACAAAGCAAGGAACACCACCCATCTGCAAATGACTGGGTCCCAAAGCAATAGTTCTCACGCTTAATAAGGACTCTCCAGCTTCAGTTGCTGCTGCTGATCTTGTGTGTGAGATTCTTCCAGCCCTCGAGAGGCAGGCCCCTCTACTCTTATGAGAATATGAACTCTGAGATGGCACCAGTTTTTCCATGTTGTTTATTTCAAAGTGAAGTCTTATGTGGGCAAAGCCAAGCTCTGAAAGAGAGGTAAGAAAGCAAGTTTTTTAGCTTGAATCATGGAGATGCAGGACTCCTCAGATGATAAGTTTTTCTAGCATAGGAGGAATATTCAAAATACATAGGCACAAATATGACAAACCACCACTGCAGTTCGATTCCGTGACACATTATAATCCCTGAGGATGTATAGAATTTTCTCTGTGTGGTTATATATGAGTTTAATTCTTTTTTGAAAAAGAAGAAATAAAGATTTTTGACCTGGGAGCTTGTTGTGATTCTTTGCATTTTCTCACTTAAAATACAATTTTACTTACTCTTCCTTGACATTGGTGGACGTTGACTTGACAGTTCATTATCAGACTCAAGAGCTGTGTGGGTATTCAGCTTTTGGCTGTATAATTATTTATTACAAAGCCCTGGAAGGTATTTATATTTGAATTATTCATGTGGGAGGAGAAACTTAGATTTGAAAAACTTGAAGAATTTCATGTTCTAGTCGTGGTTCTGTGAAAAGCTACATTTAAGCCTTTTATGTATTCCTTTATGAAACATAACGTGTATCTTTAGAGTAGGAGGTTATTGTCTATAAATGCTATGGTTTTCAGTGGAAGGGGATTGACGTCTGGTTAGGTTCATGGTATTGGTTTTGTTATATGTTTTTTGTGTTGCTCAGCCTGGCAAATGGCAATAAATATGTGTTTATCATTAAGATAAAGAATAGAATTCTTTCATGTTCTAAGTTTTTCGACTGAAAGAATTTGAAACTTGATACATGTAATTTCTTTGGTTAGAGTGGAGGTGATTTTTGAACTGTGTTATCCATCTTGTCACACACACAGTGGAAATTACTAGTTTCAGATTTTGATGGATGGCCAGGCAAGTGTGATCTTATTTTTGTTCAATGGTCAATACCCTAGAGCAGGTCTTACCAAATAATAACCATATCTGGCCCACCACCTGTTTGTATATGGTCTATAAGCCAAGTCTGATTTGTGCATATTCAAATGTAAAATGACCTTGAATATCTCAGGGAAAATAATTGTTCAAAGAGTTGAAGACATAGCTTCTTGCCCACCAAGCCTAAAATATTTATTTTCTGGACTTAGTAAAGGTTTGCTGTTCTTTGTTTAAGAACACATCCATGTAAGACTTCCAAATTGAAATCATTCCGTTATCCCAAGAAATTTGAGTTTACCAAATGGATTGCTATATTTTCTGCAAAGAAAACATGGCCCAAAAGGAAAATAATTATATCTTGGAAAAATAAAATTATTGATCATCGTCTCATATTTTACAACTGCTAGTCTTGAATGCTATTCTCCTCCTTTCTAGAAATGCATTGATGTAATAACACTGTCCACCTTAAGGCAACAAGGTACCTACATACAAAAATGATTCCTTATGTTGGTATAACACCTGTAACATTTCAAAGCTTTCTCATGATAGTATTTAATGTCTTATAGCTGTATTATAGTAGAAAGTCACAGTTTTTATTGTTCAGCACTAAGAAACTAAATTGTGTGTACATTCTTTTTATCTTTCATGATGACAGGTATTCTATTGCTCAACCAAGAGATTTAATTGGAAAATAAGAAATTCCTGGAATACACTACTTGCCTAAAGCTTTTTCCATCTAGAGTCAGTGCTTGAGGCTCAAAGGTATGGGAACAATCTTAAAGTTATCTTTATTTCTTCATTTAGTAAAACAATGATATGGTTTTGAAAAAACTTTCTGTGCTCAAGAAAATGTGTAGATACTATGTACAGTGTGAACATAAATATTACCCCAAAGATTAGGACACCTAGTGGGGAGAATAATTTAAAACTGTTTATTTTGGTTATCAAGGAGATGTTTTCAAATAGTATGTTGAAGGAATTCCACTTGAAACCATTGCTTTAATCATGTTGAACTGGCATAAAGATCCAAATGCAGGTAATTTGATTTAAATGAGATGTTGGGAGATTATATAATGAATATAGCAGGCAAGTCATTCAAAGTGTTGCTTAATAGGAGCTGGTATGGAGAAGATGTCACGGTTTCAGTTGATTGTTAGCTGAGTATGTGTCCATGGCATAATGAGGTTGCAAATATGTTTGTGATCTTAGGCTGCAACAACTTGTCAAGCAAGGGCATGGTTCTTCTCCATTCTGTTACACAAAATACTGGATCAAATTCTGGATAATACACTCAAAGAATATAAAAGATCAGGGACGGCGAATAGGTTTTATGTGTTCTGTCAATTCTGATTGTTTGTGTCTGTCTAGAGAACTGGGTTGAGAAGGATTCTGAGGGCTTGTCAAGGCCCACTGGGAAATGGTGCTGGGTTTGTCTGGCAAGAAGGCAATACATTATCATTATGTACGTTCAAGATTGGGTGACAAAGATGGTGTAACAGGGTTGACACAAGAGTTCAGCTCTCTCATCACCTGCACATTTTTTTTTTCCCTCAGGGAGAGTAAGCGCCTGTTAAAATTTTCATATGCCCCTTAACAATGCCATCTCTTAGAACAGGATTAGGCAAACTACATCTAGCAAAGTAAATCTGGTCTATTGCCTATTTTAAAATGCAAAATGTAAATGTCAAATGTCACTTAAAATTATGTCCCTCTGCTTATATTTGGTGGAATCTCACAAAATGCTGTAAATAAGTCTCACTTTTATCTCCAAAATAGTATGTAATTATGTATTTGATTTTGTTTTATACCAGTAGTTTTGGGTGTTAGGGAAGAGATTGCTATGTAATATCTACTTTTTACAATGTTTCTTGATTTTTAATATTAATTTTACTTCATCATGTTCCAAGATTCTATTATTGTTTAGAGAATGTACATAATATTTTCCAGTCTGTTTTCTATATGCTTTTGAATAGAGTTCCTTCTTGCTTAAAAAAGGATGGTTTTACATATCATATGAGCCTTGGTTTTTAATTCAAAATTATTATATTTCATTTTAGTCCTTTTTTTCCTTATTTTTAAACAACTGATCTATTAGACTGATAGTAACGTGTGGAACATCTCATAAGACTATATATCTGTCCATTTATCTTTGTAGATTTAATTTTTTTCTGTGGCCTTACAAAAAATTTATTGAGAGACGTTATTAAAGGAAGAAGGATTCTGGTTCTAGGAAAGAGTTGAGAGCTGGACTCCTATTTATCTAGTCAGCACAGCTTCTGTCTCTGATGTGAGTTGAGGACTTTGTTCTTAACGCCAGGTTAACAGAGCAAGAAGTTGCTTAGCCACCTACCTTCCTAAAGAATGGAAGTATTGGAAATTCTATTTGGCCTTTAGATAGCTTTATCTTCATGTTTATCTTCTTGGACATTTTTGCCAGTTGATAGATGAAGAAAATTTGTTCAACTATCTTGTCAAAGCACATATTTCCATTGTCTCATTATACTTTAAACTAGCCCGGGAATGGAATACTCGGTTTAGGTAGACATAGATACAATGCAATTGGTCTTCAAATATCATTAGTCACAAGATCATTATTCAAATATCATTCGAAGCAGGAACTGTCATGTTAAAAAAAATACATGAAAGGCTGCTTGCTGGTATATAGCTGGGACAGAGTGTAGGACAAAGGATGGAGAACCCCGGAGGTGAGGAGGTCTCAAGACCAAGGATTCAGGGGAATGGATGAAAAGACAGATGCTTCAGAGATTTTTTAAATAAAGATGTGTACATAAAATAGGTGGCTTATTGCACCCCATTGTTCATAGCAGCACCGTTTACAATAGCTACAACATGGAAGCAAACTAAGTGTCCATCAACAGATGAACAGATAAAGAAGATCTGGCAGTGTGTACAATGGAATAATACTTAGCCATGAAAAAAATGAAATAAAGCCATTTGCAGCTTCATGGATGGACCTAGAGATTACCATACTAAGTGAAATAAGCCAGACAGAGAAAGACAAGTATTAGATCACTTATTTGTAAAATATAAAAAGTGATAGGATACAAATGAACTTACAAAACAGAAGCAGACTTAAAGTCATATATAATGTCTATGTTACCAAAGGATAAGTGTAGGGGGATGGGGATGAGGTTAATAGATAGTTAGCACTATATGTAGAAAACAAGGATTTTCTGTACAGCACAGGTAACTATATTCAATATTTTATTATCTAAAATGGAAAAGAATCTGAACAAAAAAATTATACACACACACTTACACAAACAGATGGGAGGCACACACACATTTAGGAAAGTTCTCTTTCCCTTTCCAGTTCTCACAGGCCTGTTTGAGATTGAGGCTTGTGGGTTTTTTGTGTTTTTTCTTTTTAATAAATTGCTGTAAGACATTTATTCATATAAAAACTCATGCATAGTAGCTCCATTTTGTGAAATTAACAGTCAATTTCAAATATGAACTAAATATGTCAAAGAAAAGAGACATCATTTAGCATCAATAGCACAGATGCCTGGAGATAATCAGACTCAGCTTTCCTGCGCTCTCCAGCAGTTAGCAGGACCACATCCTCCTTTTGGGTCTCCAACAGTTTTATTAGTTAGTGTGTATATTTAGTGTATTAGTGTGCACACATGCATATATATATAAGTAACTGAATGATTTCTGTACATATCAAACTAACACAGTAAATCAACTATAGTTCAATTTAAAAGATAGGTGATTAATTAAAGATATGGATTATTATAAGATAGGTCAAATATTTGTATAAAATAGTGAATATTAGAATGTTGAAAACCAGCACAATAGTCACCAAAGATGCACATAAACCCCACTTTGTTTCAAATGGTAGCATCAAAGAGGATGAATGATCTTTTGTGGAAATATCGTAAACCTAGTTTACCAAGACGACCTCCCATTAACTGCAACCTCTGATAAAATTTTAAATTTTTGGAGGATTCCTATCATTTCAATATTTTTACATAAAGTGAAATTTTAATAATACTTTCATGTTGCCCTACTTTGATTTAGCTTTTTCAAGTTCTCATAAAACTAGTTCACACAATTCTAGATATTGAAACTATGTGCTTGCTAGATATCGGCCTGCTTTCCTTGGGGTAAGTGACTGATATCCTCACAAAATTCTAAGGGGGCATTTTCAAAACCATGAGCCTAGACCACAGTGAGGTCTAAGTTTGCTGGAAATGATGCATAAAATTCCATGGCCAGTGACTGTGAAAAAAAAGGTGACTCCAATAATGGAAGGCTCCTATAAATTAAATTCTTACAAGATATTAAATAGAAGTAATGGGTCTGTAAAGAATGACCCGCAAGGGAGTTCCCATCGTGGCGCAGTGGTAAACGAATCCGACTAGGAACGATGAGGTTGTGGGTTCGGTCCCTGCCCTTGTTCAGTGGGTTAACGATCCGGCGTTGCCCTGAGCTGTGGTGTAGGTTGCAGACGCGGCTCGGATCCCGCATTGCTGTGGCTCTGGCGTAGGCCGCTGGCTACAGCTCCGATTGGACCCCTAGCCTGGGAACCTCCATATACCGCAGGAGCGGCCCAAGAAATAGCAAAAAAAGAGAAATAGCAAAAAGACAAAAAAAAAAAAAGAATGACCCGCAATGAGTTAGTAACTGAAAAAAAAAGGGGGTCTTGAAGAAATGGTGATGTGGACTAGAAAAGCAATACATGAAAGACCACCATCTAAAATGATCTGCTGCTCTCAAAATGCTCTGAAAATAATTTTTTAAAAAGAAGGTTTTTGTGGATTGTTGGGAGGAAAAGGAAGCACTGGGAAGAGATGAGGCTGATTGTGTATCAGTAACTACTGACAGAGAGAAAGGAAAGTACTGAATGCTAGCTAGTTCTGCTTCTACTTCCTCCACCAGAAATAATCAAAGTGAAGTGGAAGGAAGAAGCAGGAAGCCCAGAAGAGGGAGTAAACAGACTGTATGAGACTCTTTAAAGTAGGTTGTCCTAAGGCTAATGTGGATTTTGTCCAGGGTACCACTTTCAATTATCTTACTAGAACGTTTCCTGGTCATCTACAATGAATTCTAGAGGATGAAAGAAGTGTTAGAAAGGAGTAAATTCTCCAAAGTGTAGAAAAATTACAATTTTCCAAAGTGTGGAAAAATTGAGAACCTAGAAGATTCAACCTAATGAGGTTGCCTTGACTTCTACTAAAATTGGGCAAGACATTCTTTAAGTGGCAGATTGGGAGGCTTGGAAAGCAAAGCTTTTTTTTTTTTTTTTTTTAAATAACCCACTAGAAGTTATAATGACAAATCATACCAATCAAATTCCCTTTCTTTCCCTGAAGAAGGATAAAAGTTATTATATGAAAGGGTTTTGGATTTTGTTGTTGCTATGTTACTGTTTTAAAATATCTAACAACCATGATATTCTTCAGGGCAATGGTGAAAGGGTATAGTAATATCCTCTTATGCCAAAACTATCAATATTTGCTTTCTATTTTTATTTCTAATGTGATTGTATTATAAAAATAAAATTGCCTATTGTTTTAAAAAATAGTAGAAGCAGTAGAGGTGTATTAACTTTTGAAAGACAAAATCCAAAGCATATTGATTATTAATCAGTGCTATACAGGTATAATGGCTCATTTTACACATCACCTAGGCTAAGGGATGCTCAGATGGCTGGTAATACATTATTTCTGGGTGTGTCTGTGAGGGGATTTCTGGAAAAGATTGGTGTTGGAATCAGCAGGCTGGATAAAGAAGGTGTGACCATACCCAGTGAGGGTGGGCATCAACCAATCCCTTGAAGTCCCTAACGAACAAAAAGGCAGAGGAAGGTTGAATTTCCTCCCTTGATTCCTGAGCTGAGACATTCATCTTCTCCTGCCCTCCGACACTGCAGGCAAGGTTCTAGAGACGTTGAACTCTGGGACTTCAGCCTTAGACTGGGGGTTACACTACTGGCTTTCCTCGTTCTCCAGCTTGTAGATGGAAGATGGCATGACTTACCACCTTCCATCACTGTGTGAGCCAATTCCTATAACAAATATCTTCTTATATATGTATGCTCAATGATATCATATGTCACAAGAGAACTGTGTGCATATTGTTCTGTTTCTCTGTAAAATTTTGGCTAATATAATTTGGAAAGTGTTCTCTAGAGAACTCTATTCATGACCCAATCCCTAGACATCTCATAATTTGTAATTTTTATCAAACACTTCACTGAAGACAGCAATTGTTCTGTGCACTTGTTTCAAAGTTGGGAAGGATGGTTTGTTCTTTGGACAATAAAATGAAAACTAAAACTTATTAGTCTTGAGCTTTACCCCTTACTAGTTATTTGACTCTGGCAAATGACTTTCCTTCTCTGAACATACATTTCCTCATCTGTAAATGGGGATAATTATTGACTTGTAAGATAATTAATAATGTGACAAATAATGATAGATATAAAGTGCAAATGGCAAGGCTTGGCACATATTAAACATTCAGTAAATAGGCACTAATGATTGTGTTGTGAATATGGGCTTGGACAAAGAGCTGAAGCAATGGGCATATAATATACTTAAAAAGTAAAGCTTCCAAACCTGTGTTTAAAAGAATCAATCCTATGAATGCAGAATGAGAAATTCCATGCAAGGAAGCCTCAAGAGCTCTACCCCTTTACAAGTTCCATATCAGCCTATCCTGTAACAATGTGAGCAAGCTGACCTAGACTTTGTTTTTGTCTCAGGCAAGAGGAATAGACCCACTTTTCCTATGCTAAAGACAATATGTTGTAAGAGAAGTGTTCAGTATAATGTATAAAATTTTGTTCGTGACATCAGTAAATTGACTTGTGGACAGAAGTGGTTATTAAATGATTGAACTCTGTCATTCAATGAATGATCAAATAAAATAGAGGTATATCATCTGGAGGAAAAAATGTCAAAAGGATTTGGACTCCCCAGGTCATTTACACACGTGGGAATACCATGCAGCCAGACAAAGGAGTGAGTAGGCTCTCTGTACACTGATAATGAAAGATGTCTGAAATACATTAAATGAAAAAAAAGGCACAGAATAGTGTAGGTTATTTAGTATAATAATTTTTATTAAAGTATAGTTGATTTACAATGTTGTGCCGGTTTCTGCTTTATAGCAAAGTGACACACACACACACACACACACATATATATACACATATATACATTGTTTTTCTCATATCATCCCAAAAGATTGAACCCTAATGCCCATCCATTCTAAATGTAATAATTTGCATCTACTAAACTCAAAATCCCAGTCCATCCCACTCTCTCTCACCCCATATTTGGTATATTTTATTTAAAAAGAAAGGACTATGCATCTGCATTTGCTTGGAGATTCCCAGAATTAAAACTTGGGAGGAAACTAAGAACATACCTTACCTATTGGGGGCAAGAACTAGGCAGAGACAGGATAACTTCCTCTAGAGGGAGACTTTGGACATGATTCCTGACTTGATTTGGTTTCCCCAGAAGCTGATCTTGAGTTGAGGAATTTCATCCAAGTAGCTTTTTAGGGGGAGGGAATCCCAGGAAGCATAGGCAGGGAAGCAGGGAAGGGAAGGAAGCAATAGAAGATGAAAGATTAAGCAAATTACCATCATGAGCAACTGGAGCTCCTCCCCACTGGCAATCTCTGGCCAACAGTGTGAATTGCACATCAGAGGGACCCCAGCAGTGGGTGGAAACCTCAGTGATTGATGACAGCTTGGAGGTGGGGAGCCCTCAGGCAAAGCCACCACTGTTTAGGCCCAGAGAAGAAAACCCAGTACCCACAGCATCTATTATAATACCTTCTGGTTCTTTTTTTATTTTTGATCCAAGTGACAGTCCTCTATTCCAAGAAAATAATTTGAAAATTAAAACTTAAGGGAAAATAAAATAACCACATATCATAAAATATTAGTAATACTGACATACAGGAAAGGATTAGATTTATTTTTGGTCAGTTCCAAAACACAAAAACTAAAAGCATTATTTCTTATTATAGGATAGCAGATACATTGGCTAAAGTAGGAAACACTTTCTTCTAATTAGAACTGCTGCATTATAAGGTCTTGATAATTACCTATCACTGGACTCAGTCAATCAGAGAATAGAATTCACACCAGAATTTGCTTTAAACTGATAGTTATTGGGTGTTAATCCCAGCAAATAAATAAGGTAGATAGTCTCCAAAAGAGGCTGCCAAAGATGGAGTCATTTGTTATGTTAACCATTTGCATGAATTTCTTATTTCTCTCAAATATAACATCCTAGTTAGTACTAGAAAAGTAACTTCCACAGAGTGGTAAATCCCAAACCAGTTAGTAGTTGTTTGTGTGTCCACAGTGATCATCTGCAACATTGCTGGTCCACTGATCAGCGTCTTCTGGCAGCTGGTTAAAAGTGCAGACTCTGAGGCTCTGCACAGCTTATCTGAATTAGAATCTGCATGGGAACAAGATGCCCAGGTGATATTGTATGCATGGGAAAGTTTGAGACGGCAGGTTTACAATGTTCAGATTTCAAAACTACTTAGTAGAATTTTATTCTTGATGGACATATTGTGGCCTGTATTTAAGCTACATGTATTTTAATTCAATCAAACAGTTTAACTTACAGTTTGAAGTCCCCTTAATAGCTATAATACTAAATGATTATCTGCACCTTTAAAAATATCATCTTCAGTCCATTGTGCTTATGTGATAGAAACACACCATTCAGGATTGAAAATTTTTATTTTCTCACATTTGAGCCTAGTGCCAAGTACAGATACATTTAGAGGGTCCAGATGTCCCCAGGGCCAATGAGATGACCTGTGAAAATACTACAGTTAGGTAGTTTTCTTCAGTTCATTACAGGCTTCACTCACAATTGTGAGATACTCTATTATGAACTGAAACAATGGTACCTGAAAACATGAATAATACATAGTGTTAACAATGCTTTTGGAACCATTATGGCGTAGAATATTGTATCAATCCATAATTTGAAGATGGGGCTAAATGGATCTTTCGTTGAAAAGAGCTTCTGTGATGTGTCAATTTACACCTGATGTTAATAAGAATATACCATCACCTAAAATCCATATTAAAATATTTTATATAAGATGTACTTGCATTAATAGATATCTGTCATTTGTTACTAAATACAGCTGTTAAAAGAACCTCTTAAGTGCTTTCAGAATTTGTTTTTAAGACCTTGACATTGGATGGAATAAAAAGTATTATGGAACCAATCCTTCACTGTGAAAATGGACATAATGGATGAAATACTGCATGTTGCTTACTTCATTTTTGTCAGGTCAAATTGAAATTCTTCTCAGCATTTGACACCCCTCACATGACCACATAATACATGATGGAGAACCTAAATACGGACATTAAATATTTCATTTTCACTCGACATTATTATCGTACAGTATAGTTCAACTTTTGAGAATATCTTCCACATTTCTTCCTTGAACATTATAGTCATTCATGGTGAACCTCTCCTGTAATAGGGGAGTAAAATAAGGTAGCTCACTCAATTATGAATCATCCTGGATTATAAATTCATGTATCATTAGCCATGAATTCAACAAGTACACAGTGATCTGTTTGATCTGAAATTGCATCAGAGTGTGAAGTAGTACTTTAAGAGGATTAAATTAATAAAATAAATTGAATAAGTGTTCAATATAAGTGAAATATGGCACCTTCACCTAAGGGTAAATAAATAAATCCACTGTTTACATTGTTCGCCTTTGACTTCATTTTCTCCATCATCTTCTTGCTGACACTAACTGTTCCTCCAGTTGATGGAATCAATATTTTAAATATGAATCAAAATGCAAAGTAGGGGGGCTTAGGCACACATAAGTTTGCAATAATTTTTTTCTAATGGCTTTGAGTCATTTATCTTAGTCTGAAAGGTTTTTGACTAGTGGTGAGAGGATCACAGTAATTTTCATTTTTATGAAAGTTGCCTTTCATCTTCAAAAGTATCCTCTTGTGCATTTAAATAAAAGGTGCTAAGAGAAACCTGAATGGAAAAGCACCACCCTTTATCATTATGATTGTTATTGTTATATCATAGAATGAGTATGGAACCTGATTTACTATGCTGCTTTGGTATTATTAGTAGTAAAATACAATTTCTTTTCCAAAAGGTTTTTTAGTGTTTGATCGCCTTCATGACTGTTTTCTCTGTTCTTAGAAGCATTTACCTTTGAGGAGCATGCCAAATATTATGGCAACCTTACAGTGGAAATTTTAAGGATCCACTTTAAATGACTAGCTAGGACTTTGAGGAACAAGTCAGACTTGAAAATGCATAATTAGGTTTTATTTCTCAGTTTTCCTGCTGATTTCTTAACCATTTCCATGTATGATAACGTGTTTCCCAAAATGTAAGCAGACGATAAGCATTGCCTTGGCATGCTCAACAGAGTCTAGAAGTTCTGGAATAATTTGGCACTGCAAACTGTCTAGAACCTGAATTGCTATTTAGAGAAATAGGTTAAAACTTACTCGTTAACAAGAAATAAATTACTGTCAGCTGTAGAATTTACATTGTAAATAATATTGATACCATGTGCTGGTTTCCACCAGCTTAATCTCCAGTTGAATGAAGTTCTTTCTCCCACTGACCATTTCTTTCCAGAGCTTTTGCAGCTGGTTTGGGATATGTTTGATAGCTTAGCTTATAAAGTGCACAATTTGAATGAGAAGTTTTGGAGGTAAAACTGTTTACTATTGGAGGAAAAGTAAAATAAACGGTGCATTAGAACCACAAAATCAATTATCTCAACAAACTTGAGTATCTCCAAGAGAAGTTAAAAGACAAAATGTCCAAATTAGCCAGATTTCACATGTTTGTGCAATCTCATTTGACCTTTGGGTTATTTTCTAGCTCAGTTTTCCATCACAGCCTTTAGTTTATCTGCTGGTCTTTTCTTTCAAGTTGGCACGCATGCCACCTTTAAATAGATTCCTGTTTTGTCATTCAGCAGACAAACCCCAGGCTTTGCATCCCCCTCCTGCCTCTCCCAGGCCATATCCCTCCATCAAGAAACACATTCTGCCATTACTTTAGGGCCACACAAGTCACTATCTCCATGCGTTTCTTCGCACTCTCCCAGCTGATGTCCGACATCCTTCATTTCGAGGCATCTGAGCAGAACCACAAGATGACAACTTTAGGCTCATAATGCGAATTAGTTATGCTCTCACCATTTCCCATTCTCATTAAATCATTGTCAGGACAATGGATTCATGGGGTACCATTTCCTGTTCTCATTACAATTTTTGTCACAGGAATGAGGCATCAGAATTTCAGTGCTTTGCGTAGTCTTCGAAAAAGAATAGTTACCTCTGCTGCTTTGACCTTTTTTTTTTTCTCTGTTCTGCATTTGGTTCAGCCCTGCCCTCTCCCCTGCCTATGTGTGGCCTTGGCAACCGTAAGATGAAGAGTCTTGAAGAGGGTAAAATTTAAGAAATTGCAATGACAGGATGGCATGAAAACTTTGTCTTTGCAGTGGCAAAACTAAAGCCACATGCTTTTAGACAAAAGCTAGAGAGTGTACACATGGCCTTTTCTTAGTTAAGTGGTTTATTAATATTCTTTGCTCTTCTCATTTTTCATTTTTCCTCTCCTTCAACTTAACCAATGCACTCTTTGTCCTTAAAATCAAGCAAAGACCTATCGTTCATATTTTTTAAATGATTCCAAATTTATGACTTTCAGAAAAAAAAAGTTCTTCCTATTCAAATATACAATTTGAATAAATTACTTTATTTCCCCTCCCTGCTGATCCTAGCTGCCTTTACCAAGGTTTGTTTTACAATTGATGGCTTTGTTCTTCTAAGACAGTTCCACGTTCTGTTTGGGTTCAGGTAGGAGTCTTACAAACACTAAGTAATGATTTGTTAACTAAACGCTCCTGAAGCTGTCTGTCAGCTCTCCCTGTAACATAATAGCACCTTCACCTGCCTGCAGTCACTTCAGGGTGCTCTCATTAAATGCAAACTTTGTAAAATGCTATAGAAATGATCCTCTTCTGTAAATACCATGGAATGATCCTCTTTCCTTTGGTAATAGGCAGTTACAGCTTTTGGTTTTTGTTTCTGAGTGTTATAATGTATGAGAAAAATAGAGGTCATTTAATTGTTAATACATCATGGACCCTATTTGTAGAAAATGCCTTAGCTTGTAATGTGCTGATATCTACATTTCAGTTCTTGCCCGATTCAGAAGAGGGAAATTGAGTTCAACTTGATCAGTATTTTTTAACTTGCTCCCCAGTCTGTTACTTTTTCTGTGTTTTTTTCATTGGCTACTTGTTTTTCTATTTGGGGATTATATATTTAATTTCTTCAAATTGTGACCCAGTGCCTGAAATATACTAGGCACACAATAAATGCTTGCTCACAAAAGGGAGAAAGGAGTGGAGAGATACAATGAAAAAGGTTGAAGATGAAACAGTAAAACTTGAAGGTGAAATGGTTTTAAGATAAGACTTATATTATTTTATGGTAATTGTGTTGCCAAAATTTGACTTTTGTCTACTGGTGTGGAATTGAAATGCAGAGACAAGAGGTTTGGGGAAAGAAGAAAAAAGTAGCTTTTATTGCTTTAATGAGGCAAAGGAGGCCACAGCAGGCTAATGCTGTAAACATTGTGCCCTCAATTGGGAAGAATTGTAGGGAGTTTTATGGTAAAAAGGAGAAAAACAGATAGGACTCAGGATTGGGGCAGACATACATTCTTCCTTCTTTGGCGGAATCTTAGTCATCAAAGCAGAAGGGAGGAGATCTCTGCATGATCATAATGGCGGTCTTCTGGGTTATTGCCTAGAATAACTGTACTTGCGAAAAAGGCATATTGATCAGAAATTAGAGCTAGGAAATTTCCTGAAAAATACCATGTGCTAATAATCTTTAACCCACAGGCAATTGTGCTCAGGATGCCTAATCCTTAGTTTATGGGTGATTGTGTTTAGGGTGCAATTAAGCCAGGGAGAAGGACAAGGAAGGACTCAAAGCTGTTCAGTTTTAAAGTATTTATTTCTAAAAGAAGCATAAGGAATATAACTTTTCTCTTAGGTGTATAAGACGCCTATATTATTGTGAATCACTTTAGAGGGAACCAGAATCCTGCCTCAAGGCTGTATTATTGTTTCTTGACTGTTATTCCCTTGTCTCCATTTCCTCTCATGGTCAGCAACTGTCTGACCTAGGAACTTAGGGAAGGTCATGGAGGCTGAATGAAGCCGATTTTCTAAGAACGAGAAATGGGGGATATAGAAAGGTTTTTGTGCTCAGGAGCCCCATGGGGCCCTGCTCAGTTACAAATATACTTTGTCTTATTTAAGTAGTAACTTCCTATTCCTGTTTGTCTTGGAGTTTTCATTAGAAATGACTGCTTTGGAATTTGCATCGTGGCTCAGTGGTAATGAACGCAGCTGTTATCCAAGAGAACACGGATTTGATCCCTGGCCTTGCTCACTGGGTTAAGGATCTGGCATTGCCATGAGCTGTGGTGTAGGTCACAGATGTGGTTAGGATCCCGGGTTGCTGTGGCCATGGCCTAGGCCAGCAGCTGTAGCTCTGATTCGATTCCTAGCCTGGAAACTTCCATATGCTGCAAGTGCAGCCCTAAAACGAGGGGGGAAAAAAAATGCTTCTTTTAATAAATATCTTTTCATGGTCCATGTCTTGTTCCTTTCTTCTCCTTTGATTTTTTGAGGGACTATTTGATAGACTTTGCTGATGCTAAGTCACTTGCTTGATCGCATGCACTTTTTTAGAAGCCAATTAATTTTTTTATTAAAGTGTAGTTGATTTACAACGTTGTGCCATTTTCTGCTGAACAGCATAATGATCCAGTCATGCATATATATACATTCTTTTCCTCTTACTATCTTCCATCATGTTCTATCCCAAGAGATTGGATATAACATTATTTTGGGATACAGGCTGGATTTATAACATTTTATTTAGGATTTTACCTCTGTCTTCAAAAGTGAGTTAATACTGTAGTCTTGCTTTGTTTCTTTTGTAATGTCTTTGCCAAGTTTTGGTATTCACACAAACTTGGTATCAAGAAAGGACTTTGGGAAGAAATTTCATATTTTTTGAAAAGTTTATACATCTCCACAAAGACCAATTAAATTCAGCTTCGAGGATGTCCGAACTGGGAGCTCTTTCATGGCATATTCCTAACTACCTTCTAATGTCTTTGGGGGTAAATGGTCTACCCAGATTATCCTTTTCTTTGGGATCATAATTGGTTAGTATGTGTTTTGCCAGGTAATCATTCATTTTCTCCAGGTTTTCTAATTGCCTGCTGTAAAGTTTCAGGAAGAATTGCCTTCATATTTATTTTTTCTCTCCTGAATCTATGGGTTATTTGTCCCACTTTTATTCCTATCCCTATCTCCTGTTAACATTTTTTTCTTTTTGCTCCCATCATATTTACAAGAAGGCCATCAATTTTACCAGTCATTGCCCAGAACCAGCTTTCAGTTTTATATATTCTTTCCACTTCATATTAATTTTAATTTTCTTTTCTTAATGTTAAGGGTATCTTAGTTTCTTTTTGTTTACCTGTTCTTTCACTTTTGTTTTATTTTTGTTTTATTTTTTTATCTGCTTTCTCTAATAATGTGGGCTTTTGAAGTCAGAACTTGTCTTAGTAATAGATTTCACTGAACTGTTATATTGGGGATGAAATAGTCTCCATCTTAGTATTTTCTAGATTGTATTTAATTTCATTTTTAGAATATATAATATACTTATATATTATAATATATTAATATGATATCAGTATAACATATTAATATTAATATTGTATTGTATTAATATTATGCATTATATTAATATATTAATTAATATATTATATATTAATTAATATTATATAATATATAATAATATAAACTTATTTTGATAGTCTTTTGTCTATATTGAATCTCATTGGAATTAGTTTATGATTTTTGTGAAAAGGTAGCCTGAAAAATACAGTTCTACTTGTTAAAAAAATATTGTTTTAATGATTAATTTTTATAAATATTTTATGGACATAAAAAATATATATTCTCTAAAAGGTGAACATATCTCTGTATATTTCCTAAATTAAAGGATTAGTCAACTCCTCTATGTCTTATTTTTTACTTAGTAGATGTGTTTAATTCCTTCCGGTCTATTGAAAATTCTCACCATAATTTTATTATTAAGATCACGCTTCAATAATGGTTTTTGCTTTAAGTGTTAGTTGTTATAGCTTGTTTGGAGACGTGAATGTTTTATTTAAATCTGCATCATAAATTGTCCCTCTTTACCTTTCAAAATGTTCCTCTTTATCTTACTTAATGCTTTCATTCCTTAATTCTGCTGTCTGCTACATATTACTACTCCTATTTTTACTTTCCTTTTGTGTGTATTCACTGGTACTATTTGCACATCCTTTTTTTAACATTTTTTATTTTAAATGAGAAATGTATATATCCAGGATTATTTTAACCCAGTGATATAATCTCTGCCCCTAAATAGGAAAAGTCAATCACTCATATTTAGCTTAATGACTACTATATTTAATTTTGTTTTCTCCAAAACTAAGACTCAGTTAAAGTACATTGGTACTACAGAGAATTGTGTCAGATAGGTATTGGTGTTATAGCACACCTGCTTACTAAGAGCCCTCACTCAGATAGGTATTGGTGTTATAGCACACCTGCTTACTAAGAGCCCTCACTCAGATAGGTATTGGTGTTATAGCACACCTGCTTACTAAGAGCCCTCACTGATTTTCACTAACATTGGTTTTTTTTTTTTTTGTCTTAACATGTTTTATTTATCTTTTTATTTAATTTTATTGGCATATAGGTGAGTTACAGTTTTGTTTAAGTTTCAGGTATGTAGCAAAATGACCTTGTTCTTGATAGAACCAACTTGACACAGAGTTGATTCTGGGCTATTTTTCTTGTCCTTTTTTTTTTTTTTTTTGCCTTTTCTAGGGCCACTCCCACTGCATATGGAGGTTCCCAGGCTAGGAGTCTAATCGGAGCTGTAGCAACCAGGCCTATGCCAGAGCCATAGCAACACGGGATCTGAGCCGCATCTGCAACCCACACCACAGCTCACAGCAACGCCGGATCCTTAACCCACTGAGCAAGGCCAGGGATCAAACCGAAAACCTCATGGTTCCCAGTTGGATTCATTAACCACTGAGCCACGACAGGAACTCCCTATTTTTCTTATTCTTAACCATTTTATTATTCCTAGCATTTACTGAATTCTTATCTTTGGCAACCCTCTTATTTTTGGCAACTGAAACATTAAACACATAATATACTTACAATACCCTAGGAGTTTGGAATTTTTATTTCCCCAATTTTAGAGATAAATAGAGCACTGAGAATTTCCATGACTTAGTGCAGAATACACAGTTAGTACAGGGTAAGGCAGGGCTTGGAACCCTGGTACTAGGTCCAGAATCTGTAGTCCTAATTGCAATGATTCCTTACCTCAATTTTCATTTTTCACATTCCCACCACTGAGGTCGTATACTGAAGGAAACATTGTCATTACAAGAAAAGATTGCCTGTGAACAGGCCAATTAACCAAATTACCCTCTAAGCACTCATCCTCAGTGAACACTAAGATCTCTTCTGGCTTTGGAGGTGTCTGAGTCAGTAAAGAACTAATACACTCAAAATGCTAACAACAGAAACAAACACTGTCTAACTAAAGTCTTAAAATGTAATCAGAAAATTTTATTAGGTATCTCATAGGATGAATTAAAGCCTTCAGGACAGGTAAGGTCCAAGGAGACCTTTTCTTTTTGTTTTGTTTTGCTTGTATATTTTTGTACTCCACTATGAGTTAGCTGTGATAGGAACCAGCCATACAATGGTAAGCAAGATGGAATTCCTATTCTTAAGGAAGGAAATTCTGTTTGGAAAATTTTCTTGGGGAATTCAAGTAATCAAGAGAGTAGTTAGTTATTGGAGTCGAACCAAACGATAACAATAATAGCCAAACTTATAGAACATGTGCATCGAAACAGGCACGGTTTCAAGCCCTTTACTTCATTTGGTGTCACGGAAACTTATTAGTCATACCCATTTTGCACAAGACCACACTGAAGTTTAGGACCCAGCATTCAAGTCCGGGCAGCCTGACTTCTCTTTGTACTTTTACTATCTCCTATATATTAAGGAAAAGAATGCTTATTGGGTAAATCTCTGGACAAGGAGATGTAGAAATAATAGGAGTCATATTCCTTTTTAGATTTGGTAGTTACACCTTACCATTATCAACTCTGGAGTTTCACCAGTATCCAGTGTGTGAATAATGTATTTCTGGTTATTCCCAGCATTCCTTTCTTTAGGTAATAGCAAATCCACTATAATAAGATCTCTTCCTCTTCACGTTTCTGTCTTTTCAACATCTCCAGCCACTTTCTTGGTCTGGAAGAAGGCTGGTCCAGTATTAAGTCCAAAATTTGAATTTTTCCTACTTGCTGTACATACAGACATTGTTTTAAAGAAAAAAAAATAATCACTGGGAAGAATGTTCTCAACATATGTACAGAATGCAGATTACAAAATACTGTGCATATTTCTGTTTATGTTCATGCTTTATATAAATGTGGACATACAAAATACAGACATGCATTGAGACATTTTAGAGGGAGTGTGAAGTCCTTAATACTGGTTATCTCTGCAGATAGTTTGATAAGTGGTTTTTATATATTTTTACTTCTTATATATATTGCTATATTCCCTACTATGAAAAAGCTTTGCTTTATTAATGAAAGGAAAATTATTTTTTATTATTTATTTATTTTTGTCATTTGTCTTTTTAGGGCTGCACTCGCCCTAAAAAGACAAACGACCTTAGCCTGGAGGTTCCCAGGCTAAGGGTCCAATCAGAGCTCCAGCTGCCAGCCTACACCATAACCACAGCAAGTAAGATCTGAGCCGCGTCTGACCTACACCATAGCTCATAGCAACACCGGATCCTTAACCCACTGAGCAAGGCCAGGGATTGAACCCACAACCTTATGGTTCCTAGTCAGATTTGTTAACCAGTGAGCCACGATGGGAGCTCAAAAAAAATTATTTTTTAAATAGCAAATTATTTTTAAAAGCATATGCCTATTTCAAAAGACATCTTATTCTGGAGCAAAATAAAACTTTCTATCCATATCAGAATATAAAACACTTTTCCCTCCTATGACTATTTACTCCTTTGCAAGTTTTGCAATTATTATTAAATGTCTGTATGGGCTGAGCTATAAAGCAAATGCTGAGTGGAAAAATCCCTTTTACACCTCTCTCCTTTTCCACAGCAATAAATGTTTTCTGCATTTAGTTCCTGAATTTCTACCTTCATTCCATGAGTTACCTTCTCTTCTGAGTCCCATGTGTCCATAAAACAGCCGTTCCTAGACCTACCATCAATTCCCCACACCTTACTAAATAAATGGCGTCAATACAGTGAATGCTCAAAAGCTTTCACTCAACTCCGAGTTCTACGCTACCTATCTACTTGAATATGGGAGTTCACAAGAAAAACTCAGTGTTAAATTCAATGCTGAAGCAATTGCACAAGTTTTCCCAATGTCTTTTAAAGATTTCCGTACTTACTCTTGCTAAAATAAAACTATCATTTTCATTTTTCAGAAATAAATATAGCCCAAGAGAGGACGACAGTAATATTTGCAAGCATTTATATTAGAACCACATTTCTACTATTGGAAGTCAATATATTGTTGGGGCACCCTAAATTTCCACTGACATTCAAATAAGCTGCCTGAAATTACTAATATTATGGTAAGGGAATCTTTCTCTTGAAAGCATGTGCCCATAAGAGTTCTAAATTCAGCATAGTATGATGACTTGGCAGGATGGAGCTGTTGCTTGAAATATAATAACAAGGGAGAAAACCAGGAGAAAGATGCTTCCATTAAATTTTCCATCTAGTCTGTATATGCTCACTATTTAAAATGGACTCAACATTTTTGTCTGTTTTCTCCACATAAACCTCAGGACTAACCACCTCAGCCGAGTTTAAATAACTTAAACTCTAACATTAAAATTGAATACATGTCATTTCCCCTTCAAATACATCTAGCCTCTCAACTTGAACTTGAAAGGTGTTTAAGTCTTTCAAAGCTTTTATATCTGATTTGAGAATTTGGCATATAATTCAAATCTTAGTACTTGAAAGTTCTAACAAGTGAAAAAGATAGGAAGTCCTTGGAAATTACTTCAAAAGTTCATTCTCTTTTATGTCCAAAGATAGGGTTGATATCTGAAGGATAAAAATTAGAGTGACAATAAACCCAATTCTCTAGAATTTAGGTTCCAAGTAGGATAGAGATGTGCCTTGGAAATTGCTCAGGTAGAGGTCCCTCTCCCAAAGAAAGCTGAATTCTCTGATGTCTGAGTATGGTTAGGAAAGATGCCAGATCATTTCTACAGCAAGAGGAATCTGACCAAGGAAGCAATTTCCAAAAACTTGTGACTCTAGAACAGAGCTTAAGAGTATGGTCTCTGAAGTCAGAAACATCTGATTTCAAATTTGGCTTTGGCCACTTGATGAGTAATTTAAAAACTTCATGCCATAAGGTTTAATAGGTACTACCCTACAAAGCTGTATGAATTAAATGACATAATCCATAGAGAGGGTTTATCTAAGTGTTGTCATATATTATTGCAGCCGTGAGTATTAAGTTACTATTGCAAATAAAAGAAATCTTCACATTTGGTATGTTCAGAAGGGAGTTTTCAGATTTGCATATGCAAACGTGAGATCATTATTGACAAATGTGTTTACATAATTTTCCAGGTCTTATTTTAATTGATTTCTTATAAGACTTCCAATTTTCAACTTGGCTTTAAAAAACTCCATTTTCCTTGACCACTGCTTAGCTCTTGATGCTGTTGTTTTGTAAGAACTAATTGCTTCTTTGGGTCAGGGAGAGAAAAGTTAGGTCAGTGTAGGAAGTCTAGCCTCTGGATTAAAATTACTGTCGAACCTTGTCAGACAATTCATCTAAAACTCGCACCACTCCCTGCAGATTTTGATGTGTGCCCTGCCTTTCCTCTCATGCTCTCCTCCTGCTGTGACAGAAAAACTGACTTAGAACGTTTTGAAGATATGGTAAAATACGAGCCTGTCCTACTGTTAGCCAAGTAGGACACTTTGGAAGAGGAGGATTAGAAATAAAATGGGAAATAAACAGGCAGTTTCTAAAAAATTACATCAAATAGGAAATCTATCCATTTATAGTAATTTTGTCATCACCCAGATGCCTGTGATTATGTTTTATTTTTCTTTTTGCAGTATTTATTGAGCAGTTATGATGTTCACCTCCTGCTTTTTATGGTTAACTAACTTAATCATCTTACTTGTAGGGTAGATATTAAGTACTATTATTCCATTTTACTGATAAAAAAACTGAGGCATAGGGCAGTTAAGTAACCTAGCCCGGAGGTCATAAAGCTAGCAATTGCAGAGCTAGGGTGTGAGCTGAGGTAGTCTGGCTCCAGAATCTGTGTTCTCAACCACTATCCTACATAGCTGGTGGGGGTAGTTAACAGAGTTTTGCAAATAAGTACGTCATAAGCAGAGAAATTTAATAAATTTATGGCTTATAATAGATAGTTATGCTCCTTCCTTTTGATTTATGAAAATGAGAAAGAAAAAATTACTTGTCTTTTATGATATCGTTTGAAATCTGGCAATACTTTTAATTGGTGACTCTGTCCATGAAAGTGCTCGGGAGAAAAGTGAACCTTCTGTTACTCTGTAATTGCTATTTTTTCAGCAATATGAGATAAGGACAATGAGGTTTGGAAAAGAAAATGCTGATTTGGGGAAACGTATGGTCTCTTATTTTCTTGACATTCACCTACTCTCTTAAAAATGTCTCTATCCTAAAGTTTTTTATTATTGTTATTATTAGACTATAAATAAGAGTTGATTCTTCTCAAAATCTAAAAAGAAGGAAAAATTATTTTCTCAGATTTCTATGATATCAGATAAATTGCCTCTTACCCCATGCCTGAAATATTTTGAAACCGGACGACAGTGAAAAAAAGAATTCATTTAGATTCAATTGGGTATTAAATGATAAATTTTCTATTTGCATAAGTCGGGCTTCTTTAACTTTATACTTAACATGTCAGTTTTTAATGTAATTAATCCATCTGTTGTGCTCGTAGAGTCCTTTTTAAAAGAGAACATTTCAGAATAGAACGTACTTAACTGAATTCAGAGTTTAAAATAAAGCTCACGGGAATGAGCATTTTCAGTTTCACTTAAGCTTGTGTATGGTAATCTGTGTCTGTTCAGTCACATTAAATAGACCCCCAGAATAATATTCTCAGACAAAAACAGCATGTTTTTTATTAATCACTATAACTGAGTGGAAATGAAATTCCCTCCCTCCACATTTTATAAAAACAGAGTGGTATTCGGGAAAACAAAGGCTATCTTAAATAGCTCAAAAGTTTCCATATCTCACCCTTACAGTGAGACTGCTGCATTTTGCTCCTTGGCATATGCTTGTATTTTTGGAAAATAGTGAGCTGTTTGGAATACAGGCGGTCCTGCTTTAGAGACGACTCAGTGCAAGAACTTTAGTTAACACAATGCTGTACAAAGCGAGGACGGCCTGCATTCAGATATTTTTGTTGAATTTCTGCAATGTATCTCCAGTTTGGGACATAAAATTCCGTGTAGGTTTTAGTTGGATAAGAAATTGCTATTTCTTTCTTTAAGGAAGTGGGAGTCAAGTAGAACCTTAGCTTTTGCCTAAGCTTTGATCATATTATAGAATATCTTGCTTATAATGAATTTGAAAAATTCTATTTTTTCCTTGAAGTCTTTAATGCTTACTTCATTTGCCATTGGGGGTGGGTTTATAACAGGATGCAGGCTATGCTGACATTGATCATCTAGATATTTAACATTCTGGAGACAAGGCAATCTAGTGGTGGGTTGAAGTTTTCATTTTTTGTTCATGTGATTTAGCCTTTTGCATATAATTATCAGAAAGGTGTTACGGATTGCATTTGGGAAGAATTCTTAAATTTTAGTCAAGTAAAACACCTCAAGAAATTTTTCATAATTTTAGAAACATCCTGGATTATTATTTGCTTGCCCAATAAATTTCATTCATCTGTTTTTGTGCCCGTGTTTAATTTTACAAATAAAAGTAAGCTTTAATAGCTACATGACTTCCAAGATTTTAATGTTTCCCAACTGATTTTTGGCCCCATGTGCTGGATTTTGCTCCATGTCCATGGCTCTTTTAAGCTTAAACAATGAAATAGACAAACAGTGTTTGTGTTTTATCATAACACATTCCAGAAATATGTTTGAGACACTGAGTATCATGAAGTAGCTAATATCTTCACCTAAGAATAGTGTTATAATTGGCCAGAAACACAATATCAAACACAATATATTAAGGAGTAATAATATTTGAAAAAGATCAGATGTAGAATCTAAGGGAATTAAAAATAATAAATATATTCTTCAAGACATTGAAGGTACCTGCTGTTATCTAGGTGTGCCCAGCTTTATGCATTCTCATTCAGACTTTCTAGTTTTTCCTTATATACTTTCCAAATCAATTTATTTAGTACTTTGTGTTACTCAACTCATTGAACAAAGTTTCAATTAAAAAAATGTTTTATAATCTACCCTTGTTTGATAATCTGCCCTTGATAATTCCAGTATCTAAACCTTTGTAGTTCAGTGAATGGGTATGGGGTTTCCATTTGGGGTGGTAAAAATGTTTGGGGGACTTCCTGCTGTGGCGCAATGAGTTAAGAATCCAGCTGCAGCGCTTGGGTTGCAGTGGAGGTTTGGGTTCCATCCCTGGCCTGGTGCAATGGGTTAAAAGGATCCAGCATTGTTGCAGCTGTGGAATAGGTTGCAGCTGCCACTTGGTTGCCATCCCTGGCCCAAGAACTTCCCTATGGCTCTGGTGTGGCTGTTTAACAAAAGAGTTTTAGAACCAAGTAGTGGTAATTTTATATACACGCACACATATATATATAATAAAATATAAATATTTTGTATTATTGTATATTTATTAACATGTTGATACATATATTAATTCATATTATATGATATGATTATTGTATTATAATAAATTTACATTAAGATATTTATTTTTGAGACCTCACGTGTGGCATATGGAGTTTCCTGGCTATGAGTCCAGTTGTAGCTGCAGATGCCAGCCTACACCACAACCATAGAAACACCAGATCCGAGCTGCAGCTACAACCTACACCACAGCTTGTGGCAATGCTGGATCCTTGACCCACTGAGCAAGCCAGGTATCAAACCCACATCCTCACAGACACTATGTTGTGTTCTTAACCCACTCAGCCACAATGAGAACTCCTGCATAATACTCTGAATGTAATTAATGACACTAATAGTACACATTAAAACAGTTTTAGTAGTCAATTTTTTGTTCTATGTATTTTGCAAAAATAATAGCAATAAAAAAATGATAGACAGTTCAAGGCCTGAGAATATGGAGACAAGATGTTTGGACCACCTAGGTGTTTTTACTTGGTCTTGAATATTCCTGAAGCAATAGGCTCATGGTTATAATTTCTCAGAGGGGTTTTTATGCCCTTGCTCTGCTCACCATCAAGATAACTTCATCTAAGGCCTTTGGGTTCGGAATAGATGTGGAGAGTCTTCACATAGATGTGAAGCCCTGCTGGTCCCAAGGGTATAGAGGGAAGCTATCTTCGTGGACTTCCTACTCGAGGAGGACCCAGCTTTGAATTATCTGGATCTAGTGAAAATCTCCAGAATCCGAGTGCAAGTTCCCCTGGCTATCCAAGTTCTCTGAGGGCCCACTGTCTATCTGGGTTCCCACTGGCACTCAGATAGTAATGAAATAGTCCCCTCCTCCTATTATGTGAATTTATGTGTCTAAGGTGTTTTAAAGTTTATTTCAGTATTTTCAGTTGTTGCCTGAAGAAGAATGGGTGTGAACAGTTTCATCTGTCAATATTCTTGAACATCCTGTGGTACAAAGGCTTTGTTCTGGTCAGCCTCTATGAATGCACTTTGGCAGTCTCAACACGCTCTTTACTCTTTCTTTTCCCACCAGGGACCTGTTTTCAGTCCTTTCAGTTCAATTTCCTGAGACATGAAGTCAGATTGTCTTCCAGGTTATCTTTACACGTCAAGGATATCACATACCTCATTGACCAACCAGAGCCAGCCTAAACCAGAACAGTGTCTGCTCTGTCAATGAGCAGTCCGTCCACTAGTAGCCTTTCCTTTCAAAAGGGGATCATCTGTTTTATATATACTATTGTGTATATGTTAATTTCACACTCCTATTATATCCCTCCCTCCCTTTCCCTTTTGATCCTTTCATTCACCATAGGTTTCTTTTCTATGACTGTGAATCTTTTTCTTTTTTTTTTGTCTTTTTTGCCTTTTCTAGGGCCACTCCCACAGCATATGGAGGTTCCCAGGCTAGAGGGTCTAATTGGAGCAGTAGCTGCCAGCTTACACCAGAGCCACAGCAACATCAGCTCACCACAGCTCACGGCAACACTAGGTCCTTAACCCACTGAGCAAGGGCAGGGATCAAATCCATAACCTCATGGTTCCTAGTTGGATTTGTTAACCACTGAGCCACAACAGGAACTCCTGAATCTTTTTCTGATTGGTAATTATGTTCATTTGTATCTTTATTAGGATCCACATAATAAACAATATGATCATCTCTAGGTCCATCCATGTTGCTGCAAATGGCATTATTTCATTCTTTTTTATGGCTGAGTAATATTCCATTGTGTATATATACCACATCTTCTTTATCCATTCATCCATTGATGGAAATTTAGGTTGCTTCCAATGTCTAGGCTATTATAAACAGTGCTGCAGTGAATTGGAGTGCAATTATCTTTCAAATTATAATTTTCTCTGTATATTTTTCCAGAAGTGGGATTCCTGGATCATGTGGTAACTCTATTTTGATTTTTTTTTTTAAGGAACCTCCATACTGTTCTCCATAGTGTATATATGAATAGGAAAATCTCTTTGCTGTATACCTGAAACTAACACAACATTGTAAACCAAATATATTTTAATAAAAAAAAAAAGACAGCATTGAGAAAGACAGGTATCATGATTGGGTATGACCAAAGGACATTCCAAAGCACTTAATAGGCTTTAGGCTTTGTTTAATCTACTCTCTGGAGCTAGATATTCCAGATATTTTCCTGGTCTTAGAGTTGGGTTTAACCAGGCTTAGAGAAGATGAGTTAATTGTCCAACTTCACAACACCTGGACGAAAGAACCAGTGATAAACCCCAGTGTGCCTGTTGCTTGGAGCCCTTATTCTCAATGCTGGGCTATGTTTATACTTGAAAGATGGCTGGAGGAATAAATTGAAATTGGCTACTCACTAGGAAGAAAGAAGACAGCATTTACTCAGGGAACATTGCAAAGTCCATTGAACTCCCCTGTGCATGTTAGGATTGCGAAAGAGAAAGGTGGAAAGAAAGCTGAGAGTGTGAAGTTATTCAAATTCAGAATTATTTTGCAAACTTCTCCAGTTTCCATTATATATTTGATTATATTTGTATTAGACTTAAAATGAAGAAATGGGCACCTCTGTAATTTTAAGGCTTTTCTTCTGGCTGTCTTTAATTCAAGTGCAATATAGATATAGTAGCTATATATGATAAATGTATTTATGTAAGTATGTATTCAATAATTTCATAGGATTTCATATTTGATACATATATTTCACTCAGATCCTGTGTATCCTTAATAAATCTCTTCTAGTGTTTTCTATGTGCAGTGAACATACTTAAAAAATAATATTTTGGTGAGTAACATGGCTCTTCTGAAGTGGACAAAATGATGTTAACTTGAATGGCAACTGCATGGTTTCAAGGGCACCAAATTACCTCTCAATTGATTCCAGGGCATTTCTTGCTCAAGTGATTGCTGAGAGGCTGGATATTAACTCTAATTAAAAAAAAAACAAAAAACAAAAAAACTTATGGTCACACTTACAGCCTATGGAATTTCCCAAGCCAGGAATTCAACCCAAGCCAGAGCTGTGACCTATGCCTCAGCTGTGGCAATGCTCCATTCTTTAACCCACAGCGCCGAGCTGGGGATTGAAGCCATGCTTCGACAATGACCCAAGTCACTGCAGTCAGACTCTTAACCCACTCCACCACAACAGAAACTCCTAACTCTACTTGCGAGTGAAGGGCCATTTTACTCACAATCACTACTCTGTTACTTCAACGTATTTGTTTCCCATGCCTTACATCTGAGGAAATCTCATGTATTTTCAATCTGAGATGGAAATTTTTGTTGTTACTCACTTAAAACTTCCCAAGCCTCATAGCTGTGCATTTGGGTCTTTTGTGTGTGTGTGTGTGTTTGCCATTTCTAGGGCCACTCCCATGGCATATGGAGGTTCCCAGGCTAGGCGTCTAATCGGAGCTGTAGCTGCCAGCCTATGCCAGAGCCACAGCAACGTGAGATCCGAGCCGCGTCTGCGACCTACACCACATTTCACAGCAACGCCAGATCATTAATCCACTGAGCAAGGCCAGGGATTGAACCCGCAACCTCATGGTTCCTAGTTGGATTTGTTAACCACTGCACCATGACAGGAACTCGTTGGGTCTTTTCCATTGACCTGAGGATTAAGCTTTCAAAATCTCAAATCCAACAATTATCACCTTTGTGCATTCTGACATTTCTGAATGTGTCATCCCTTTCATAACACAATACAATACAGATTGTTTAGAAAACAAAGGGAGGAGTTCCCATTGTGTCTCAGTGGTAATGAATCTGACTAGTAACCATGGCATTGCTGTGGCTGTGGTGTAGGCCGGCAGCTGCAGCTCTTATTCAACTGCTAGCATGGAAACATCCATATGTCACAGAGCTAAAAAGAAGTTTGAATGGAAAAAATCCATGGGCCTAAAAAGACAGAAAAAAGCAAGAAAAGGAAAAGAAAAAACAAGGGAGAAGACACACACAATAGGAGAAAATACCAGGGAAGATGTAGAATAATATTTTTAAAATATTATTCAGAACCAGGAAAGGAAATTCAAAAGGCAAATTCATTAATTAGCACGTTGTTCTTCTACTAACAATGAAGAGAGTCTTAATGATTAGTGTCATTCTTGTCTTCTAGTACATGAATTATACAAATTCATTTCTACTTCACATCAGTCTTTAATATACATCGGAAATATTGAGCCACATCCTCTGTGCACTAACACTTTTGAACAACAAAATTTCCCCTTTTAAATTAACAGATTACCTACCATAGTAGAAGTATAAAAAGAACCCAGCTTCACAAACTTGCTAAAAGCCCCTTCTCAACCAAAAACATGTAAACTCACACCTAATTTGATGAGCCTGTGTTCATAACCTACCAGCATCAATGTAGGTGTGAAAGAGACCTTTTTCCCCTTTCTCAAAGAACTCATATACTCAGTAAAATCACGAGATGTCCAGATTGAACTTCTTATACTTAGACGTCAAAAGAGATGTATGTGGGCCCTAGTGTGCCAAGAAGGGTTCTTAGATGATGCTAAGTTTTGATAGCATGGGCATGAAGCAACACGTTCAAAGACTTGCTAAAGGTGTTCCCATCTGACTCAATGGAAGTGAATCTGACTAGCATCCTTGAGGATACAGGTTCGATCCTTGGCTTTGCTCAGTAGGTTAAGGATCTGGAGTTGCCTCAAGCTGTGGTGTAGTTTGCAGATGCAGCTCAGATCCCCTGTTGCTGTGGCTGTGCCAGCAGATGCAGCTCCAATTCAACCCCTAGGCTGGGAACTTCCATGTGCTGCAGGTGCAGCCCTCAAAAAACCAAAAAAAAAAAAAAAAAAAAGACTTGCTAGAGTAAAAGACTTCTGGCCTTGGACATTGGAGCATGATGTTTCCTCTGACAAAGATGAAGAAAGATGAAAGTGGGGGATGTGGAAATTCTGATTTGAATTTGAAATAAGATATGGGACCATGAATATAAAACAACCTTTCTGAATTCACAGTGATGACCTAAAATTTCCTTGAAGAGAGTAGACATCTGTGACTGGGGTGAAACACTTTGAGATTTAGAAATAGATTAAGCGAATGAGGAAAGGAGAATAAAGAAAGAAGGGGCGGACAATTATTCACCCATGATAAAAAGGCAAGTGAAAGAACCAGGAGATAAGAAAAAGTGATAATTTAGTGAAACAAGTACAGTTTCTGCTCTTCCATGTATCATTTGTTGTAATATTTTATTTCCCCAACTTGATAGCAGTTTTCAAAAAATACACCATTGAACATGTTCTATTAATAATAAAAGCATTAGTTTCTTTACTGAGCATCTCCTGTGTGAAAGGCACCACACCAGGCACTTTTTGAACATCAAATGTCATGTCTCTACCACATCTGCAAAGTATATATTGTTAGCCCCAATTTTACAAGCATGGAAACCATGCTCAGTGAGGCTAAAACACCTCTTCAGGCTCCTACAGCAAATGCAAGTTGCAGCTAGGATTGGAACTCAGGTCTATCTGTCTAGGACCATGTTCACTCCTTACCTTCTTACCGGGATGTTCTGTCGTGATGCTTTGTAGAGACCAGGAGCTGGCTTAACCAGATGGCGGAAAGGAAGTCATCAAACTTGCTCATTTCATGCTACCACTTCCACTTTTAGCAACTGTGGTCTTCCATTTTGGATTCACCTTGCTGGCACAGCTGTGCACATAAAAAGTGGCCTTCTCTTTCAAATCAACGCCCAGTAAAAGGCTCTGGAAATGTCCTTAGAGTGGCAGTATATCAGCCATGCCTTTCTAAATATGGTTTTCCATTCACTTGCTCTCTAGTCTGTGGATAGGTGAAAAAAATTCTATGAAGAGTTGGTCACATTCAGGACCCCATCTACCTTTTTAATAAAGTATTTAGAGGAGTAGGAGATGGGATGTGGGCTATCTATAGTCAGAAAGTGAGAGAGAAATAAGCTAATAAAGTGAGGACATATAGCTAATACTATTAATTCATACCTATGGTCTTCATGAGGATGAACAAAACACACTCAAGAAGCAGACAATAGCTGACACATAATATGCACTCAATAAATGAGAATTATGGTTATCCTTTCATTAGGAGTTTGAATGGGAGTTCCCATTGTGGCTCTGCAGTTTAAGAACCCAACTAGTATCCATGAGGATGAGTTGATCCTTGGCCTCATTCAGTGGGTAAAGGATTCAGTGGGTAAAGGATCCAGTGCTGCAAGCTGCAGTGTAGGTCTTAGATGTGGCTGGGATCTGGTGCTGCTTTGGCTGTGGCCTAGGCCAGCATCTGCCAGTCCAATTCAACCCCTAGCTCGGGAACTTGTATATATCATGGGTGTGGACTTAAAAAAAAAAATTCAAAAAAAGAAGTGTGATGAAAAAAATCCACTCTGTACTGGAGAAAAGCTAAAAGTATAAATTTATTATTTTACTATTTATAATTTCAATACTTAAAATATTTGAAATTTTAATATTTAGAACATGTAATTGTTGCATCATATTTTGTTAGATGCCTCTTTTGGTATGGAATTACATTTCAACTATAATTTCTGTTTGTCTCCTCTATTCCACATGTCCCTCACTGTCTATCTTTATTTTTTTCAACTTCTGAAGCTCTGTTTCTCCAGGTTTCTTCTTCTGCCTCTTCCCAAGATATTTTAAAGCCTTTCAGAAAAATCCTTCTTTCTCTTTGTATCTAAGCCTTACTTTCTCTTGCTGTTGTTCTAGTTCCTAATTCCAAGCAGGATTACTGAACATGGGGTAGCTAGTCTGTTCAGTCAATCTTGTACTCATTTGTTGATTCATTTTTTCATTCAAAAACTGTTTCTGAATGCCTACTGTCCTGAGGGTGCTACAGGAAGCTTTGTGCTCTAATGGTGAGATTGCCCTACCAGAATTTCTATTGTTTAGATTCCCCTGGGAGAACAAATTACGTAATGGCACAGGTAGAAACTGTACATGGTGACACATACTAAAAAGGAAAAATAAAGGGAGCTCTTTCGACATATGTTTGGAAATTTGAGGCTGTTTTCCTCAAGAAGTGTCGGTGAACTCTGAATGACCTTAGGGTACCCATAGGGCCCTCCCAAGAGATGAATACTGTGGAAAGCATTTTACTCTTGCAGTTTTGACACTGTGCTTTCTAGAACTTCTTATTCCTTAACTCTTCTGCAGCTCCCCAAATTCACCCAAACACCTGTCATTATGTAGCCATAAATTACCTTAATGGAATTTTATTTCTATACTTTTCCCATGTTTCAGCAGCATCAATTTTCTTTCCCCCTACTTAAGATGAATATTCTGCAACCTTTTTGCCTCAACATTCTATAAACTATAAGTTACTTTTCTTTGCTTTTGAGTCTTTTATTTAAGAAGTAATTATGTATCCTGTTTTCCACTCACTTCATTTCTCCTTGTTATTCTATTCTAGCTCAGCACATTTACCTGCCAACCATTTCCCTTTGAATTTTTTGGGCTTCCTTTGTACTTTTCCTCCACCCATCAGCCAATATAATAATATATCCTATTGCAGTAAATGTGTCAGATCATGTACAGCAGTTAATCTCTTAATTTCCATAAAGGTGGGGCTTTTAAAGCATTCTCTATTTGCCTTTGTGAAATGAAATCATTTCACTTTGCTAAAGCAGCTAATAATGATTAATCCAAATATCAAATCACCAAATCTAATGAACATGCCTTTTTCCCTCAAAATCAAAGCTCACACGTAGCTGAAGAGTGTAACGATTGGCATTATCGCTCATTGAAGGCAAACAAAGTTTTCAACCATCTCAAAGCAAGCATCAGCATTCATTTTTGGTGTGCTACCTTATGATTCCTCATGTTTACAACACTTCTCTATTGGAATAAATCTTATAGCTGATTATCACAGCTGTTGGCCTAGTGCCAAAAGCAATTCTGGGAACAGTATTCAATCAAAGTGTAAACTAGTGAAATACCAGGAACTTTTGGAAGGCCAAGAAGGGTGATTAGTTATTGAAGAATAAACAATAGTAAAACATGAAGCATACACTCTCAAACAGTGCAGAAAAGAATTTTCCATGAGTTAATATGAATATAGACTTAGTTATGTTTTACGACGTGGGTTCCACCAGATGATTTATATTTTGTTATATTGTTGGATAACATTTAACTGGGACAAAGTATGTCATTTAGAATTTAAAGGAAATAAACACTCCTATTATTCAAAGTAATATGTTTAGAATACCTCTATCAACATATACTTTTATTTAGAATTTAATAGGACACTTGATACAGAAAAATAAAAACAGTAATAAATTGATGAAAGTAAAACCACGGGAACTGAAAACCTAGAATTGTGAGCATTGACACTAGGCTAAACAAGGTTAACATGACATGTTGGCTCTTTAAATAGACAAGGAGCCCTCAGTATATGTAGTATATACATGGGCCATATTATCCAATGTTCTAGAATATATTCCATTTGGATTTTAGAATATTTTTAAATGATAATAAACTGTCCCTAGAGAAAGTCATTGCATGAAGGCATAGGTTCATTTTGTTCTGAAACTTAATCTGGGAAATAGAAACACTTACACGGGGGGAGGTGCATGGGGCGCTCTCCAAACCAAATTAACTCAATAGGCAAAACAAACTGCCTGCCAATGAAAGAAGACATACCTTTTCTTATTTTATGACTAATATTCTTTTTTGTCATTTTGAAAATTATGTTAGCATGGATAGTTTTACATTTAGATTTTCTGAAGAAATTTGACATTCTTAATCTATATTTCCTTTTTTTTTTATCCTGTATTTCTAAGTGCAACTTCACTTAAATGACACATACATGGGTAATGGGCCAGGACTATTATACTTATTTGTAATCTTTAAAATGTATATTCTGGGAGTTCCCTTCGTAGCTCAACAGTTAACAAACCCAACTAGGATCCACGAGGATGCGGGCTTGATCCCTGACCCTGCTCTGTGGGTTAAGGATCCCGTGTTGCTGCAGCTATGGTGTAGGCCAGCAGCCATAGCTCTGATTCGACCCCCTAGCCTGGGAAATTCCATATGCTGTGGGTGTAGCTATCCCTAAAAAAAGCAAAAAAAAATGTATATTCAAAACATCAAACCATGCTTTGACAATCAACTAATAGAAAAAGATGGCAAAAATTAACCAATCATCCCATTTTTTTGGTACATTATATTTTAAAGCTTAATTTTCAATTAAAGATATGTACTGTTCACATGTGCATGTGTTCACAGAAACACAAAGACAGAAACATATAATGTTTTCATTATTGTCAAAGCAAATATTTTACCTGTTTTTACTTGAGGGTCCATTTAGCAAAATAAGATATAAATCGTTTAAAATAAAAACATGTGCCTGAAAAACATGAACTATGCTAATACATGACAAAAATCAAAATGGGATTATTTCAAACTACATGTAAATGACCTTCAGTGGTATTTATCATGGGGTGGTTTATGGACCACCATACATAATTCTGGAAAAGGTACAACAGAAATATTTACAAATAGTAGTATTTTAGAGACAGGCATATTAACTCAAAATTGCAAAATGGATTTACAATTAAGACTATGCCACATGTTTTCTGGCCTTCTAAGTTTTAGGTATTGTCTTTTAGATGAATTTGTTAATTACTAAAAAGTTCCCATCATTTGTCAGTTTTTTTCTTAAATTCAATTATACGTGTCAGGTGTAGATGAGGTGTTCCGAAGGGGGAAGGGAATTCAACTAGCATATGTTCTCTCATTGATATGTGCATAAAAGAGAACATTTGCTGATGTTTTGATAATGGAAGGGTTCAAATCATTTGTCCTAAGGCAGTATTCGTAGTCACACTTTGATCAGTTTTACGGTGGTTAGACTATTTTCCCTGCAGAAATTACCACATGACCTCAAAGGACAAGAGAAATATTATGTGAGAAAATTGGAAAACATCCGATTGGCATGTTTCAGCAAGTGGACCAGAATGAATTGTATTCAATCTGATTTCAACTACTTAATGTAATACGTTTAATACCACAGTGTGTAGAGAGAAGCTGACAGATAAAACCCACATAAATCATAAAAATTGCTTTACCTCCACAATATTTATAGACCTTTTAATGGTGATATCTTTTCTTTCAAAAGTTGTAGTTGCTTACTTTCATCACAATTATTAGCCTTTGCAGGATGTTTTATGATTTCCATACATAATCTTATTTAATTCACTTAAAACCCAGAGGCAAGCATTCACATCCCTTTTTTACAGATAGGAAACTAAATGTTCGTTTAGGAATAAGGATTTTTTTTTAAATCACAAAGGTAGTACCTCACATAGCTGGGACACAGATTAAAATCATTCAAATAATTGTGCTATTCCCAACGTTGAAAATATTCCATCTGTTGTTTTTACAAAAGTATTTTAATGGGAACTTTAGGATTAATAATTAGAGGCTAGCAGTAGTAGTAATGATAATAATAGTAATAAAAAGATAGCAACCTCATTTATTGATCATTTTTCATGAACTATTTTATGGATTGTAACTTCCATTTTTTACAGAAATAGAGGTAAGCCTCACAGAACAAGGTTATAACCTTGCCTGAGGTTATAGAGTCAGCGGCTAGTGGAGCTAAGATTTGAATTCAGACCATTCAATGCCAGAATCTGTAGTCTGATCCAAGCAAAAGCTATATATGAATAATACATGGACACAGAGGAATAGTTTGGAGGGGGGGAAAATTTTTAGAAAACTATAATTTGTAAAAGGTTTGACATTTTGCCGCGTTCGACATTAAATTTCTCTTTACATGAAAAAAAAATTCTGCAATCTTTTTCTATTTGAATAATTTAAAGACAGGATTCCATCAAAACTAGAATTTTTTCTTGTAAACTGTTAAACTAATAAGTGAGCTAAAACTCAAAGAAGTATATGTAGGAGTTCCCGTCGTGGCGCAGTGGTTAACGAATCCAACTAGGAACCATGAGGTTACGGGTTCGATCCCTGGCCTTGCTCAGTGGGTTAACGATCCGGCGTTGCTGTGAGCTGTGGTGTAGGTTGCAGACGCGGCACGGATCCCGCGTTGCTGTGGCTCTGGCGTAGGCCGGTGGCTACAGCTCCGATTGGACCCCTAGCCTGGGAACCTCCATATGCCGCGGGAGCGGCCCACGAAATAGCAAAAAGACAAAAAAAAAAAAAAAAGTATATGTAGGATTCCATTACTTTTTTGGTACTCTGACAGCTTTCATGATATTAATTTGTTAAGATGATAATGTAGTATATTTTCTGTCTTATTAAGAGTGCGAAACATTTTATCATAGAATTCACATGAAAACATTAAGATTAGTAGATGCAAGCTACTGCATTAGAGTGTATAAGCAATGAGATCCTACTGTATAGCACGGGGAAACTATATCTAATCACCTGTGATGGAACATGATGGAAGATAATATGAGAAAAAGCATGTGTATATATACGTATAACCGGGTCACTTTGCTGTACAGCAGAAATTGGCAGGACATTGAAAATCAACAATAATAAAAAATTTAAAAATAAAAAATAAAAGCAAATAAATAAATATCTGAGAATGATAAAAAAAAGAGAAGGCAATCATAAGTGCTTTTTCTAGATGAAACAAGTAGATTTTGAGATAATTAAAAGTTAACATTTAAATTAGAAAAAAAATTAAGATTAGTTGTTAGTGATATATTCTGCAATTTCAAAATTTTCAAAAATCTTGGAGCCATGCAGAATATGGAATATTGATACCCCCCACTGACCCACTGTCACGGGTTCAGAAAGTATAAATTCACAAGATCAAAGCTTCTCCACACTGTCATCTCTCAGCTCTGTATTGGGTCCTCAGTTGATTTACCCTTTTGTCACTCTAGATATGCAGAAATGATTTGGTTTTCCCTAATGAATATTCCTTTAACATGTTCTGTTATTTCTGATAATAATGGGTCCTTCTATTGGGAGTATTTATTCAATTATTGAATTGCTACTGCCATTTTACTGTGCAAGATTATTAACTCTTTTTGTTTAACCAGGATAAACAGAATTTATAACATGAAAAGAAGCAATTTTTTAAAAGTTTATCATACAGATTGTTCCCTCTTACTTGTCTGTGAAAGAACTCTCAGGAATTCTCTTGTGGTATGGTGGGTTAAGGATCTGACATTGTCATCTGCAGTGGCCTGGATTACTCCTCTGGCACAGGCTCAATCCCTGGCCCAGGAGCTTTTACATGCTGTAGGCATGGCCACATAAAAAAACCTCAAAGCAGAACACTCAGCCTTTTTTCCCAAGAGATGTGTGTTACAATTTTTTTTAAAGAACAGTTTAGAAGAAAGAACATTACTGTATTAGCAATCTCACATTATCAGTGAAACAAGAAAATTTTTATACCCTATCATTTTAAATATTTTATTTAGTTGGAGTTATTTCTTTTGGGAGTGCCTACAATGCTTACTTCCAAGCATGAATGAAGTTCAGTTTTACAAATGAAGTTGCAAAGTGAGAAAATAGGTAGGAGATAATGAATGTAGAGTGACTGTCTATAAACTCCAGGTACAACTGAACCCACTAGAAGGCAGCTTAATGGTGGCTGTTTTCAAAATACTGCAAAACCATCTGACTTCTTAGATCCAAACTTCAAACTTGTTTGTGTAACCCCCTTCCCTTTGCATCAAATTTCTTAGCCATTTAGTTTGACTATGTAGGTATTTTGCCCTCTGTCTACTATTTGGTTATAAAAACTCATCACTGAGGCCTAAATCTTGTAAAACTAAGCATTATCTGCCTGCTCTGAGGATGATTTTTACAGGATGAACAATGACAATCTTTATGTTACTGGGGGACTTTGGCCATCTCTTAAATGGGTACTGTGTTTACTAAATAATAAATAATTATGAGTTTTACTGGGAAGTCTTTTATTAAAATCACATTCCTACCAGGATTGGAAAAAATTTCTGTTTTACTGGGAAGTCTTTTATTAAAATCACATTCCTACCAGGATTGGAAAAAATTTCTGTTAAAAATCTAATTTTTTGGAGTTCGCGTCATGGCTCAGTGGTTAATGAACCTGACTAGGAATCATAGGGTTACAGGTTCAATCCCTGGCCTCGTTCAGTGGGTTAAGGATCCAGCGTTGCCGTGAGCTGTCAGGTATAGGTCACAGACACGGCTCAGATCCCCCATTGCTGTGGCTGTGGTATAGGCCAGTGGCTAAAGCTCCTATTAGACCCCTAGCCTGGGAACCTCCATATGCCTTAGGTGCGGCCCTAGAAAAGACAAAAAAAAAAAATGTAACTTTCCTGAATTTTATTAGTTTCTCTCTGATTTGATGAACACAAAAAGATCAAGGTTTTGTTGCTTCATCATGTGTAAAAATGTTCATTTATATTATAGTCACCCTCCCAGTGACAACACTTAGGAGTTTCTGGCTGTATTAAATATGTGAATTATCTGATTTAAATCTTTGAAACCCTAGTCATTCTTTGTATTTTCCTCTTGTTAAGTGCTTTTACTAGGAAGGAGTTGCTTAAGAAAATACAAATGAAAATAAATTAACCATGTATTTTTTAAAATATTTTTTAAGACATTAGCTCAGAAATCCATATTTGAACATTTATATTTGAATAAACTGGGGCATAGAGGAAATTACAACATCTGTTTTGTTACCTTGGAGTTTAAATCCCATTGTAAACTCTTTCTGTGAAACAGAAACACTGTATCACTGAGCATGAAAGTCACTTCATAGTTTTTTGCTGTTCTTGTAGTCTTTTTTTTTTTTCCTCTTTAAAAATTTCAGGAAGTTCCCGTTGTGGCTTAGCATTAAGGAGCCTGACTACTGTCCATGAGGATGTGAGTTTGATCCCTGGCCTCGTTCAGTGGGTTAAGTATCCAGCCATGAGCTGTGGTGTAGGTTACAGATGTGGCCCATTTCTGACATTGCTATGGCTGTGGCTGTGGTGTAGGCCAGCAACCACAGCTCTGATTCCACCCCTAGCCTGGGAACCTCCATATACCTGTTGGGCCCTAAAAAAGAAAAAAAAAGTGTCCTGTGACAAGTGTTATATGATATCACACATATGTGTAATCTTTAAAAAAAAAAAAAAGATATAAGCATTCCCATTGTGGCTCAGCAGGTTAAGAACCTGACAAGTCTGCATGAGGATGTAAATTCAATTCCTGGCCTCACTCACTGGGTTGAGAATCTGGTGTTGCCTCAAGCTGTGGGGCAGGTCACAGATGTGGCTTGGATCCAGACTTGCTGTGGCTGTGGTATCAGGCCGTTGCAGCTCCCATTCTACGCCTAGCCAGGGAACTTCCATATGCCCCAGGTGCCATGATAAAAAGAAAAAAAAAGATACAAATGAATTTATTTCTAAAGCAGAAACCTCACAGGCATAGAAAACAAATTTAAGTTTAACAAAAGGGAAAGAGAGTGAGGGAAGGGGTAATTCTTAATCCAGATCTGTGGTAAATTAGGAGGTTGGGATTAACATATACACACTACTATATATGAAATAGATAACTAACAAGGACCTACTATATAGCACAGTTAATTACATTCAATATTTTGTAACAACCTCTAAGGGAAGAGAATTTGAATTGTGTGTGTGTGTGCGCGCGTGCGTGTGCGCGCGCACCCGCGCGTGCTCATGTTTAACTCAATCACTGTGCTATACACTTGTAACTAATGCGATATTGTAATTCAAAAATACTTCATTTTGAGAAATTGAAGAAAAAAAATCTATTCTTAATTCAGATCTCTGGTTCTGAGTATAAAATGCCATATCATCCAGTATGACTGCATTTATTTACAACATAAATCGTGGGCAAAATTGTTCCATAGGAAATCATGAAATTCAACCTTTTTTCAGGGCTTCTTCTTCTACAGTATTTGTGATAGGTGTAACTTTAACCAGCCAGTCCCACATGAGCAGTGCAGAGATGCCTAAATTCAAATATCCCCCTCCCCCATATCATGGTCTTCAAAAGGTCCATAAACAGCTTTGTTCTTTCCTCTCACTCAACTGATTTAAAGGGAAAATCTGGTTCTTCGGATTGTTTTCATTCCTAGTGGGGGGTTGAATCCATGGACTTATGACATAGTTTTTCCTTGTATATGAGAATATTGACTTATAAATAAAGGCAAACCCGTGGCTCTCTCCACTTTAACACTGTGATAAAGGCAGGGATTAGAACAGACGTTGCCACATTGTATCACTGGCACTAAGCCCAGGCATCAGCAGATGTGGGAACATCGAAAAGAATCGGGGACACATTTATCAGACTTAATAATACAAAGGGAGGAAGAAAAACAGATAAAACAAGAAAGCTGAATATTTAAAGCTAAATTTTCAGTCAGAGGAAAGCAGAGAGGAAAGTTACTCTGTCCTACTCTGTGCAGTTCAGACTTTTGTTGTTTTTATTTTTATTTTTATTTTTTGGAGCATACAGAGTTTATCCAAGACCTTCAGACTTGGCCATAGACAAAAGGAGAGTCATCAAGATGGTGAGGATCTTTGAACGTTTCTGATTTGAGGAATGACTGAAGATGTTAGGTTTAGCTTGAAGAACTGCAGGAATTTGAAAGCTGTCTTAAAATGATAACCTGCATTATGAAGCTAGTACTATAAAAGTACACTCATATACTTGCATTAGTACTCATGTACTTGCATTCATACCCATGTACATTGCATTAGATGAGAAAGCTACAGCACAGAGAGGTTAAGTAACTTGCACAAGGTCACACAGCTAGTACTAGAGTATCTTTCCCTTCCTTCTGGAATAGCACCTTAGAGGGATGTTACTAAGAAGCAATTTTAAGACAGACAATGAAGATATGAAATTTACTGCAATCTTTTCCACACATTGCTTTGCTCCATTCACCTACCTTGTGGTCTTTATCTCAGGGTTAACCTATTGAACTTCACCTCATTTTACTTTGTCTTTGAAGTTATCACCCAGAAGTTCTCCTCACTCAATGTTTTTGAAAATGCTCGGGAGTTCCTGTTGTGGAACTCCTGACATGGTTTCCTTGAGGATGTGGGTTTGATCCCAGGCCACACTCAGTAAGTTAAGCATCAGCGTTGCTGCTAGCTGCAGCATAAGTCACAGATGCAGCTCAGATCTGGCATTCCTGTGGCTGTGGCATAGGCTCAGCTGCAACTCTGATTTGACCACTGGCCCAGGAACTTCCCTGTGCCACAGGTGTGGCCATAAAAAAGAAAAAAAGAAAATGCTCATGTTTTTTCTTGTCTTATATAGTCAGAATTTACTTTCAAAATGTATTTTTCTGAATGAGAAAAATAATAAAGTAACTTTATGCATGTAAATAGCCTTTGCCCATACAACCTCAACAACCTGCACCCTGTTTTGAGGGAAGGAATTAAGGCAATGAAGCAGGACAGAGGAGAATTTAACAGTGAGATGCCAGCAGATTTGCTCTGTTTAAAGAGAAGTTAGGAAACAAGAAGCCTTGGCTCAGGGTTATTTAGAGCTTCACCAAAAACAGTTCTTGAATCACAAGTTACTGTTGCCCCAAGAAAAGACTACGTTTAGTCAATCCAGGTAAATGCCTATTTATTATGCTGCCATGGTGGAAGAAAAAAAAAAAAGAAAAGTAATAGCCGTTCTGCTCCAGAGAACGTTAATTATTTATCCTAATATAAACATAATTACCTGGCAGTTCATGGAAAACAAAAATGGGGCATTAGAAAGAATGAAATAATTAAAAATATATTGATAATGAGCATACTGCTATATTGACCCGATGATGGTTAAGATATCAAAGATGCATGCTTCAAAAGGGTATTATTTTGTAATTAAAAAGAACTGCAGCAGAAATTGAAGACATGATAATTATACAGTACATTCGATGTAGTTGTCAGTGGAAATGCCATTTAAGGAAAATAATACCATGTAAAAAGAAGTTAACATAGAAAAAAAAATACTAAAAAGGAACTTACTGTTGATAAAAGTAGGATCAATTATACACATCTGGAAGGCAATAGTTTTGATAGATTTTTAACTATTAGGCGCTAGAAATATTAGTTTGGGGATCAACATCTTGTTTTCCTAGAAGGCAAAAGGTTTATCAATTTCCACATTTGTCATAACTGACCTTCTCTTAGCAGATATTCTTTTATTTAAAAAATGTGTTATCGCTCATGATCGCAAAGTGTATTTTTTATTTGTTCTTGAATTGGATCTTATTTGAGAGTGATAGTCCCTCATTAATAGGTGATAAATCATTGCCCTCACCAAGCTTAGGGACATAGAACTGTTTATATTTTAAGGGGAGTAAATGCTTGATTTGATCAACCCAGTAGGGGAAAGTAACTCTGAATCATTCTTGGCATCCATCAGAGCAAAAATTCTTGCCTCGTTTCAGCTTTCTTCCAGCTGGGTGGGCATCCTTTTAGTAGAAAGCAATTTCTACAAATGCAAAAAGAATGAGTGGTTTGGGCCAGCCTGTGTCTTATCTTTTTGATGATTTTGAGATAAAGCCAAAATATTTTTTACTGAGGAAATTTATTAAGAATTATAAGCAGCTAGCCATGTAGGGTGACAGTACCAACTGGTCTTTTATTTTTAATTAATTTTATTGAAATATAGTTGATTTATAGTGTTGTGTTAATTTCTGCTGTACAGTGAAGTGACTCAGTTATAAATATATATGTGTGCATATATATAGATAGATATGTATATATTCTTTTTCAGTTCTTTTCCATTATAGTTTATCTCAGGATATTGAATATACTTCATTCCCTGAGCTATACATCAGGACCGTGTTGTTTATCCATTCTATATATAATAGTTTACATCTGCCAGTCCCAAATTCCCATTCCTCTCTCCCTTGGCAGCCTCAAGGCTGCTCTCTATATCTGTGAGTCTGTTTCTGTTTCATAGATAAGTTCATTTGTGTCATATTTTAGATTCTACATATAAGTGATATCATATAATATTTGTCTTTCTCATTCTGACTTACTTCACTTACTATAATAATCTCTAGATCTATCCATATTGTTGCAAGTGGCATTATCTCATCCTTCCTTAGGGCTGAGCTATACTCCATTGTATATATGTACCACATCTCTTTTGTTCATTTATCTACCCATGGACATTTAGGCTATGTCTACTTCCTGGCTGTTGTGAATAACTGATCTTTCAGCATTGTGTGATAGTAATTAGAAAAGGGGTTTGAGCATTCTAGAAATTCCATAATAATTGTCATAGTCTGATATTCATTTTTATTACTGATTTCATTTCAAGGCACAATGTAGAGACAAATTTCCCCTTCCTTTAAATGAAAGTTGCATTTTAAACTATCCAAAGTCTCTATATCTTCAAAATATAGCCTTTGTATTTAGGAACTGGTTGTAAGAAGAATCTTGTGGAAGGCAGGCCTTTTTAGAGGTGGAATTAAGGTAGACTGATAGGATTTTATGCAATCTGCCTAGGTCCTACTATTTAGAAGACTTAAATGGAATGTCTTCCAAATCAAGACAATTCAGTAAATATTTGAGTGTTTCCTACGGATCAGACCCTAATGAAGTACAGAAAGGGTGTGAGACATGCCAAGTGCTCAATCAGTGTGGGACCAGTACACTCCCTCTCCCATCCTCCCACACTTGTTACACAACCAGGCAGTTCTTCTGCTTTCATCAAGTGCACCTGCCTATCACACTTGTGACATTATCATTTGTGTATTCACTGGGGACTCTGTTGCTTGCTCATTGATGGTCTTACAGCCTAGGCTAAAAATTCCTAGGTTTCAGAGTTCCCATCGTGGCTCAGCGGGAATGAATCTGAGTAGTATCTATGAGGAGGCACATTTGACCCCTGGCCTCGCTCAGTGGGTTAAGGATCCAGTGTTGCCGTGAGCTGTGGTGTAAGTAGCAGACCCAGCTCAGATCTGGTGTTCCTGTGGCTGTGGCAGAGGCTGGCAGTTGTAGCTCCATTTTGATCCCTAGCCTGGGAACTTCCTATGCCACAGATGTGGCCCTAAAAAGCAAAAAACAAACAAACAAACAAAAAAAAAAAACCCAGAAAAAAAACACACACAAATTCCTATGTTTCAACCCCCTTTCTGAGAACCTGGCACAGTTAGTAATCAATAAATATTTATCATGAAAGGAAAGAAGGAAGAGAGGGATGTAGGGATTTGTAGATTTGTAAAGTCAGGGAGGTCACCTAGGACATCATTTCATTATTTAGTCTACAAATTATAGATGTACACTAAGGTACATTACAGGGAAGAAAAGGACTTCCCTAAATTATCTCTTTCCAAATTTCATAAATTTCTGTTCGCAATATAACTCAGTATATTCCATATCTACTTATGTTTTTGCTCAGAGATGCCAAAACTCCTGGTGTTAAAATAACCAATACTTTTTTTAGGATAAAATGTCTTTATAATGCTTTTCATCACATTGTTTTGATTATTAAAGTAATATATGTTCAATATAAAACGTTTTGGAAACACCTAAGTATAAGGAGATGAAAATTAAAGTAACCCATAAGTTTACAATCCATAAAGTTATTTTTAATACATCATCACATTTTTCTGTTTTTTCACATGCCTGTCTATAGTTGAGAATTGTAGAATGTATATGCAATTTCTTAGTTTTATATTTTCCACTTAACATATGACATAATTTCCCATGTCAATAGTTACTTAATCAGGCCTCTATTATTTGACATTAGTATTCTTTCCATTTTTCCACTATTATAAATAATGCCATAATGAACCTATTATACTATGGTAATGTAGAATATGATAAAAATACTTGCAACAAATTTAGGTTCCTATTATTATGTGCATACATCAGGTAGAAGTAAAAGTACATCCCTCAGCTTTCAATTTTCTTGAGGAAAAAAATTAAGTATCAATAAAAAAAAAACCTTAATAACTAAAACCAGAAAAATTTGGCCTAACATGTATTTTCTCAAGTGTAAAACATGATTTGCATTTTGTCTATTCTAATTCTCCTGACTGTATGATTTCATTTAAACAACACTGCACTTCAATACTTAGTGAAAATCAGTATGATTTGAAGATAGAACTTTATTTTAATTTTGATGATTTTCTGTTTAGGCTGACGTTTATTGTGAGGAATAACTAGAGACACACATACAGGAAATGTCACTCTGTTTTTCCTATAATATAGACACAGACTCCTACAGTTGTGTCCCTGGAAGAATTTTTCCAGAGGTCCTTTACTTCATCTGCCTTCTTTCAGTGAGATATGACACTGAAGCATCATATGCTCAAATAGCTAATTTTTTTCTCTTGATATTTATTTTAGTTTTTATTTTTATTTTTGTTAAAGTATAGTTGATTTACAATGTTGTGCCAATTTCTGCTATGTATCAAAGTGACTCAGTCATACATACATATACATCCCCTTTCTTATCTTCCATCATGGTCTATCCCAAGAGACTGGATAGAGTTCCCTGTGTTCCCAGGCCCTCATTGCTTATCCATTCTAAATGTAATAGTTTGCATCTATTAACCCCAAACTCTCAGTCTATCCTACTTCCTCCCCCCTCCCCTTGACCACAAGTCTGTTATTTATGTCTTTGAATCCGTTTCTATTCTGTAGATATGTTCATTTGTGCCATATTTTAGATTCCACATAGATGTGACATTGTATATTATTTGTCTTTCTCTTTCCGACTTCTTTAAGTATGAGAATTCCTAGTTGTATCCATGTTGCTGTAAATGGCATTATTTTATTTCCTAGTTGTATCCATGTTGCTGTAAATGGCATTATTTTATTCTTTTTACAGCTGAGTAGTATTCCATCTTCTGAATCCATTCATCTGCCTATGGACATTTAACTTTTTCCATGTCTTGGCTATTGTGAATAGTGCTATAATGAACACAGGGTGCATGTATCCTTTTGAGTTATAGTTTTGTCCAGTATATGCCTAGGATTGGGATTCCTGGTTTGTATGATAGTTCTATATTTAGTCTTTTGAAAAACCTCCATACTATTTTCCATAGTGGTTGTACCAATGTACATTCCTACCAACAGTTTAGGAGGGTTCCCTTTTCTCCACATTCTCTCCAATATTTGTTATTTTTAGACTTATGAAGGATGGCTATTCTATCCAGTGTGAGGTGTTACTGATTTGCATTTCTCTCATAATCAGTGATGTTGGGCATAGCTAAATTTTTTTTGTCTTGCCAATCCTGACCAGAGTTGATTCTGTAGCCTGAACTGATAAACCGGTATGAAGAGTACTGAGTGAATCAGGGGCTCCAAAAAATGCTGTCAAAGCATCTTTGAAAGGCACAGGCCAGAAAGCTTATGTGTGAAATGAAGACTGAGGCTAAAGCAAAAATCCTTCAAGCACTGCGTAACATTTTTGACCCCAGCTGGTCAAATATAACAAGAATTCGCCTGTGGTATTCATGGATAATAAAATATGAATAGTTTACATTATATTAAGGTACCGTAGATGTGTTTCCCTGGTCTTGACTCTGATGTGCAATGCAGCTGTGTCACAGAGACAGGTACAAATAAACCCAGGCTATGTGGGTGTATCACTTCCCTGTCCTGTTTATTTAGGTGATCTTCAAGGCCCCTAAACACTTCAGAAGCTCCAGCATCCTGCTTGTACTTAGAGTCAATGTTTATCTAGGTCATGAGAGGCAGGCTACGCTGTCCTTGGAATTTGTCTCTTTTCTAAGCAAGAACAATTTTAGAGGATGCCAGTGGAGCAGCGTCTCAGTGATTAATAGGGAAATTGGATTTGAAAAGCAAGGAGGAGTTCCCATCGTGGCTCAGTGGTTAACAAACCTGACTAGTATCCATGAGGACATGGGCTCTATCCCTGGCCTTGCTCAGTGGGTTAAGGATCTGGTGTTTCTGTGACCTGTGGCATAGATTGCAGACACAGCTTGGATCTCAAGTTGCTGTGCCTGTGGCGTAGGCTGGCAGCTACATCTCGGATTCAACCCTTAGCCTGGGAACCTCCATATATTGCAGGTGTGGCCCTAAAAAGACCAAACAAAGCAAAGAAAAAAAAATAATAAAGGCAATGAAAGTTCACCTGGGCTTCCAAGTCTCTTAACTATTTCTCCACAAATGTTTAGTAAAAAAAAAAAAAAAAAAAAATCAATCCTGGTACCCATCACCATTTCGTGCGTAACAGAAAAAACTACAGAAAGTTATATGGGAAATCAGTTCTTTCATGATTATGACATTTTCCCCCTCATGTTCATGATGGGAAAGTTGAACATTAATTACTTATATTCTTCACCTCAAACTTTTTGCTTTTAGTGGCAATAATTAATTCCAGTTCAACATCACACATAAAGCATAGATGCCAAAAAAAAAAAAAAGCAACTGAATAATCACAGTTCTATTTAGTTTCCCAAATACCTCTGTAACCTAATTAGTTTTTCATTAATGTGTTCTGTGAAATCTTTTTAAAAGACTAGAAATGTCCTTCTCTCTGTAGAGTTATATGTTCATCGCCGACGGTCATTTTTCCGGTGAATCTCGAATGTGAGTGGGAAACAATTTGTCTTTGTGTCAGAAGGAACCCCTTGAACAAGTTGGGGTGAAGCCTGAGAACAGTCACACGTGTATGCCTGAAGTCTTACCTGGAGATACGGCTGGGCTTCTGTTACCCAGGCTTCAGCTGTATAAATACATGGTGCCATCTGCACATGGTGGGGGAATTGAGCCTGTGCAAGCTCAAGACCTGTGTCAGTGTTTTCACAGAAGGCCTGTTTATGAACAGATGTTAGGTGGTGTTTTTCAGAGAAAATGGACTCTGGAGAGAGAAAATGTCTATCAATTACTGAGGTATTATGGATAACAGCAATTTTTAACCTTGAGAATGAGACTTTTCAAGTTCTCGGGAAATTTTTTTTCAACTGTGAACACTTGCTTTGTCTCAAGGCAGACTCAACCTGGTGTCCTATGCAAACAACCCACCCTCTCTAATGATCTTCAGAGATCTCTTAGTCTGGCAATATTGCTTTTTCCCTGAAGCAAGGCAGACTGGGTGTAAGGATGCAGGCCTGATTGGAAAAGCTTTCCACCTATGCACAAACTGCTGTCATCTTTTTTTTTTTTTTAACCTTTTCTGATAGAAAAAGACCAAAATAAAACTATAGGATTGAATGGCCGTTGAGGTTTTCTTTTTCTCAAGTTTTCTCAGCATTGCCTGCTTTTGTCCCAAATGTTAATTATGCCCTGGACGGTCAAGCCTTCAGAGTTTGAGAAAATAAATGTATTTTCTGTAATGTGCTTCCTGGATTCAATCTAAGACCCATACCATGAGAAGAAGCTCCAGAAGATTTCAGACACAGTGGGTCAGAGGTGAAATTATATCCGACGGCAACACCAAAAACATGGAGCCTCCTTTGTGACCTGTTGACAGACACCATGTTTTGCATAATATATATATTTTCATTTTCCCTTAGCTTTCTTATTATTTATTCAATAAATCCTTTTTTCTTGCTGACAGCAGTTGTATTTATAAAGCTAAATCCAACACAGCAAAATGTTCATCACTTTATAAACTAAATGCTAATGTTTTATTTATGTGCAATGAAGAGAGAAAAAAAGGACTGAATTGATGTTTACCTAACAAGCAGCACAAAAGTGCAGTACCATAATAGTGAAGTTCATAAGCATTCTGGCTTGTAATTTTGGGTGTCAACATTTGAATTGCAGAAAGAGTTTATGCAGACATAGCACGTACACAAGTGCAGTTTAGATCCACATCTATAAAAATAACATCTGTTTAAGCATACATTACATTTAAAAATAACTGTACAGTGATCAGCTGGTTAAGTACAGTTAACCAGATGTCGTTTTAAAGGGCCAGATGGAACTATGAAACTAAGATTGAAAAATTAAAAAATACTGTGAAAGGTCAAACCAATTAAGCAACCTGTTTTGTTGGCATGTAACAGTTAAAAAGTAAGTTCGACTACTTAAGGAGTGAGCCACATGAAGATGGACCAGTTAAAACCAGGTTTTGCTCTTCAGAAGACAAAGAAAACTCCAGACAGGAGCTAATCACTTACTAGAAACCAAAGGAACTCAGCCCAGCACCAGAAAGGGTGAATTTTTCTTGATGTGATTTAGAAGTGTCTCAGCTATCTTTTAAGTGTGTGTTTTCTAACAAAAATTAAACTTCTGTTTCAAAGTCACAGAATCCAATTAAATTTCCCCAAACACAAACTCTGCCCAGGTTAAGTATGTCCATGGTCAATAAGATACAATAAAAATGCTAGCATATGGCTTAATAAATACATCTGAGCCTTAAGAGTGGGCAACCTGATACCTTGCTAGAGAAATCAAATCCATTTTTTTCTCAGGTTAAATATCACATCCAAAGGCAAGATGAGGCAAATGTTTAGGGAATATCTGTAATGAGGCAGGTTCTGTTATAGACATGTTCACCTCTATCAGAGGTCAAAACTGGAGGCTCTCTGGGCTTTGTGGTGCCTACAGATTGTGTTTTGTTTGGCTTGAATAGTGCTTTGAATTTGAATCAATTGCCAACAAGTAAAAATTGGGAGGTTTCACAAAGTCCAGTTTCCCAGAAAATCCGGCAATACCAGGTCTCCATTTTTTCCATTGAAAAACCTGGCTGGAATGGAATAAAACAGCTGTCCCTTTAGAGAAGCAGAAAGTCCTGAGATAATGACAGGCTGCACCCTTCCATCGGAGTCAGAGACTCTTATACCCAGCCTACTTTTCTCATTTCTGTTACCTGCCCAGCTCCTCTTTGAGTTTGCTATCTTAATCATCTATTTGAATTCCCACAAACTAACTTATGAAGTGGATACTGTCTTGTTACAACTCTTTGCCAGGAAACCGTGGACAAGATAATCTCGGTGATTCTCAGGAGTCTTACAGCTGGTAACTGACAGCAGCAGGATTCGGATTTGTCTCTTGATTCTAAGATTCTTGTTAAAGGATCCTCAGTCATAATTTTCACCCTTGAGTTCTGGTGTTGCCATGAGCTGTGGTGTAGGTCACAGGTGCGGCTCAGATGTGTTGCTGTGGCTGCGGCATAGGCTGGCAGCTGCAGCTCCAATTTGACCCCTAGCTTGGGAACTTTCATATGCTGCTGGAGCAGCCCTAGAAAGAAAAAAACAAAATTTCACCCTTGAACCTTCGTGGAGCAGAAGGCACCGTTCATTTGAAATAAAATAGATTGGTATATTAGGATATGGTTGTTGAACCTCTACGGTAGATGAGTTAGATGTGGTTCCCATCCACAGATATGGACAAGTTGGTCGTGAGTCAAAATATCAAAGTGCACAGAAATGTCAAAGGGATTCCATCTTTCCCATCCAAACTCTTTTGTTGCTTTTGCCTGCCTAGAGGGACTGGAGGTGAAAATGAATTGAATGATGTATTTGGTCTGAGTTGGAGAAAAGCTATCACCAAGATGTGGTAATATGGTGGCCTATGTCATAATGTATCTTTTAATCAATAAATTGACCAGGACCCATTTTTTTTTCTCTTTTTCTTCTTGGCAACATAAGCTTCCTCTTGGAAGGAATTTTCAACTGCATTTCCTCTTTAAGCATTAAAGTTTCTTACAATTTTTCTATGATAAATTCATAACAAAAGAGCTAATATCAGCTCAGTATTATTTCCTATCTATTCATTTTCAGATTGCAAACCTCTTTCTTTGTCTTTGGCTCCTGCTACTTCCTTAAATTCTAAAAGAAAACTGCCACCTAAAAATGTTTTACTAAGGAAAAGGGGAGGGAGATTATTGTATGGTTACGTCAGTGAATCAAAAGAAAGTCAAATATTTCTCTGTATAAGGATTCATTTGTATAGTTGAAAAGCAAGGTAACACTCAGAGCAGGCTGGACTCACTATTATCTCATTTAAACACAATTACCATTTTCCTTAAGATGGAGTATTTTACATGGGAGAGAGAGAAGATAAAGGACAAATTTGAAGGAAAAGATAAATGATAAGGACTCAAAAATGAAAGTTTCTACCTAGCCTTTTCTTCATCCAGAATTTAAGCTATGAAAAAAGTTCAATAGAAGCAATGTTTAATAGTCTTTAAAAAAAAGAAAAAGAAAAGAAAACCTAAGTTAACAAGACATGTTTGTGGTATTGACAGTTTGGTAAGAACCAGTATTATTGGATGCAGTTCAAATGTAACAAAAACACCCAGGAAGACACTATGTACCCAGAGTTTTAAATATTGTAAGTAAGTGATAGTTGGTGGTGAGTGTTTTGGGGTCATTGCTGGGAAGAACTTACTCAGTAAGCATCCAGGAATAGCAGTTCCTTGCCAAGAAAGAAAGGAAAAGAGGAAAAGGGTGGGTTTGAGAAAAGAGAAGGAATTAGAAGGGGCCAGTTAGAAAGAGAAGCAGTCAATCTGCAAGGAAACTTCACCAATACCAAGGGCTTCCTATTCAGAATCCACTCCCTCCTCCTCAGTTAAATGAACTGTTAAAAGACCCAAACCAAAGCTGCAGCTACTGAGCCAACAATAACTGGGGAAGTTTGAGCAGATGGCTCCACCTCTCCATCTGATTACAGCACATCCATAACCTCCCCTCAGCTCAGTCCTGCAGTAACAGAGGACAAGGATGGGCCTGAAACGGCTGACAATCCAAAGAGGAGGCAGGAAAATGCACAGCTCAGCTTTCAAAACTCAGGCTGTGTTTAGAATCCTATTAATAATGTCTCTTGACCCCTCAGTTTTCTGATTTTTCAGGAATGCACTATAAGCAAGCCACCTTTCTCAATCAAACTCATCACTTGCTGGTGCAACATGAGTATAAGACCCATGGAAAGTTTCACTCTTTTAGCTGAAACTGTACATCATGCATTCTTTAGGCTGTACAAAGTAAAATCTAGTGGAGGAGGAAATATCCGGGTTTCTTCAATGTCATGAATCATTGAGCTATTGTTCTAGTATTTGGGATGTCTCTTCTGTGAAAAGATGCAGAATGAGTCATACATTCTGGGGAAAGACTGTATTCTGATTGAATACTATTGAGGCACTAGTTGAAATTAACATTGCCTTTCCAGCCCCATACTGTGTGAGCAAAACGCACCTGCTACAATGTTGGGGGCAAAAGCCAGCAGGCTGGTGAGTCCGGATTTGACATAGCCAAAGATTTTAATCAGGGTAACTCAAAGTAGTAGGTGAGCCTATGATTTCACCTAGAATGTCAAGCATAGGTTCCAGATATTTTGCCAAAGATAACATACCACTGTCCAACTTAAAATACTTCCCCTATTAGCGAGATGAAGAGGACAAACAGAAAAGATCCATTAGGAAAGATGAGAATATAAGATTGTTGAGATCAGGGATTGAAAATAAAGGAAATCCTAAAATGTAAGTAAATGAAACAAACCTGGTATAAATTTATCACCAGCAGGAGTAAGGCAATAAATGGCAACCTACTCTTGCTTCATGTCAAGATGGGGCTTTAAGGATTGATGGGGACTAGTACTCAAGGGAGAACAAAGGGGATCCCCTTTGTAAATTGGATGACCATAACAGCCTCAACTAGTGGGTCTGATATCACAAGATCCTCAGCTTTCTAAGATGGAATATAGGTTATTATATGGAATCTCGTGAATTCCAATTGTTGTCTAGTAATTCTCTTTTAACTTTTAATTGAAGCATAGTTGATTTACAGTGCTGTGTTAATTTCTATTGTAAAGTGATTCTGTTATATACAGTTATATGAATATAAAATTAATATATGTATATGTATGTACATTATAATATATGTATATATGTATATAAAATTCTTTATATTCTCTATTCTTTAATATATTGTATAATATTCTTTTATATTATGGTTTATCTCAGGATATTGAATATAACTACATATGCTATACAGTAGGGCTTTGTTGTTTATCCATTCTATATGCAATAGTTTGCATCTGCTCACCTCAAACTCCCATATAATTTTTAGATTAAGCACTAGGCAGACAAATAAATACATCTGAATGCTAAATGCAGCTTGGAGGCTACCAGTTTGGGACTTCTGGTTACATTTAGGATACTTACCTTTAGGGGTACATATAAAAATATAAGAGAACACAGCCCTAAATTTGTCAATAAGAGAGTCAAGCCTCAGCCTTGGATGTCAGCAGCTACATGTCTTTGGGCAAGACTGTTGTTCACAGGAGCTTCTGCCTCCCCATCTATGAAAGGAGCAGTGACCTCTGTGTTAACACTGTCAGGAAGATTAAAAAATCCCCCACCCCCATCTCTGCAGTGTCAGATATTATTTTATTTTTAAAGTCTTTTGTTCTACCATTAGAACAAGACATTTAAAAGTAAATATCCCTAGGAAAGATAATAAAGCAACTTAAATACTCATGAAGGTATAAATAGCTAACAAAAATCTTAAAAGTGATTTCAGTAAGCAGAAGTGAAGGAATCAGTTACTGCAGGTGAAAGAACGTGACCCAGAGGAATACAGAAAGTAGTTTTGGGGGCCCTGAAATCAAACCAAAGTTAACTTCACAAGGGACCTTCACAAGCATTATACAGAATACTAATTCCCTGTGAATCAGTATTCTTGGAAAATAAGAACTTAACCAAGAGCTGGGTTAAGTGAAGATTATCATTGCGGGACTTTTCAGAAACTTTGATTTTGTTTATGTGCACTGCAAATCTATAAAAGGAGCATTTTGTATGTTGTATTTTCAAATTCTGGCCAAAGAACATTTTTCCTTTTTTTTAGGGGGCTAGTGCATAGTACACATCTTCAGAAACATTGATCTATAGTAAGGAGCTGGTAGTGACTTTACTCATATTTAACCTCAAACCCTATTTTCCTTCCATGTATCACCTTTTTTTTTTAGGAATTTGTGCATTTTTTTGTAAATGAGACCCCAAAAAATGCATACATTAAATATTTTGGTTTTGTTCTTTCCAAGTATCAACATCAGTATAAACTTCACAATTCAAAAATCTTCATATTCAGTCAAGTCTTTCAACTTTGGTCCAAGCAAGAAACACCTTTATTTTTATGTTTTTTTAAAGCCTCTTTTACCAAGTGTACACTTACTGGATTAAAGATATTAATAATATTTCTCAAAATAATAACTTACACCTAAGCCTTGAGCTGTGGCTCAAAACACATTGCTTTTCCCAGGCCTCCCACAAATGAAGACAGGATTTATGAGTTTAGACTTAATATAAATTTGAATTACTGTGAAAAAGAAACTATATACCTATTATTTTTCACTGTTGGTTTTTAATAAAAAGCAGGTTCCTAGCCACAAGACAGTACAATAAATATTTTAAATTTGAATATCTCTAATTGAGGCTAAGATGATCTTCAGACCTCATTTTAAACATGATCATCAATGAAAATTTTAATGTGGTAGCATTGTTAAATATTATGATCATCATTTTGTTTAGGATTCTTAAAACTCCTATTAGTGGTATCAGTCTTCCCTCCACACCCCTTTAATTTGATCTTCAAATGGTAAAAACCAAGTAAAACAATTTAAAAAAAGGTCAGAATTTTTGCCTCTGATCTTACAGCTTTTAATAAACAGCCTTCTGTTCCAGTCCCTCAATTGTTTTTAATGCCATTGTTTAATTTTATTTTGTGTTTATGCACATAATTATTCATTAAACTACAAGTACCTGGCATTTGTTCATCCTTATATTTTTCCCTTATTTATTTTGCAAATGTGAGGGTTTCCATTATTTTAAGATGTACATTCTGTGAGGGATGTGTTTGAAAGCTATTTCATTAAAGTAACTTGTTTAGTTTTCTATTTGTTTGATTTACCATACTCCCCTCTCCCGTAAAAAGAAGCTGAATTGATGTGGGCTTTTTATGAGGTCTCGTGTCATTGTAATCCTTTTCTTTCAATCATAATTTTTCCATAGACATGAAAGATTTCGGCAAAACACGCTGAACAGAGAGCTCACTGTGAAACACGGGTAGCTTTTTCAAAACGTAAAACAGTAAGAGTACCCTGAGAATAGAACAAAAGAAATTAAAACGCTAGATATGCCACAGTTGTCTCGTGCAGCAGTTAGAAATTTAATTATTTTATCTCGTAGAATAATGTGCCCTTCAGAAATCATTTTGGACTAGATGTTTCAAACCAATGATCTGTAGTTAATTATCTTTAATAACTGTTGCACATTATGGTTAGATCTATGTTTTTGCTAAACCAATTAATAATATCTTCATTAGTGTGAAGACAAGGTAGCAGGATCCTTTCATTTTTCACATTGAAAGAGTAGATATTTTAAACACTGTAATTTACTTTAGCCATACATTCCCGACGATACGACTAATTAATGAAACTTCAAAGACATAACTTCCAAAAAGCTACTTATTTTAAAGTCATTGTTGAACATTTAATGACATTAGGTTGGGGGCATTGCTGACACCCTAACTCGCCATGGCCTCGAATTGACTAAACCCATTTAAACTACCAAAATGTTTAATGTTTAAAAAAAAAAAAAAAGGAAGAAGAAGAAAATTAATCGAAAATTATCTCTTTAAAAGACCTGTTGATTACACAAGAAATTATTTAAAAAAAAAAATGGCTCTCTTTCTCCGGAGTGGTCGTAATAACCACAGGACAAAAATATTTCCTTTTTAGTTTAAAAACACTGGTGGGCCCAGAGGACTTCTGCAGATTGTAGGGAAAGGGGTCTGCTGACAGTGGCGGTGGCTAAAACCCCTCTCGGGGTGACCTTTCCCTTCCCTTTGAAGTCCTGTTGATACTCACAGAAGGGGCGGCTGCAGCAGGAAAATGTTCTCCAGCGAAGTTCACAAGGTCAATTCCTTCAATCTGACCTTGCAGTCGCAAAGTCTGATCAGATGCACAGCCCATTTAGATCAATTATTGAGAAGGCCAGAACCAAAGTCTAGCATTTACTGTCTTGTCAGTTACAGGCAATTTGGGGAGAGGGGGCAGTTACTATGGAAAATTTGTGTGAGTTGCCTTGGAGTATTTCAATTTCATAGCTATTTCAAAGTAGGAAGTCTTATTTTGAAATGCTATTTAACATATTTCTTTTCTTTCTTTCTTTCTTTTTTTTTTTTTTTTTTGGTCTTTTTAGGACTGCACCTGCAGCATATGGAGGTTCCCAGGATAGGGGTTGAATCAGAGCTGTAGCTGCCAGCCTATGACACAGCCACAGTAATGCCAGATGGGAGCCACATCTTCGACCTACACCACAGCTCACGGCAACACCGGATCTGTAACCCACTGGGTAAGACCAGGGATTGAACCTGCATCCTCATGGATACTTATCAGATTTGCTTCCTCTGGCCAGGACAGGAACTCCCTAACACAAATTTTAATACACCTAAAAGGGCCTGTGGGAGGACAGTTTTATGGGGAGAATCTGAGACAACAAAACCTTATACCTCTACTTTGTTTAAAAAAATTCTTTGAGATTATTTATGCAATATTTGTTTTTAAATTTTTTTATTAAGGCATAATTGATTTATAAAATGCCAATTTCTGGTGTACAGCAAAGTGACTCAGTCATCTATAAATTGACTGGAGATTAGATATAATTCCCTGTGCTATACAGTAGGACCTCATTGTGTATCCTAAATGTAATACTTTGTATCTGCTGACCTCAAATTCTCAGTCCCTCCCATTCCCTCTCTGCTTTGTCTTGGCAACCACTAGTCTGTATGTCTGTGAGTCTGTTTCTGTTTTGTAGATAGGTTCATTGGTGCCATATTTTAGATTCCACATATAACTGATATCATATGGAATTTGTCTTTCTGACTTTGTTCACTCAATATGAGAATCTCTAGTTGTATTCCTGTTGCCGTGAATGTTATTATTTCATTCTTTTTATGGCTGAGCAATATTCCATTGCATAAATGTACCACCTCTTCTTAATCCATTCATCTGTCAATGGACATTTAGGTTGTTTCCATGTTTTGGCTATTGTGAATAGCCAAAACAGGGATGAATATATCTTTTTGAATTGTAGTTTTGTTTAAATAAGTTCTCAGGAGTGGGACTACTGGATCTTATGGTAGTTCTATATTTAGTTTTCTGAGGAGCATCCATACTGTTTTCCATAGTGGCTGCACCACCTTACATCCTTACCAACAGTATAGGAGAGATCCCTTTTCTTCACACCCTCTCTAGCATTTGTTATTTGTAGACTTAACAATGATGCTATTCTGATTGATATAAGATGGTATCTCAATGTAGTTTTGATTTGTATTTCTCTAATAATGAGCAATGCTGAGCATCTTCTCATATGCCTATTGGCCATCCATCTATATGTCTTCTTTGGTGAGATGTCTATTTAGGTCTTCTGCCCATTATTATTTTTTTGCTTTTTTTTTAGGGCCACAGCCATGGCATTTGGAAGTTCCCAGGCTAGAGGGAACTGCCACAGCAATGCCAGATTAGAGCTATGTCTGGATGAGTAATATTCCATTGTGCATATAGGTGTGTGTCTATAATCTCACGTCTTCTTAATTCAGTTGTCTGCATCTCATCTCAACCTACAAGCCACTTACTTCCTCAGGGACATCTTCCGTGACCGCTTGCCTCATAGTCTAGTTTAGATCTACCTTTCATGTGTTCTTATTGCTCTCTTTACTAATTATTACTTCCTTTCTTTTTTGAAGATGTTCCTCCAACTTGTACTTATTCCTTGATCTTCTCATGGCATAATTTCTGTAAGGATAGATATTGAGTTTATTGCCACATCTGCAGAGCCCTAAAACAATGCCTAGAACATAGTAGGACTCATTAAACATGCTGTAAATGAATAGATGTCCCAACCTAAGTGTCAAAAATTTAGGGACTCCCTCTAATAAGATATATTGAAACACATTGAATAGAGGTACATCATGAAATTTATTTTAGGAGAATTAATTTATGGACTTTGGATAAGGTAATGTATATGTTAGTACTTGAGAAATAAAAATAAACTATGGCCTGACTTTCAGCACATTACTATAACCCCAGCTAATCAAGGTACATCATCAATTTGAACATTCCAAGCCAATTCTCCACAAGCTAAAAGCTAGAAATGGAAAAATCCCCCTGCCTTACCAAATGAGAATAGAAATCATAATTTCCCTTGTTATTGGTCATTCAGTAATCATTTCAGGGGAAAAAAAAATCATGACGTTTTTGTGCTTCCCGCCTGCTCTATTCTGCAACTGCTTTGTGAAAAATTACAATAAAAAAGTCGCTATACATTTGCAAATAGCTTTTAAAACCAGAGCTCTCTCCTGGGAATAGGATCCTAATAGGATAGAGACAAGGCTAAGTTGCTGAATGCTGCTGGTCATTATTCTTTTGTTTCAACTCAAAGAAAACATGCACAAATCTCATAACTAGACTCCCGGGCATGTGTTTTTGCTTACTGCCTAATGTGGTTCTAATAATGCAAACATTCCAGCTAAGTAATGATGACACATCTACAGCTATAGATATTAGAAGCTTAGCGGGGGAAATATTTTGGGAAATACAAAGTAAAAATACAATAAATGTTTTATTTCTATTTTCTTGCTGCCATCATATTTAAACTCATTCTGGCCTCTGCTAACAGGAAAAAAAAATGGACTCTAAAGAAATATGAACTAAAGAGGAATTTTTGGAGTATCTGCTTCTAAGAGCCTTAAAATGTACTTGATTCAGACTTAAGTCCTTCCTTTGTGGATAACCCATTGATGAATTTGAGAGTAACTTTTTTGGAATTCTTTTTAGCTATATCATTCATTGCCACATCTCAAACATGTGTCAATGATACATTCCTTGTGTAAAAACAGGAAAATATATTTATTCAGTTTCTTCTTGATTTTGTTTAATCATTTTAAAGAAACTTGGATGCCAGCCCTACAGGGATCAACTCCAAATGAGACTCTTAGCATATAAGGGGAGAGTATTAGATGTTGGCGAGTTGTATGCTTCCCTTTGGCTAACAAACAGATCTGATGTTTTACCTCTCTCATTTGTAGCCACGTGGTGCGAGTGGGAGTCTTCCTCCTCTTGGAGGATGTTTATGCCAATCAGCATATCTTCCTGCTAGGACAGTGTTTGGTAATAGGCTGAGCACTTGACCCTATTAGGCCCAGGAGATCCGACTTCACTGCTTGCAGTTATTGTTGCTGCCAGGAATGGAGCCTCTCCATGTGGAAGAAAGGAGAGCTGAGAGAATAGCAAAACAGGGCATGATGACATCTGGATCAAACCCGACCTGAAGCTTGTTCTCTTTTGAACTTCTGATTATTTGAACTAAGACATTCCTTGTTTATTTAAACTTACCTAAGTTACATTTACCTATACTTGTAGTCAAAGATTCCTAAATGATACATGAAGAATAAGTTACAAAATTATTTATAAAGTACAACCCTTAAACTGTTAGGTCGGGACTCTTGAGAACTGACTGCAATCTTTTCCCAATCCTAACTTTCTGATCCAATAGATATACTCACTCATCTGTGTCTTTGTATATGAAAGTCCGTCTGCCCAGAAGGCTTCTTCTTATCTTTGTGACCTTTCCACCAACTTTCTTTAGCTGGTTGCTTCCTGGGTTAACAAAAAACTTTGACAATATCATTAGGATGGTACTTTTCACACAATCACTGAATTGTTTACACATCTCCTTCTCCTCCTCACCTCTTATAATAACTGTCACTATGTGCGGAACACCTACTTTTGGCCAAGAACTTTACATGCTTTATGCTCAGCCTCTCAATATACCTGCTTGTGCAGAAGAGGAAATGAGATGGAAGACAAATGTCTTCTAACTTTCTCAGAAACAAGATAACAGAGCTGTTTGAACTTCACATGATTCCAGAGCTACTGATTTTTTTCTGTTGAACCTGAAGGATTGGATTCTCCACATTCTCTCTTTCTCAAACTTAATGTTTAAACTGTAAGCTCCAAAAAAAAAAAAAGCAATTACCATTCTACCATTACTGTAGCCCTATTACTAGCACTATGCCCAGCACAAAGCATTAAGTAAATATTTATTAAATGAATTAACCAGTAAATAATAAATAAATTTAGCACGTTTTCAGTATTTACTTTAACATTAGCAAATCTTTAGTCGTGAACTAGAACACAACTCAAAAGCATTGCCAACCCCTGCTGAAAAAAAAAAAAAATAGGTGATATTGATTCCCCAAAGATGTATGGAGGAAGAAGAGAAAAACACAAAGTCACTGATGCTGCTAGAAGAATCATTGATAGGCTGTGTGACCACGGCTAGTTTGCTTAACCTCTCTGAGCCTTCATTTTATGATCTCGAAAAAAGATAATAACCTACCTATAAGTTGTAACGAGACTGTAATAAGAATGTAACCCAAGTATATGGCATATAATGAATACTCAATGACATTGAAAAGTAAGTAACTAATATCCTACTCATGATAGGCAAAAACACACTTATGAAATAATTTAGAGTGGAACCCTTATTTTGAACAGTAGGGATCAGTATATTCTTCATTGATCTGAAAGCTTTCTCTACTACAACAAAAATGAGCCAGAAATTTTGAAAATGATATTACTTCAGTTTTATCATGCTCAATACCAAGTAAAAATTAACACTATTCCTATACACAGGTTTGTAGCTTCTGAAGGGTTGACTGTTTTGTGGTAAAGAATATAGGTTTATATTTATTTTATTTAAATAATTTTCCTATACCCACTTCTCATGCAAATCAAGCTAGTTTAATAATAAAAAGTGAATAATTTCAATTTTGGATTATTTAGCAAAATTTCGATTACCTTGCAGTTTGATTTTGAGGTTGTTTCACTAAAGATGCTTATTCCCTCTCTTTCCCTTTAAAAACAAAATATGATGACTCAGTCATGGTTACAAAATCATTGCAAATCTTATTCTCGAGTTTAAAGCATTTATTGTACAACTTGATATGTTTAAAAACAATTTTAATTAAAAATCTCTTAATTTGTTCTTTCAATTTTAAATTAGCTTCACTACTCATAAGTGCTCAGGCACCTTTTTTCTTAATGGATTAGTTAGCCATTTCAAATATTTATCCAACAAATGAAAAAGGAGAAATTGGAAATTACAGTATGTTATTTGATGTTTTGTCAACAAGGATTTATGTGATGCTATAATGCTAAAAGTTCCAGGAGCCTGGTTCTGTGATGTTGATAGCTAGTTTAAATTAAGCATCTACCTAGACATTTGTTTGCAATTCAAAATATATGTAATGAAAATTTTTCATGTTGCAATTGAAGAAGAAGGTGGTTTACACAGCATGTTTAGTGCAGGAAGTTGAGCTGGACTTTTTAAATCCAGCCAAAATCAGAAAGCAGTATAAATCTCCCTAGAAAACAAGTTTGTAAACTCAAGTTATGTTTAAATAAACATTTGAAGCTAAATTGCTGGACCGAACCCTAGAATATGTCCAGTTTTTCTTATCACTGCTTTTCTGGTGCTGCGTTTAATTCTATGGTAACTAACTGAGATTTGATTGAAATTGAGATTGAAATAACATGGCAAAATTGCTTCAAATATCGGTGGAACTCCTTTGATTAAAAGAAAGTAGGATACTGTTATTCTGACTAAACTCTATTAACCAATATTTAATTCTATCTCATTTTCTCCCTATCTCCTGTTTGTGCATGTCAGAAATTTCTTGAAATATAGTGACATAATCACTTGAAGACTTTATAGATCTCCTTGGGTTTTAAAAAAAAGAAAATATTATTCTCACTAAACTCAATTAATTAATATTTAATTCTGTCCCACTTCCATCCCGTACCAATTTTTGTCTAGTTCTATTACTGACCAAGATTCATAAATTAACCACTGGTTTAAACTGTTCTTTTAAATTGTCCACAAGGCGGCAGTAGAACATCTTACTTCCCCCCAATATCTTGAATTCCTAAGTCTTCATTTTTTAAATATTTAGATATGATATTTGCCTGAATAACACTAAAAACTATTCTGCTTTTAAGTTTGTACTTTGCCATTCAAACAGAACGTATTAGTGAATGTGCGACTCAATTTTCCTTAAGATAGATGAGTAGAAATCCTTAAAGTTTGCCTGTTTCTATTGACTAGGAATACTTCTTTCCCATTTTTCAGGGTTACAGTGAATCCCTATAAATTTTCTGATAAGAGAAGTTGCTTTTGGGGGACAATATTAAATTTGACATCTTTTTTTTCCTCTCTCTTCCTAATCACGTTAGGTGATGATGGAATTCATGTGTGATTTTTCTGCTCACGTTTTCAAATCAAATGGAAAATTGGATATTCCCATGTATTTAGTAGATGCCCTGACAAATCATTGCATTGCAGAAAAAAAAAGTGCACTTTTAATAGGTTCCTTTCACAAATGAGAAGAAAACATCTAATGACAGTGAGAAAGGAAGACTCTCAGAATAGCTGTAATAGGCTCTCTACCCACTACATGTACCACCAACTCTCTTGTTGCTGCTATGGCCTACCTGTTATATACCTGGGCTGGAGACTGTCTTCCATGACATCATGTATCATGCAAATGAAGGGTACCTTGAAGCTCATGCCCCATATAAGAGAAAGGGACAGAGGACTCTGGGTCTTGGTGACCTTGCACTGTTCCCTGGTTTACTGCTGCGAGAACAATGGTTGCCCTGAGGATGAGAGGCTGCCAAAGGCACTTTTGGAATAATATGTTATCATAGTAAATGCCTGCCGTTCCGGAGAAACAGACAGGTGTGCATGTGCATCACAGGAAGAGAGAGGGGAAGAAAGAAAAAGAGAGAAAGAGAAAGGAGAGGAAATGCTTTGACAAAATAAATTCTACATAGACTTCAGTGCAGGAGATCAAAGCTGCAGTCTTCATGCTCTCTGCATGCCTGAGAAAGCTGCAGGGAACTTGGCTGTGGCAAGATTCAGAGATTGAGTCTAGCATTTTGCCGATGTAGCCATAGCATGTTAGCGGGTGTGTGTGTGTGTGCACGCATATGTGCGTGTGTGCATCTGTCTGTGCTCGCAGTAAAGTCTGCACATGTCTGTCTGTCTGTGTGTTTGCTATAACAAAGCAAGTTATGCATGGAGTGTATTGGTACTGCAAAAAAAAAAATGCAAAGAAGTCAGTAATAACAACGTAAATACTCAGACGCACATAGACACACTGGTTCCATTCTGTTCATTGTTTCATTTAACAGACGCACCACCTAATGCCTTTAGAAGTGAACCTTGTTGTGCCAGTAATAAAAGACTTGAAGTTTATGGCATTGTGTACCTTCAGAGGGGTGGTTTTCTATTTAAAATACTCTAAATTAAAATAAACATCACCCACATTGCACTTGATTTTTGAAAATGCATATACTTTTCTAACTCTCTACTCTAGGAAAATGCACTGAATGATTTAATTTCATATTAAGTTGCAAATGTAGTACTAGATTTGTGTCGAGACACAAGTGTTTTGTGACTTGAGAGCAAAGCTTTCTGAAAGATTTTCACCAGCAGATGTAAAACTACCGAATTCAGCATTGGAGAGTAATGACATGATTCTCTTACTTGAAGAAAAGCACATTGATTTTAGACATATTAAAACTCAGAAGTTTTAGAAGTGTGTTTGGGTGAAGGTTAAGTTGTCCTTGACAGTATTAAAAGAAAGGTTTGAATTGTTGAATAACCACCTTTCACCCATCCCTAATTGTAATTTAAATGACAATATGCTCTCAATCAATAGCTCTTTGTCACACTTTGAAGATCAAGGGATGGGATTTCACCCCACGAGTTTACAAGGCAAAAGCTCCTTGTTCATAACACTAAAATGTTGCATTAGAATATCTCTCCTTCTAACAGTTAGTCCTGGATAAATGCATTTAAATCATACCTTATTGATGTTAATATCAGAAAATGCCAAAAGGCTTTATTTTTGTAATTTGCTCCCAGTTCGATATCATACCAAGAACATTAGCCCATTAAAAAAGCCAAGTTATCCATATACTTATTTTACTAGTTGAACTTTTATCACTTCACCCTAATGGCTGACCTTCTGAGCATTTACTTTGCTCTGGGCACTGTGCTAAGCATCTTGACATTAAATTTCTTTATTCTTCACGTCAGTCTCTGAGATAGAACTTAATCTGTCTTCCCATTTAACAGATGAGACTCAGGGAGACTGAGTCACTTTGACCTCTTGTTACAGTGTCACAGAAGGGAAGAGCTTGGATAAAATAAATGCTCAATGTACCTCTCTGCACTTAACAAGCCTCTTCAGCTTCTTATGGGATGAAAATTCATCGTGACTAAACACGACTCCTTTTTTCCCCCAAATCTCTCTCTCTGGAAGTTTATAATTATATCATAAGCACTTTGCTTATGTATTATTATAATGTAAAGCTGCGTTTAGCACATATAGGATATGCTTTATACATAGAAACAGGCACTTTTCATTTTTTCTCTTGCTTTCCAAGTAGAATGCATTCTTCATACACTGGCATATGCATTGCATTTTGTTATTATGTTCATAGGATAATACTGAATTTTCAGTTGGGGCTTGGCTGCATCTCTTAAAACTTAAATTTAAATAAGATGGAACTTGTTTATTAAAGGCAATAACTGATAAATTCATAGTTAGATCTGAACAGACGGGATCTCAGGCCATCAGGTAATTTTAACAATTCTGACATCACCTTTACTATGTGATCAGACAATTGTCATACAGTTTTAACTGATTTCCAATTGAGGTTGTTTTTCTACTAGTGGTAAGAGGAATGATAATAATAATGACCCTTATATGTTGAGGGCTTTTGATTTGTTAGGCTAATAATGGAAAGAGATGGACCAAGGGCCAAATCATATTCTAGAACAGGTTACCTCTAGCCTAGTCAGCAGATATGGTAGTGTTTCTAAAATACAAATTATTGGGAAATTTCACAAGAGAATGTCTGCTTTTTATTCCTTGAGATACTAGAAAATCTACAAATACTGAGATACATTCCTGCCTGACAAAAAATGGCTGAAGGGCTTTACATAATGCCCTTTGATGATCATGCTTTTCCCATCATGACCATCCCCACAAGCCCAATTTTATTCTTACACCAAAACAGCTTACCTCATTGAAGTGACTAGAATGCATGTATTTTTAGAATCCATGTGTTTAAAAAAAAAAACAAAACAACACTTTATACCTACTACTCAGTGTTTCCTTGTATTATTATCTGTGAGGAAGTATCATTATTCCCATTTTATAGATGAAGGAAGAACTCAGGGAAGTTAAATACTTACTTTATGCTATAACTCCTGAGTGGTGGGGCTGTGATTCTATCTCATGATTTAAAAAAAAAAAAAATTGAAATATAGTTGACTTACAGTGTTTCTGGTGCACAGCAAAGTGATTCAGTTATACATATCTATTCTTTTTGAGATTCTTTTCCAAAATAGTTCATTGTAAGATATTGAATATAGTTCTCTGTGCTATACTGCTGTTTATTTTATACATAGCAGTGCATATCTGTGAATCCAAAGCTACTAATTTATCCCTTCCTCTACCTTTCCCATTTGGTAACCACAAGTTGGTTTTCTTTGTGGGTCTCTTTCTGCTTGTAAATAAGTTCCTTTGCATCATTTTAAAATTCCACATATAGGCTATACCATATGATATTTGTCTTTCTCTGTCTTACTTCATTGAGTATGAACATCTCAAGGTTCATCCATGTTGCTGCAAGTGGCATTATTTCATTCTTTCCAAGGTCGAACTTAGGTTGTAACTCCTATGTTGACTAAAGCATATAATTAGCAAAGTGCGTTTTTAGGAAAACCACCCCAGACTGGAGATGCATTAGGGGACTAGAGGTCAGTAACCCATGCTCAATGACATCCCAGTCTTATCCCTTATGAGATGATGCCGTGGTTGCTCTCTGGGTATGGATGTGGCTGGGAAGTCAGTACATATTCGCAGTAAGAACGTCTAACTTAGATGACTTCAACTTAAGGAGACTGGCAAAAACAACCCCCCAAAAAGGCGTGGGGGAATTAATTTCAGTAGTGCCAGCCTCCACCTGCCACTCCGTGCTGGCATGAAAGTGAGGAGGGAGATGGCAATCTGCTCTTCCCTCAGCCAGTCTTGGCTGACTTGCTTTGCGAGTCTGTTGTTTAAAGATAAGTATTTAGCCATCATCATCATCATCATTAACATTATCTTAATATAAAATATTGACAATATTTTAACTTTTTTTTTTCAGGGCTGCACCTGCGGCATATGGAAGTTCCCAGGCTAGGGTTCAAATCGGAGCTGCAGCTGCCAGCCTATGCCACAGCCACAGCAATGCCAGCTCTGAGCAGTATCTGCAACCCATGCCACAGGTCACCGAACATGAGCAAGGACAGAGATCAACCCCACCTCCTCACAGACTCTATGTCGAGTTCTTAACCCACCGAGCCACAGTGGAAACTCCCAATTTGCAATTTTTAACACCACGGCAGAACACCACTGCAGAACTGAAAGTGTAAGATACTTTGCAGTTCCACAGTAACTGCTCTGCTGGACTTTGCATGGCATGTTCCTACCCAAAGGCTAGATCAAATTTATAAAA